>NC_080792.1:51009147-51318790 GCF_028018385.1 Neofelis nebulosa
AGGACCTCAAGACTGGCCACCCACCTCATTTCCATAGGCATGGACCTTGATGTGGCCTTGGGATGGGTGAGCACTTCTAAGGGTGAGCCAAGGGGAGCATTTCTGATGAGTGGTGCTATGTGTTTATATACAAGAGAGTCTGTTGAAAGTACTACTTTGCTCTTAAAGCTCCTTAAGATGATTCTGTGTGCCCTTAAGACTTTCATCAGGTCATATTAAGGACATTATTAGTGTAAGGAGCATGGTGATAGAATGGGATGGAAACTGCACTGGGTCTGAGGACCACTCTGTTACTCAGCACCAAGTCCATTAACACCTTAAGCCTCAGCTTCCTCATTTTTGTAAGGTAGGAAACATACAGCAACACAATGATACTATGTTGTAGATCACGGCAACACGGTGATACTTTGATGGAGAAAATATCCTAATCCACTGAGATGTTTGTTTAAAATAAATGAAATTATATGTGTGAAATACTTTCTAAGCTCTATAAAAGGATAAGTTATTACTGTCTAGCATAGGCGTTGACAAACTTTTTCTGTAAAGGAACAGATAGTAACTATTTTCAACTTTGCAGGCTAAACGGTTTCTGTTGCAACTACTCAACTCTCCCTGTGCAGTTCAAAAGCAGCCATAGACAGCAAATAAACCAATAAGCATAGCTGTGTTCCAATAAAATTTTATTTATAAAAACAGACAATGATCTGTATTTGGCCCACTGTAGTATGCTGTAGTATGCTGACTCCCTTGTCTAGAGTAAGTGTGGAAAGACACAAACCACTCTCTGCCTCTTTCCTTCTGAAGTCTCTTCCAAATATAGTGCTGAGGAGGACATCCAAGCATTTCCTGAAAGTCTTAACTCACAGACTACAAAGTCTCTAGGTGGGTTGAGCCTAACTTGTCAGCCTAACTATTTAGAAAACACAACTGCTTCCCTGCTTTCTACCTGGGGTCCCATCTTCTCTGTGGGTGGAGCTTGACCTGCTACGGGAGGAACTGCCACACTTGTCTATCCATAAAACTGCTCACCCACTCGCTGGGCCATATTATTAAGTGTCTGGGATGACTGAAACCCTGTTATTTCTTTAGCTGCACCAGAGACTAGAAGAGTACCGCAGGAAGGAAAAAGACCAAGATCTTTGCCTGTATCATATGAACCAGACACTGTGCTAGGAGCTTTTTGTCCTTGAACTCACTTAAAGCTTGCAATAATTCTGTGAGGGTAGGTATTGGCACACTTATTTCACATTTGACAAGTTTAAATTTTATAGTTAGTTCATTCAGTTTTCCATGTATAAACATTTCTTCTGAAGTCATGACATCTCAGTTTCCAGAGAGCAGGAAATTTCATGTTGTCAACTCAAGGTAACACAGTCACTTCTAGATTTAAATGTAGTTAATTCGTTTTTACAGTTTAGTGTAGTTTTTACTCAATTAGTGCAGGTTCCCCCCCTCCACTCCTTCACCCCTTGTCTGGGGGTGGGGTGAGCTATGTTTGTGGGGTGTTGGTTTATATAACATCCTGGTGGGGAGAGGTGGTTACCAGCCTCTGTCTCCTGTATTCTCCTAAGAAGTGTGTCTTTTCTAGTCCATGTGGTCCTCATGGTTTCTTATCATGTCTGTGAGGATCACACACTCCTCCCTCTTCTTGCCCCAAACCCTGGCTCCTTTTTGACTGTGGCTTGTGCTCAGTCACTTTCCTTTTTGTGCAGCAACTCACAGGAAACTTTTGCTTATGGTTCTATGAGGCTGCCCTGAAGTTCATCTGACCTGGAAATATCCTTAGTCATTGTCAGGCTACCCCTCTGGGGCCATTTTGGATGTGAGGCTTTTCCTCAAGACCTGAATTCTTCCGAGTTACTTCCTGGGAAGCCAGACAATGGTTTCTTTGGCTCTGGAGATGCTTCAAGGTTATCTGGGATTTCTCTCTCCCCTTCTGTCCAAGGTTTTGGGTCCATGGAGGGGACCATTGTTCAGGGCACTTCTATTTTTTTTTTTTTATGTTTATTTATTTATTTTTGAGAGAGAGGGGAGTTGAGGTGCAGAGAGATGGAGACAGACAATCCGAAGCAGGCTGTGTACTGACAGTGACATGGGGCTCAAACCCCTGAGCTGTGAGATCATGACCTGAACCAAAGTCGGGAGTTTAACTGACTGAGCCACCCAGGTGCCCCAGGGTGCTTCTTAGGGATCCAAACATTGACTATAGCCCTATTTACTCTTGAAATTTTTTTTAATGTTTTTTAATGTTTTTTAATTTTTTATTTATTTATTTTTAAAATTTTTTAACGTTTATTTATTTTTGAGACAGAGACAGAGCATGAACGGGGGAGGGTCAGAGAGAGGGAGACACAGAATCTGAAACAGGCTCCAGGCTCTGAGCCCTCGGCACAGAGCCCGACGCAGGGCTCGAACTCACAGACCGCGAGATCATGACCCGAGCCGAAGTCGGCCGCTTAACCGACTGAGCCACCCAGGCGCCCCTATTTTTTTTATTTTTGAGAGAGAGACAGAGTGTGAGCAGGGAGGGGCAGAGAGAGAGAGAGAAAGAGAGAGAGAGAGAGAGAGAGAGAGAGAATCCGAAGCAGGCTCCAGGCTCTGAGCTGTGAGCTCTGAGCTGTTGGCACAGAGCCTGACATGGGGCTCAAACTCATGAACCATGAGATCATGATCTGAGCCGAAGTCAGTCGTTTAATTTTTTTTTTTTTTTTTTTTTTTCTTTCTTCGAAGTCAGTCGTTTAACCGACTAAGCCACCCAGGCGCCCCTGCCCTACTTACTCTTTATCCCACAGTCACTGAATCCATCTTTGGTCTTTTCAAGTAGAGAGAAATGTTTTAATGTCACCCTACATTTTTTCTGTTCTTTAGTTCATAGTATACAATACGCAGAATCCTCAAGGATCCTAGTTCCTTAGTTCAACATTTTCTGTCACAAACATTTTTCACTCTCAAACCCCCTGCCTGCTGCAGCAAAAAAGCTTTATTTTCAAGATACTATCTCTGCACTAGGCTCTAACGAGTCTAATTCAGAACTCACAGGTTAACAATTATTTCTTTGAGTTTAGCACATTTGCCTTCCCCCTAAGAATAGTATGCATAGAGAACTGCTTTCATTTTGTTTGTTTTTTCCTGGAAACAAACATTATGAAAAGCTTAAGAACCGACTGAATACAGATAAGTTTAGGATTCTGTTTCTTTGTCTAAATGAGGAAGCCAAGGGAAGGGCACAAGGAGGGAGGAGGAGGAGCAACCTAGGGTAGCATCTCAAAATATCATCCATGCATTCTCACCCATGAGGAAACGGAGGCCCCCAGAGGCTAGACCACTCGCCCAGGGCACACCAGAGAGAGTGGAAGATGTGGAGGTCCAATCCAGGTCAGCAGCCAGCCCTGCCTGATTCCAAAATGAACCCAAAGTGGGGGGGTGGGGGGGGGGAGTTATTAAAGGAAGGAGTTTTCAGTTTCAGCAGGTCCAAATGCTGCAGAGAGGCCCAGAGAGGTAAGAATGAAGACTGAGATTTTTCAAATGAGATAGATGTTCAGATAACCACTGAGAGGTTTGCTCTATGCCAGACTCTGTTCCCCAACACAAGACTGCAGACTCAGAAGTCTTGGTCCTGAGGCCAGGTGCTCCACTGAGGTATTGCTGACTGTGAGGAGCTCCCAAGGAGTGTGCGTCCTTAAAATGTTTTATTCTGGGTGTCCAGGAGGGGGAGGTTCTAAAGACTAGAATGTCAGCAAGGATGTAGGGTACTTGACCATTACACAAGATACGTGGGTAGAGGAAGGTGCTGATTTGAAGAACATAGAAAAAGGTGTTGAAGGGAGTAGATAAAAGGGTTTGAGTGAGGACATGAGGGTGCCCCCAAATTTTCCACAAAAGAGAAGAGGCCAAAGGGCTGCCCCTCCAAAGATAGGCTAACAATTGCCATCCACAATGGAATTTTTTTTTTTTCCTGGAGCTGGCATTGTCTTTCCTTTCTTTTTTTCTTCTTTTTTTAAATTTAAATCAAATTAGTTAACATATAGTGTAGTGGGTTTCAGGAGTAGAATTTAGTGATTCATCTCTTACATATAACACCGAGTGCTCATCCCAACAAGTGTCCTCCTTAATGTCCATCACCGATTTAGCCCATCTCCTCCCCTACCTCCTGACCAGCAACCCTCAGTTTGTTCTCTGTATTTAAAAACTTTTTGCAAACTCTTCTAAGTAAATGATGTCAGTTTGCGCACCCCCCCAACTGTCTGTGTGCTAAGCGTGTGGAGTCTTTGTCATCTTACCTCAGGAGGGTTGGCTGCTACCTGAATCTTAGAGGACAGATTTTAATTCTCTCTCTCTTTTTTCTTCTCTGAACCTGCCTTCTAAGTGCCTTGTGATAGCCAAGTTTCCAAGGCAAATGGCCTCACAGAGATCTGTCCCCTCCAGGACCTCAAACGAGGTGCCTTGCTTCACTTGTGCAGTTTCAATGGGCTTTGTGGTCTTGTGCTAGATTAGGAGTGGAGACAGGCTGGGGGAGAGGGGATGGCGTGTGCCTGGCGGGAAGAGGCAGCCTGTGGGGGAAGGCTGGCCTCTGCTGTGAGGACAAACCCTTGGCTGCTTGTTTCATTTCTTCTAGAAACAAACATTATGGAAAACTGAAGTTCAGATTAAATAGAGCTCAATTAGGATCCTGTTCATTTCATTTTTTTTTTTTTAAACCGTTTCTTTTTCAATCTTATTGTGGGGAAGAACTCTTAACAGGAGATCTACCAACTAAACATTTTTTTATTGAGATATAATTGACATATAGCATTGTGTTAATTTTAGGTGGACAACATAATGATTTAATATTGTAAAATGGTTACCATAATGGTATACTTAATACCTATCACCACTTCTTAACCTTTTTTAAGTGCATAGCATAGTATTGTTGACTTTTGGCTTGATGTCGGCCAGCAGATCTCCAGAACTTACTTATCTGGCTTAAGTGAAACATTATGCCTATTGATTAGTAACTCCCCACTTCCCCTCCTCCCATGTTCCTATCTTAATTCAGTTTGACTCTGGTGTATCCAGTGCCTCCTATGTACAAGGCACTGTGGCAGGTGGCTGTAGAAAGGTGAAATGAAGTCCCAGCTCCTGCCTCAAGAGGTGTCTGTCACCTATGGGGTAGGAAGGTAGACAAATATTCAGGTAACTGGCAGAAAGTCAGTGCCTTAAGAGAGGAAGAAAGAGGCATGAGAGAGTTAAACAAATTATTTCTGGTTGGGGTCTTCATGGAGGACATAGCATCTGAGGCAGAATTTGTAAGGAGAGCCTGAGTTCATTGGGTGGATAGATGTGTGGCTAAAAAGTATTCGACCCAGGGAAGCTGGCCATGGATATAGAAACTGTGGGCTTTTGCTCCTCTGTGGACCTGAGGCCACCTGATATAAAGCAGATCCCAGTTTGTTTCTCTGCCTTTTTTCCCAGGACTGCCTGAGACTTGAGTATTGTATAAAGTTCCCAGCTACCTTGATTATGGAAATAAACCAAAAGTGCTTTCCTGGAAAGATGGGAATTAATATTCAGAAAAAGGATAAAAAATAGGTCTTGGAAGGGAAGAGGAGAGGGGGCAGAACAAACTTCACAAGAAAGAGGTGACAAGGGGAGCCTGGGTGCCTCAGTCAGTTAAGCACCCAACTCTTGGTATTGGCTCAGGTCATGATCTCACAGTTTGTGGGATCAAGCCCTGTGTTAGGCTCCACATTGATAGCATGGAGCCTGCTTGGGATTCTCTCTCTTCCCTCTGTTCCTCCCCCACCTGTGCTCTCTCTCTCTTTCAAAATAAGTAAATAAACTTTAAAAAATATTTAAAAATTGGGGAGCCTGGGTGGCTCTGTCCATCCGTTAAGTGCCCAACCTCGGCTCAGGTCATGATTTCATGGTTCATGGGTTCAAGCCCTGTGTTGGGTTCTGTGCTGACAGCTCAGAGCCTGGAGCCTGCTTCAGATTCTGTGTCTCCCTCTCTCTCTCCCCTTCCCCTGCTTGCAATTTGTCTCACTCTCTCTCAAAAATAAATAAACATTAAATATCTCTGTAGCTATGTACCTCTGCCTCTTGGCCTAACAACTATCTCATCCATCAGTGGGCCCATAGGTGAAGGGCCATTTGGCACATACATTGAATCCTGAGGAGCTCAGGCCTGGACAGTTGGGTTCTTTGTACAATTAGAGGTGGCCCTGTCGCTGGGAGTATCTCCACAGGTGGAGGCACAAAAATGAGGTTAGTGTGACAGGAGGGAAGCACACTGGGGCAGGTTGGTGCATGAGTAATAACAACCAGGAACACTCACATGGGCCAGATTCTGGGCTCTAAAGTCCTAACCTGTATTTTCTAACTTTATTTCCCCCCCCCCCCCCCCCGCCAAACTGAGGCAGTCACTAGTGACCTTGGAGAGCATTTTTTTCCAGAAGGCAGTGGGAGTGGGAGCCAGGTCTGCAAGGGGTAAAGGAGTGAGAATATGGAAGGGAAGTGGAGTGTGCAGGTCTAAGTCATTCTAAGCAATGTCTTTAACAGGAAGTGAGGGAAAAAGGGAAGCAGTTTAAGAAAGAGGAAGAAAGTCACTTTTGATATTTTTCATTTCATTAAAAAAAATTAGGTGTGTGTGTGGGAGGGGGGGATAGGAGATAGAGAAGAGAGGAAGGGACGTGTAGGCTGAAGATACAAGAGAAGGGTTTCTTGAGTGATGTATTCTTGGGGTAGGCAATGTGATGTGCCTCCCAGTGGTGTGGTGAGTTGGTTCTGGAAATAGGTGTGGATGAAGTCAAGGGGCACAGGGAGACAGGAGGGCTGTGGCCCAGGTGAGAGGGACTTCCTCCTCAACAAAGGGAATGAAAAGGTGAAGGCAGAGAGAGATATTAAAATGGGCAGGAGGGAATTAAAGACATAAACATGACACCTTAAACCATAAAATTTCTAAAAGAAACATAGGCAATAATTTCTTTGACATTGTTTCTAGAAATATTTTTCTAGATATGTCCCCTCAGGCAAGGGAAACAAAAGCAAATATAAACTATTGGGACTACATCAAAGTAAAAATTGTTTGCACAGCAAAGGAAACAAGCAACAAAATGAAAAGTCAACCAACTGAATGGGAGAAATTAATATTTGCAAATGATATATCTGATAAGGGGTTAATATCTAAAATATGTTAAGAATTTATACAACTCAACACCAAAAAAAAAACATCCTGCAAATAATCCGGTTAAAAATGGGCAGAGAACCTGAATAGACATTTTTCTAAAGAAGACCGACAGATGGCCAACAGATGAATGAAAAGATACTCAACATCACTAATCATCAGGGAAATGCAAATCAAAACCATAAGACATCACCTTATACCAGTCAGAATGGCTAGAATCAAAGACACCAGAAATACAAATGTGTTGGTAAGAATGTGGAGAAAAAGTAACCTTCATACACTGTTGATTGGAATGTAAATTGGTACAGCCACTGTGGAAAACAGTATGGAGCTTCCTCAAAAAATTAAGCACAGAATTACCACATGATCCAGTAATTCCACTACTGGGTATTTACCCAAAGAAAATGAAAACACTAATTCAAAAAGATATATGCACCTCTATGCTTATTGTAGCATTATTTGCAATAGCCAAATTATGGAAGCAACTCAAGTGGCCATTGATAGACAGATGGATAAAGAAGATGATATATATGCATACATGTGCACACACATACAATGGAATATTACTCAGCCACGAAAAAGAATGAGATCTTGCCATTTGCAACAACATGGATAGACATAGAGGGTATAATCCGAAATGAAATAAGTCGGAGAAAGACAGTATGGCTTCACTCACATGTGGAATTTAAGAAATGAGACCAAAAAAGTGACAAAAAACCCCACTGACTTTTAACTGTTTTAACAGAGAACAAACTTGTGGTTGCCAGAGAAGTAGTGGGCAGGGGGATGGGTGAAATCTATAAAGGGAATTTAAAAAAACGGGCATGAGGAAGCTAGAAGAGTGTACTTTGGCCTCAACATTTTAATAAAGAGGCAGAAACAGCCATTTACTAAGAGTGAAGGAGGCATGGAGAGTGTTACAGGGCTGTATTGTGTCCCCCAGAATTCCTATGTTGAACTTCTAACCCCCTAATATTTCAGAAGGTGGTTATATGGGAGATAGGGTCCTTAAAGAAGTGATTAAGGTAAAATGAGGTCATTAAGGTGGACCCTACTATGACAAGTGCCGTTCTAAGAAGAGGACCCAGGCACACAGAGGGAAGATCATGGGAGCTCACAACCATCTCCAAGCCAAGGAGAGAGGCCTCAGGTGAAACCTGTCAGTACCTCCATCTTAGACATCCAGCCTCCAGAATTGTGAGAAAATTCATTTCTGCTGTTTAAGCCACCCAGTGGTACTTTGTTATGGCTGCCCTAGCAGACTAGCACAGGGAGGAACTGGAGGCTAAAACACGCAGGAGAAATTTCTAACAGTCAATGCAGGAAGTATCATAGAGAGTGAAGACCAGATGCTGAGGGGTGATGGTGTGCAGGTGAGTTCAGATGCCACTGTAGGTAGGCATGGGAATCCTCAGCTGGGTTTCGTGTATGAGTGTGTGTGCACATTCATAAACACACTAGTGTGTTTCAAGTGTTCGCTCATCCTCCTTTTGCAAAGATGTGATATGAACATGTCTGATTTGAGAACTTGTCTGGTGGTTAATATGTAGGATATGTGATTAATCTGAAAGCTTTGGAAAGTATTACAGCAGGGCCCCAGAATCCTAGCTCAAAGGCAAAAAAAAAAAGAGGGCGCTCTTCTCTCCCCTCAGCTCTCAACCACTCCTTCTAATCTGTTCTATTTATACCAGCTTGGTATGCAGCCTTCCCGTGGTAAAGGGCAGATCCTTAAAGAAAACCACCATGTGATGATACAAAATGTGAAAAATCTTTGCTTCCTTGTTTCATGGTGATCTTTTGCAGAGTTGTCTGATCTTGGGGGAGAAATAAAAAGTTGGTGGCTTCTTTTGCTTCTCTGCCCCCAGGGGCTTCTCTTCCCTGCCCAGCGCCCCTGAGACAGTGATATGCTAGCTGGACCCTCCAAGGGCCGGCTTTAAGTGTAGGGAGGGGCTCTCGAGCTACCACGCAGGCCTGAACTTTCCTTGAGAGTTTAGGGTTTGTGTGATGTCAGTCTCCCCAGTAAAAAGGGAATTGAAATGACCAAATGTGATATTTGGGGAGGAGAAATGGGGGATCTTTTTAAGCTTTTTTTTTTTTCCAATGCACATTCACTTCACAGATTTTAGCAAAACGCTTTGTCAGATACCCTATTCTGATATTTTGTTCATCAAACATGGTTCACTTATAGGGAAAGCACAGGGGATTTTTAGGGCAGTGGAACTTCTGTATGATCCAGTGATGATGGATACCTGTTGTGAGAAGTAAGTGAGATGATTCGTTTTCATAAATACCAAATAAAAGCTGTGCTGTCTAGTTAACAATAGGTTTACAGCCTATTGGAAATATATACACACCCCCTCAGTGGAGTCCCAAACCGTAGACACTTCATTTCGCAGGCTTATTTTTCAGGGGCTTTGCAATGAGCATGCGCCAAAGAACTGAAGTCTCTGCGTCACATCAGGAATGAGCATTTGTTCTAATCAGACCTTTTTTCTTCCATGGGCATAGGCAACTTCCGAATAAGGCTGTAACCTCTGTAGTACTCAGCCAATGAGGAATCAGGGGAGGGACTTGCACTCTAGGAGATAAATTGCCTGCTGTAGCTGCCCTGAGTGTGCCTGTCCATTAGACACCCGCTTTTGCAAGAAAGTTGATTAAAAGCCTCTCTTCACTGTGCTCCGAGTCTCTGCATCCCTCCTTTAACTGGGTCAGTGGGCACATTTCTCACACCTGTCATTGTACTTTCTATGGATTTTGACAACTATAAAACACAAAAAATGAAACTTAATGTAAACTACTTAGTTAACAATAATGCATCCATATTGGTTCATCATCTGTAACAAAGGTGCCACACCAATACAAAATGCATGGTGAGAACAGGGAGCAAGGGGGGATATGTACTTGCTGTATGTTCTGATCCATTTTTCTGTAAGTCTATAACTGCCTCATAGAAGTAATACCTATAGAGATAAAGAAAAAAAAATCAAGGTCCATGTATAAATGTCAGCTGCTACCCTCTACCCCCACCCACTGTTTTTATTTCCTATTCCCAGATTCCTCTACACAATAACTGAGTCCACCTTTGGAGACATGATTCTTTGGGTGAAGTGCTCCCTTCCCAGACTTTTTTTTTTTTCTAATTTTATTTTTTTTAATTTACATTCAAATTAGTTAGCATATAGTGCAACAATGATTTCAGGAGTAGATTCCTTAATGCCTCTTACCCATTTAGCCCATCCCCCTCCCACAACCCCTCCAGTAACCCTCTGTTTGTTCTCCATATTTAAGAGTCTCTTCTGTTTTGTCCCCCTCCCTGTTTTTATATTATTTTTGCTTCCCTTCCCTTATGTTAATCTGTTTTATGTCTTAAAGTCCTCATATAAGTGATGTCATATGATATTTATTTTTATCTGACTAATTTCGCTTAGCATAATACCCTCTAGTTCCACCCACGTAGTTGCAAATGGCAGGATTGCATTCTTTTTGATTGCCGAGTAATACTCCCATCGTATATATATACCACATCTTCTTTATTCATTCATCCATCGATGGACATTTGGGCTCTTTCCATATTTTGGCTAATGTTGATAGTGCTGCTATAAACACTGGGGTGCATGTGCCCCTTCGAAACAGCACACCTGTATCCCTTGGATAAATCTCTAGTAGTGCAATTGCTGGGTCATAAGGTAGTTCTATTTTTAATTTGTTGAGGAACCTCCATACTGTTTTCTAGAGTGGCTGCACCAGTTTGCATTCCCACCAGCAGTGCAAAAGAGATCCTTTTTCTCCACATCCTCGCCAACATCTGTTGTTGCCTGAGTTAATGTTAGCCATTCTGACAGATGTGAGGTGGTATCTCATTGTGGTTTTGATTTGTATTTCCCTGATGGTGAGTGATGTGGAGCATTTTTTCATGTGTCGGTTGGCCATCTGGATGTCTTCTTTGGAGAAGTATCTATTCATGTCTTTTGCCCATTTCTTCACTGGATTATTTGTTTTTTTGGGTGTTGAGTTTGATAAGTTCTTTATAGATTTTGGATCCTAACCCTTTATCTGATATGTCATTTGCAAATATCTCCTCCCATAATGTCGGTTGCCTCTTTGTTTTGCTGATTATTTCCTTTGTTGTGCAGAAGCTTTTTATCTTGATGAGGTCCCAATAGTTCATTTTTGCTTTTGTTTCCCTTGCCTCTGGAGACATGTTGAGTAAGAAGTTGCTGTCGCCAAGATCAAAGAGGTTTTGCCTGCTTTCTCCTCAAGGATTTTGATGGCTTCCTGTCTTACATTTAGGTCTTTCATTCATTTTGAGTCTATTTTTGTGTATGGTGTAAGAAAGTGGTCCAGGTTCATTCTTCTGCATGTTGCTGTCCAGTTTTCCCAGCACCACTTGCTGAAGAGACTGTTTTTATTCCATTGGATATTCTTCCCTGCTTTGTCAAAGATTAGTTGGCCATACATTTGTGGGTCCATTTCTGGGTTCTCTATTCTGTTCCATTGATCTGCATGTCTGTTTTTGTGCCATCCTTCCTAGACTTTTTACCAAGGTTTGCCTTTCCCTCCCTACTCCTTCTTCTGTTTCTTGTACTAATGGTTTGAGTGGTTTATTGGGAGGTTGTTTATTCTGGTGCAGATGGCTATAGAGAAAGGCTGAAATCTTGCCTGAAGGCTGAGGTCTGCCTTTGTGTTAACAGTCTGAGACTAGTGGATGGATGGGTCTGTGCAAGTAGGAGAAAAGCACTTCAGGGGGCTGGATGCCTACAAGGTGCTCTTGGATGGAAGGTTTTAAAGGTGACGCCTGGAGGCAAGCTGGAGCTAAGACAGAAGGAGTCTAGGTGAGACCTCTTTGCCCTGGAATCTTCTGTGGACTGTGAACTCTGGTAGTCTAACAATTGGTTGTTCTTTGTGACTATTTGCTTCTTATTGTGTGCTAGCTTTTATTGCAAAGCCTTCTGCAGATCTTCCAACCTTGGGAATTTGAAAGGAAGAGATTTGGTCCATTTTTGGGTGTGAAGGGGCAACACTCCCCTCCCCGCTATGATGACTGTAGGGATTAGTGTGGGCCTGAGGGGAATGTGAAGTTTGGGGACACATTAGGCTGTGTGGTCTGAGACATTATCCTTCTAATCTTGGGGAATTGATTTATTTTCCTATGAGAAGTGGTATTTTCTTTCTTATATAATCTCTAGTACTAAGTATAAGATTATTTCTCAGAAATAGCAAAGGGGCTGGACCAGAAAGGATGAAACTCTGGAGTCCATTTAAAGGTTTACACAGTAGAGGTGACAGCAGACGATCAACCTTGCCTGCTTTTCATTGGTGCCAGGCACCTTCCCACGAGGGTTTTAGGTTGTTGGGACCAGTCTGCCCCTGGTGCATCCGCTCCCGGGGAGGTTCATTTTCTACCTGTATTTGGATAACACACTGGGTTCCTGGCTTCTCCTGCTTTGGTCTCCCTATGTGCCTGTTGTTCCACAGTACAACTAAGTGAGCTGAATTACAGAGGGAGGTAAATTGTCCTTGCAGGAGGAGGGATGTAGCAATCCCAAATGCCAGGGCCAGTTGACCAAGGCACCAATTCTTACTGCAAACTGGAGAATGCAATGCATGTAGTCTTGTTGCCTGTTATGAAAACGGGGAAAGGTAATTTCTGAGGGGTGGGGAGGTCTGTAAATAACTGCCAAATATTATAGCTATAGAGTATTGAAAAGTAAGCAAAAATGATTTGGGGCACATGATTTTTTCATGCCTTCAGCAAGGTATATGCAGTAGAGCCAGCTTTTCCTTATCTATTATAATTTATTTTTTTTTAATTTTTTTTTAACGTTTATTTATTTTTGAGACAGAGACAGAGCATGAACAGGGGAGGAGCAGAGAGAGAGGGAGACACAGAATCTGAAACAGGCTCCAGGCTCTGAGCTGTCAGCACAGAGCCCGATGCGGGGCTCGAACTCACGGACCGTGAGATCATGACCTGAGCCGAAGTCAGAGGCTTAACCGACCAAGCCACCCAGGCACCCCTATCTATTATAATTTAAAACTCAGGCATGGAAGCAGGTGACGGACTGCAATGGACTGGAGGGCTGTGCTTTTTCCACTGAAAGAACTCTTTCAAATGGACTCTGGGTTAAAAACTAACCACTTTTTTCTAGCCAACCCCCAATCTCTCTCTCTTTCTCTCTCCCTTCCATTCTATGTATGTATGTACGTATGTATGTATGTATGTATCTTCCTATCTATCCATCCATCATCTAATTCTAGGTGTGTTTTTTTTTTTTCTCCTTTTTGAGAAATGTCAGGATCTGTATGAAGATGCTGGTCACTATTCCTTGTGACTGTTGATTCAGGACTTTTGGTACATTTCATCCTGTGAAGCTGTAGGTATAAGGTTGAAATAAGTGAAGTTACAGTATAAAATGATTATCGCTTTGCAGAGTGTCTATTAGGTGGCATCTTATAGAACCTGAAATCCAGACTATTATGTAAAATGGGCCTCAGACTATACCTTTGGAGAAAAAAAAAAGAAGCAGTTTCTTTTCACATGGTGGTGTCCTAATGGAGTCATAGCAAATAGTTATTTAGAAACAAGTAATTGTCACCATAAAAAAACAAGGTAGTATGAGTGGTACAACACATATGACCATTGTATATGCTGATTAAGCAAAAGAAAAATGATTTCTTTATTCATTTTACTACTTAAGAGCATCATGATAGAGTAGATTTGCCAGTCTACTGGGGGCACTTGCTTTTATTTTTTTATTTTATTTTTTTTTAATATATGAGATTTATTGTCAAATTGGTTTCCATACAACACCCAGTGCTCATCCCAAAAGGTGCCCTCCTCAATACCTATCACCCACCCTCCCCTCCCTCCCACCCCCCATCAACCCTCAGTTTGTTCTCAGTTTTTAACAGTCTCTTATGCTTTGGCTCTCTCCCACTCTAACCTCTTTTTTTTTTTTTTCCTTCCCCTCCCCCATGGGTTTCTGTTAAGTTTCTCAGGATCCACATAAGAGTGAAACCATATGGTATCTGTCTTTCTTTCTATGGCTTATTTCACTTAGCATCACACTCTCCAGTTCCATCCACGTTGCTACAAAGGACCATATTTCGTTCTTTCTCATTGCCATGTAGTACTCCATTGTGTATGTAAACCACAATTTCTTTATCCATTCATCAGTTGATGGACATTTAGGCTCTTTCCATAATTTGGCTATTGTTGAGAGTGCTGCTATAAACATTGGGGTACAAGTGCCCCTATGCATCAGTACTCCTGTGGGGGTCCTTGCTTTTAATATGTGTGAGCAGGAGTTCCCATAGCCTCAGGCTTCTATGCCATTCTTCTAGCATCACTTTCCCCCCAGGTCTCTGTCAGTGCAATCTGGAGCTGCTTAGTGCAGCTGAGTTCAGCCAGCCTTGCCCATTGCACATATCCCTTAAGCTCCTCTTTAGTTGTGACCTCTTGGCGTTTGAAGTTGCAGGAGAGATACTTCCAGGGGGACTTGCGTAGGAGCAAAAAGACATGTTCCTATAGATTATGAGCAATGGGTAAAGCCTGTGAAGAAACTGCTTATGTTGGGGGCCAGAGCCTTCTTTATCTATCTATCTATCTATCTATCTATCTATCTATCATCTGTCTATGCATGCATTCGTGCATCCATTCATCCATCCATGTATCCACTCATTCATCCATCCATGTATCCACTCATTCATCCATGCTGTTTATCTTTTTTTTTTTTTTCTTTTTTTTAATTTTTTTTTTTAACGTTTATTTATTTTTGAGACAGAGAGAGACCGAGCATGAACAGGGGAGGAGCAGAGAGAGAGGGAGACACAGAATCTGAAACAGGCTCCAGGCTCTGAGCTGTCGGCACAGAGCTCGATGCGGGGCTCAAACTCACGGACCGCGAGATCGTGACCTGAGCCGAAGTCGGCCGCTTAACCGACTGAGCCACCCAGGTGCCCCAATCCATGCTGTTTATCTATGCATCTGTCCATCCATGCATCCATCTATGCTTCCAACCTTCTATCAGTACATCATCCATTTCTCCATCATCCATCTGCCCCTATAGCCAAGGGGGAACACAAATTCCTTGATTTTGGAGATATTTGAATTGATTTTGTTCCTTTTGGGGAGATATAATTCAATTGAATAAAAAGTTAAAGGCTAGTGTACTGCATCAAAGTTTTCAAACTTTTTTTTAAACAGTGAATCTCGAGGCACCTGGGTGGTTCAGTCAGTTGAGCATCCAACCCTTGATTTCAGCTCAGGTCATGATCTCATGGTTCATGGGTTTGAGCCCCACATCAGGTTCTGGGCTGACAGAGTGGAGCCTGCTTGGGATTCTCTGTCTCCCTCTCTCTCTTTCTGCCCCTCCCCCACTCACGTGCACACACTTTCTCAAAAATAAATAAGTAAACACTAAAAAAAACAGTGAACCTCAAAAGAAACCTCATATATGAGATAAATACATAGCCATCTGAAAAGTGATCTGGAGTTCCATTTGCTCTGTAAATACCCACCTCCCAACTACTGTGACAACTTCACAAGATCCCTTGGCTCCCCAGAGCACAGTTTACAGACTGCTATGCTTTGGTATAAAGCAAAGTATTGATGATGTGGTTTGGGTGGTGGATCTTGTGGGGGATTAAGGGAAGGGAGAGTTCACTGGGGCTGGAGACTTTGGAGGAAGTGTTTTGAAGATGGGTATGTCTTGAAAGGGAGTCATGTTTGAACCAGGAGAGTTGGGGGACACACTTCTTGGCAAGGTAAAGGACAGAGATAGGATGAGTAAAGGCCCTGGAGGGGGAGATGGGCTGGAGGCAGAAAGGGTGTCAGTCAGGGTCCAATAAGGAAAAGGTGGCATAGTCAGGCTGGGTATTGAGGAGAGTGTAATGATGGGGTGATTGAGAAAGCTGCAGCAGGTTTAAGGAAAACAATAAAAGTGTGGAATCTTGGAGCTAGTGTATCAGCAAGCCATTACTAGGGGTAAGAGGAAGTTGCTACTCCTGGACCCAGGGACAGAACTGGACCACCTAACAGGAGGTGTGGCCTTTGGTAGAGAGGTCCCACCTATTCCTGGTGACCTTCAAGGAAGAGACGAGGGAAATAAATACCCCACTTAGCTCTTTCTCTTCTCCCAGTGCGTCTCATTGTCCAAACCAATTGGAAGCCAGGGAGGCCCTCTTCAAGGTGATGACAGATGTACAAGAGGGCAGACAGTTACTTTAACACTTCTCAAGCCGTTGGTCATGTCACATCTGCCAATATTGGCCAAAGCAAGTCATGTGGCTGAGCCCAAGTCAAGGAGCAAGAAGGTCCCCTCCTCTCAGAGAGATGGGGAAATTGCCAGGTTGCCTGTGAAGAATTGGAACCAGTAATTCAGCCTATCAAAATTTCCCTTAAGAGGATGAGGTGGAAAATAGATTGTGCAGGAGGGGATCAGTGTGAACAGCTTTGGGTGGTACAACTTCTATTTGTACTCCCACCCCCACCATATCCATCCTCCCTTCCTTTTATCATAATAGAATTTTCAGCTTGACACGTGACTGTATTTCACAGCTGAAGACAGTTTTTCCTAGCATTCCTTGCAAGTAAGTAAGGCTATTTGACTAAGTTCTGGGTGAAGAGATGTGAGTAGAAGTGGTATATACTGTTTCTGCCCTTAAAGGGATTAATTAACTTCTTTTCCCACCCTCTCCCCCAAGCCTGCTTCCTGGAATGTGGATGTATTGCTGAGCCCTCTTAGATCACGCTTGCTTCAGGGTGGCAGAGCAAGAAGACTGCAGGAGGGTGGCTCCCCGGGCTGCTTATGTACCTATAGTCAGGTGCAAGGGAAAGAAGCCTCCAACTTTTTAAGGCTGCTGCTATTTTGGGTCTTTATTTCATCAGCCAAATCTGTAATTAATACAAATTCACAAAAACCTTTATTCGTCTGATACCCAATGGAAGGGATAACACAGAAAGAGGTACAAGTTTCGTTTTTGTTTTTGTTTTTTTCAGTCTTACTGGTATAAGGGAGAAGAGATCTCATAATTTTAGTTTTTCACCATGTTATCCCTATCTAGTATTTTGAAAGGATGCATTATCAGTGAGCTAGTTGCCAATGCAGTTTCCCTAATGATATTGGGACAGGTAGTGACAGGTCTGAACCAGTTCTGGACAATGCTGGTTCTATATGTGAGTGGAGGGCATGGCAGGCAAAGAGAGAAATGAGGGGAGAGAGCTCTTTGCCACTTGAGTATGTGTCATAACCAGGAAGTAGAGAGCAGGATTCCAACTTGGGCCCATTTGGCTCCAAAGCCCATCTCTCTTCATTTGGCACTAATTATATCAGAAAACTGGGAGAGGTCCAGCTACTCTAGAATCTAGAGTGGGTTCTTCAAACTAGCCTCTTTGGACATCCATGGCATTGGGGGCCTCTTTGCTAATTGACGTTGAAGGCAATGGTCTAGTACTTTTATCTAAACTGTGCAAATCAGGATTCCTACATTCTCTCTCTGGTCCTGTTAGAGAGAGGTAATCTTGGTGGTTTGAGATTTCTTGTGGCAAAGAATAAAATACAATGGGAAAAGCCTAGGCTCTCAGGAAGGTCCTGGTTGGGAGTATAGAAGACAGTATGGAGGGGTGGAAGCTAGGCAGCCATGAGTTCAAATCCCAGTTCTTGGAAGATTATTTAATCAGTCCAATCTTTAGTTTTCTTGCATAAGGGTTGGAAACAGTATATGTCAAGTTCCTAACCTATAGTAGGTGCTACTATAGAGCCAGCACTTTGTGCTTGTTTATGTCAGGCCTGGCCTGGCTCCTGCTTCATGGCACAGGAATTAATTTTTTTTTTTTTTTTTTTAAATTTTTTCAACGTTTATTTATTTTTGAGACAGAGAGAGAGACAGAGCATGAACGGGGGAGGAGCAGAGAGAGAGGGAGACACAGAATCGGAAGCAGGCTCCAGGCTCCGGGCCATCAGCCCAGAGCCCGACGCGGGGCTCGAACTCACGGACCGCGAGATAGTGACCTGGCTGAAGTCGGACGCTCAACCGACTGCGCCACCCACGCGCCCCAACAGGAATTAATTTTAAGAAGCTTGTAACTCCCTGCAGCTTCCAGCCATGATTTGGTGGGTCTTGGCAATTAGTGACATGTAAAGAATACACAAAACTCTGGTGCCAAAGGTTAGGAGACTGGTCAAAGGGCAATTCTCCATACCTGGCCAAGAAGACTAAATTGAGACCCTTGGTTATGCCCATTTTATGACCTGTCTGAATGAGTTGTTAGCAGAAGTCTCTACACTGGCAGCTTCCTCCTGCTCAAGTTGCACAGGTGACCCTGCTTTGCAAACTGAGGGCTAATGTCCTTGGACGGAGTTTGGAGGCTGGGACACAATCCCGACTATGGCAGGCTGGGGTGGACTGAGATAGTTTATTCATAGACCATTCACTGAAAAATGTGAAAACCAGGAGTCCTGTCTCTGGGGAATTAATGTTAGTTTTCTTAAGCCTGCTTTTTTCTGGACTTTTGCTCAACTGGGCATGCTATATACTTATTTGAACAAGGATATCTTGGAGGAGAGGAAAAAGGATGAACAGGTGAAGCAAAATCTTTTCAACATCTGCTATGTGACTTATAAAATAAATATGACACCATGCCATTAAGGGATTCTTCCCAGGAAAATGGAACTGTTGTACAGAGAAACACCTCAAAAAGACTGAAAAGTCTATCTGTACTTGTAAAATTGTTGAGTATAATGGTAAGAAAAGATACACTCCATCACACTACCATTTAGAAAAGGTTTCTAAAGTTTTTCCCTGACTCAGGGCCATACTTCGGTAATAGAACGAATCTGTTTTATCATCTGATTCTTTCCACTCTATCTTCCATTCACGTTGATGGACTGAGACAAATATAATAAGCATACATCCAATATACTGGATGTATAATAACCAACTTTTAGCAACATGAATCCCTTCATTTCTCTTGTTTGGCTTCTTCTACTCTTCAGTTCTTTTAAGATTTTATAACTGACTGGCCACATTCACCTTTCTCTCTTCTCAATTCAGTAATTTTTAGGTCTCTCATCTAATCTGTAGATCATCTTAACACATTGAAGGAGTTTTCTTCTGTTTCATCCAGATCACTTGTGCACAGTATTTGGCCTGGAAAGAGGGATCTGCTCTACATTTTTTGGGAAAGGATTCAGACAAGAAGTGATGCTTGGGCTGAATCTTAAAGAAGGTACTCTCCAGGTATAAAATACAGGGAAGGAATCCAGGTAGAGTATGGGGGGTGAGAAAGCGCATGGGAGAAAGTACAGGTGGCTTGGAAGGCTGTTTTGGTGCATGGATGAGGGAGGGTAGGGTTGCAGCTGGAGGGAAGGCTGGACATGTGTTTGGGAACCTGGGATCCTTTTGAAGATTTTAGGCTAGGGATATGGGGTAGGATAGAGTTGGATTTTAAATTAAGAATGAGGAACCTGATCAGATTTGCATTTTTGAAGGCAACTATGACAGCAGTGTGGGCTAGGGACAAGTCTTCCAATCATCCTGTCTCCTCAGTTTTGCATGAAGATTAGAGGAGATAATGTATGTGAAAATGCTAAATATTTAAACAATTATTCTTGTGTGACTTCTCTGAGTCATGAGTTAATATGCTTACTTTTTCAAGAAGAGACCAGCTTTGTCATCTGAGGCAAAAAACACATGCTTGGCATTGTTACCTGATTTATATAGCTCTCTACTTCCTTAAATATCTGGTTTTTAAAATGGGAGTGGCTATTACCATTTGTAGTCTACTTTAGCTTACATTTTAACTCCTACAAATTGGAAGGGTGAGAGGAGATTTATAATAGAAGATAATAGAAAAGAAAGGGTTTTTTCCCCTCCTGGTTGTGCATTCATTCTTTTAAGAACCATTAGAAAGAAAAATGTGGGGTGCCTGGGTGGCTCAGTTGGTTAAGTGTCCAACTCTTGATTTCAGATCAGGTCATGATCTCTTGGTTCTTGAGTTAGAGCCCCGCATCAAGCTCTGTGCTGACAGTGTGGAATCTGCTTGGGATTCTCTCTCCTGCTGTCTCTGCTCTTCCCTGCTGCATGTGCATTTTCTCTGAAAATAAATACACTTAAAAAAAGAAAGAAAATCATTCTCCTTCTTCTCCTAGTGTGTATCAGGTTACGTGCCTGAACAGACTTTATCATATCTCATTAAAATTCTCCTCCCAAAAGAGCATCAGTTGTGAGTAGGTGAACAGAAACCTGTTGTATAAAGAGCTAAATGTACAGAGAAGTACATAAGGTATCTTATAATGTGTGATATTCATCTGATTTTATTCAGTGTGTTATTAAGAAGGACCCCTGTTCCTCAAAAACAAAATTTTCAGAGCTCAAGTCAGAATCCTATCTCCTTAGTGATGGTGGGACCTAGGAAGTGGTGTCACCTCCTTGAGACCCTCCCCTTTTCTGTCAATGGGGAGGGTAGCAAGGCCTGCTCGATGGGGCTGTTAGGACGATGACGTGAGATGGTCTGACTGAAGTACTTCCCACAGTACCTGACAAATGACAGCACTGCAAGTTATGATTAGGGCTGGAGAGAACCATCTCAACTGAGAGAGCTAGCACTGTTCCCTTCTGATGATGGCATCACACATTTAAGTTGCTTCTGGGCATGAATATGAATTGACACTTAAAAAACAGGAAGAGGATGAAAAAGCAGATTGGGTTTAATCTATAAAAGGTCTTAAGGGATTGGGTTTAATCTGTGGAAGGCCTTGACCTGAGAAAATACTGGAGTCCAGTGCTTGCCTTGTGTCACAGGGCCCAGATGACGGTGAGTGCTGCCAACCTGACCAGGCCACGTGAACAGGACAGCAGGGCATAAAGGTGCGAGGAGATGGTCGTTTTCAGCTACAGAGATGGCATGAATGGTGACCAGGGGTTAAGACAACATAGTCCACACGGCTGCAGGTGTGAAAGTCAAACTCTGTCTTTATTCTTTTACCATTTTATTTGGGATAGGTAGCAGCACTGCCTGGGGAGCTCCTTGGAAGGGGAGGAGAGGGAATCTGTTGGTTGGAAATCTTACCTTTGAGCATCAATTATATCTAATGCCTATTTTCAGCACATTTCATGTTAGACTTTTTGATGGCAAGTCAAGTTGTAGAAGGTAGATGGGCTCAGAGGAAAGGTTCTTTGCAACAGTTCAATGTAGTGGCCAAAAGTTTACTCTTGCATTTCATCATACGTGTACCGTGGAGTTATGTTTTTTGGAACCTGCCTTAAGAAAACACAAACTTTCCAGGTAGCATATAGCTGTCCCCATCTTGCTTGCATCTCTGCCTTGGTTGATGAGATGCCATACTTTGCTGACAGTCACTAGTGGCTCTGCTATTGGTCTGATATGAAGCACATTCATAACTCAGCCATAAAATAGGGCTTTCTAGATAGCCAGATTCTTTCCCAACAGATACCTCTCCACCACCCCTAACTCCACCAAAATGAAGTAGAAGCACATCCTGAGTTGACCACTTTCTCTGGGCCTGGCCAGGCACATAGTAAGAATGTTGGCTGGTGATGGGCTCAAAACACAGCCCACTTGACTGAGCCATGTATATGCTCAGGCTTGACCTACCCTGGCAAAATCTGCAAGGATATTTTTAGACATTTCAAGTGATTGACTCCTCTGAGGAAATGATACATTAAAAAAATATATATATACACACATATTTTTTTTTAAAACCACAACTGAAAAAAATTGTTTGCCAATGGGTAGAATTAAGTCTGACAAGAAACCCTAAGAGTTTTTTTTTATTAGTACCATTATTGTTTTCTTTGGCTCCATGTATTATATTGGTAAGATGACCAAAAAAAAAAAAAAAAAAAAAAAAAAAAGGAAGAAAAGGAAAAAATTGTAAAAAGGCAAATATTTTGTACAAAAATACAAAGTTTTAAAAGCTCTTTAAGTATATTTCATATCATTACTAAGAGTTGGCCTATATATCTGTGTGTCTGCATATTTTTCTTACATTTGGGATTTTAGAAATGTACGGTACATTTACACAGTATAGTTCTCCCTAAAGCTCAACAACCAATGATAGCCTTTTTTCTGATTGGAGCAATCCATACTTTGGAAGATGTGATTTGCATAACTGTGCAGTTACTGGCTGAAAAAAATCTATGTGATTCAGTCCATTTGCATACTGAAAATCTATACATCATACTGGGGGGAACATTTTAGTTCTGAAATCCTTGAGTAAAGGAAGATGGTAAAGATAACTAGCTGTCAATTTTTTCAGTAATTTGTTTTCAGTGCTTTTTTTTCAATCTGGTGAGAAGATGATGCAATCAGAAAGAAGTATCCTTTGCCCTTGAGAACCATCTGAAAATCTGCTCTTGTTATTACATCACAGTCCATTATAATGCAGATGGTGGTACTACAAAAGAGGAAAAACAATGGGCGTTAGTTTTTCTTAAAGAATAAACAATGTACAATTCAAAAAAAGGAGCACATATTTTTATAGGAAAGATTCCAAAATACATCAATTATGTTTTTCAAGAAATGCCTATAAGTTCATATCCAGATTAACTAAAAGGTAAATGTCTCCTTTAAGGAGTCCATTCTGGGCTCAACTTAAATCTCAAGTGGCCAAACAAGGCAAACAAATGACAAACCTGGGTCACTTCTCACCCTCTACTGTAATTCTTTTTTTTTTTAATTGAATATAACTGACATACAATATTAGTTTCGGGTGTGTAATATGATTTGATATTTGTATACATTGTGAAATGATCACCATAATAAGTCTAGTTAACATTTGTCATCACACACAGGAAAAAAAAAATTACCTTTTCATTTATATCCAAATTAGTTAGCATATAGTGCCATAATGATTTCAGGAGTGGAATCCAGTGATTCATCCCAACGAGTGTTCTCCTTAAGGCCCCTTGCCCATTTAGCACATCCCCCCGCCCACAACCCCTCCAGCAACCCTCAGTTTGTTCTCTGTATTTAAGAGTCTCTTGCGTTTTGTGCCCCTCCCTGTTTTTATATTATTTTTGCTTCTCTTCCCTTATGTTCATCTGTTTTGTATCTTAAATTCCATGTATGAGTGAAGTCATAAGTATCTTTCTCTAATTTCACTTTGCATAATATACTCTAGTTCCATTCATGTTGTTGCAAATGGCAAGATTTCATTCTTTTTGACTGCTAATACTCCATTTTGTAATATATATATATACATATATATATACACACACACACATATATATGTATATGTGTATATATATATATATATATATATATATACACACATACATGCATACATACCACATCTTCTTTATCCATTCATCTGTTGATGGATATTTGGGTTCTTTCCATACTTGGGCTATTGTTGATAGTGCCGCTATAAACATTGGGGTGCATGTGTCCCTTTGAAACAGCATACCTGTATCCTTTGGATAAATACCTAGTAGTGCAATAGCTGTGTCATAGGATAGTTCTATTGTTTTTTAATCTAAAAAAATTTTTTTAATGTTTATTTTTGAGAGAGAGAGAGAGAGAGTGTGTGAGTAGGGGAGGAGCAGAGAGAGAAGGAAACACAGAATCTAAAGCAGACTCCAGGCTCTGAGCTGTCAGCCCAGAGCTTGATGCAGGGCTCAAACTCACGAACTGTGAGATCATGACCAGAGCTGAAGTCGGACAGTTACCGACTGAGCCACTCAGGCGGCCCAGGGTAGTTCTATTTTTCATTTGCTGAGGAACCCCCATACCATTTTTCAGAGTTGGCTGCACCAGCTTGCATTCCCACCAGCAGTGCAAAAGAGATGCTCTTTCTCCACATCCTCGCCAACATCTGTTGTTGCCTGAGTTGTTAATGTTAGCCATTCTGACAGGTGTGAGGTGGTATCTCAGTTTGTATTTCCCTGATGAGGAGTGATGTGGAGCATTTTTTCATGTGTCGGTTGGCCATCTGGATGTCTTCTTTGGAGAAGACATATTCATGTCTTTTGCTCATTTCTTCACTAGATTATTTGTTTTTTTGGGTGTTGAGTTTGATAAGTTCTTTATAGATTTTGGATCCTAACCCTGTATCTGATATGTCGTTTGCAAATATCTTCTCCCATTCTGTTAGTGGTTTTATCTTTTTGCTAATTAAACAGTTTTGCTGTGCAGAAGCTTTTTATCTTGATGAAGTCCCAATAGTTCATTTTTGCTTTTGTTTCCCTTGCCTCCGGAGACATGTTGAGTAAGAAGTTGCTGTCGCCAAGATCAAAGAGGTTTTGCCTGCTTTCTCCTCGAGGATTTTGATGGCTTCTTGTCTTACATTTAGGTCTTTCATCCATTTTGAGCTTATTTTTGTGTATCGTGTAAGAAAGTGGTCCAGGTTCATTCTTCTGCATGTCACTGCCCAGTTTTCCCAACACCATTTGCTGAAGAGACTGTCTTTATTCCATTGGATAGTCTTTCCTGCTTTGTCAAAGATTAGTTGGCCATATGTTTGTGGGTCCATTTCTGGGTTCTCTATTCTGTTCCATTGATCTGAGTGTCTGTTTTTGTGCCAGTACCATACTGTCTTGGTGATTACAGCTTTGTAATACAGCTTGAAGTCTGGTATTGTGATGCCTCCTGCTTTGGTTTTTGTTTTTCAAGATTGCTTTGGCTATTTGGGGTCTTTTCTGGTTCCATAAAAATTTTAGTTTTTTGTTTTTTTTTTTTAAGCTCTGTGAAGAATGCTAGTGTTATTTTGATAGGGATTGCATTGAATATGTACATTGCTTTGGGTAGTATCGACATTTAACAATATTTGTTCTTCCAGTCCATGAGCATGGACAATTTTTGCATTTTTTTGTCTTCTTCAATTTCTTTCATGAGCTTTCTATAGTTTTCAATGTATAGATTTTCACCACTTTGGTTAGGTTTATTCCTAGGTATATTATGGTTTTTGGTGGGAAAAAAATTTTTTATGATGGCTTTATTTTTATTTTTATGTTTGTTTATTTATTTTGAGAGAGAGAGAGAGAGTGAGCACAAGCCGGGGGGGGGGGGGGGGGAGAAAGAGGGAAAGAGAGAATCCCAAGCAGTCTTTGCACTATCAGTGCAGAGCCCAATATGGGGCTCAAACTCCTGTATCGTGAGATCATGACCTGTGCCGAAATCAGGAGTCCAATGCTTAACCAACCGAGCTACTCAGGTGCCCCTAAGTTTTTATTTTAATTCCAGTTAACATATAGTATTACATTAGTTGCAGGTGTATAGTATAGTGATTCAACAATTCTGTACATCACCCAGGGCCCATCATGAGAAGTCCACTCTTTAATCCCCATCACCTATTTCACCCTCCCACCACCAACTTCCCCTCTGGTAACCACCAGTTCTCTATAGTTCAGAATCTGTTTCTTGCTTTCTCTCTCTCTCTCTTTCCCTTTGTTCATTTGTTTCTTAAATTTCACATATGAGTTCAATCATATGGTATTCTTCTCTGACTTATTTCACTGAGCATTATATCCTCTAGCTCCAGCCATATCATTGCAAATGGCAATATTTCAGTGTTTTTAATGGCTGAATAACATTCCTTTGTATTTATATATATACTGCACATTTATCCATTCATTAATCAATGGACACTTGGGCTGCTGTTGTAAATAATGCTGCAATAAACATAGAGGTGCATATGTATTTCTGAGGTAGTGTTTTCATTTTTTTCAGATAAGTGGCCAGAAGTGGAATTATTGGATAATATGGTAATTGTATTTTTAATTTTTTAGGAACCTCTATGCTGTTTCCCATAGCGGCTGGTATATTCCTACCAACAGTGTACATGGATTTCCTGTTTTCCACATCCTTGCCAGCACGTATTTCTTTCTGAGCACAGCCATTCTAACAGGTGTGAAGTGATATCTCATTGTGGTTTTGATTTGCATTTCCCTGATGATTGTGATGTTGAGCACCTTTTCATGTACCTGTTGGCCATTTGTAGATCTTCTTTGGAAAAATATCTTATTCAGGTCCTTATTTAAATTGGGTTATTTGGCTTTTTGCTAATGAGTTGTTTGAATTCCCTTATGTATATTGGGTATTGACAACTTGTCAGATATATGATTTGAAAATATCTTCTACCATTCCACAGGTGGCCTTTTTTTTATCCTCATGGTTTTTATTCAAATCTTTTTAAAAAATTTATTTTTATCCCCATATAGTTAACATACAATGTTATATTAGTTTCAGGTGTACAATATAGTGATTCAATAATGCTATACATTGCCCAGGGCTCATCATGATAAATATACTCTGTAATCCCCATCTTCTATTTACCCATCCCCCAACCCATCTCCCTTGTGGTAACCATCAGTTTGTTCTCTATAATTAAAGAGTCTGTTCCTTGGTTTGTCTCTCTCTTTTCCCTTTGTTCATTTGTTTTGTTTCTTAAATTCCACATGAGTATAATCATATGGTATTTGTCTTCACTTCACTAAGCATTACATTTTCTTGCTCCATGCATGTTACTGCAAATGGCAAGGCTTCATTCTTTTTTTTATGGCTGAATCGTAAATATACACCACATCTTTTTTATCCATTCATCTACCAATGGACGCTTGGGCTGCCTTTTCATTTTTTTGATGGTTTTCTTTGCTGTGCAGAAGCTATTTAGTTTGCTGTAGTCCCACTTGTTTATTTTTGCCTCTGTTGCCTTTGCTTTTGGTGTTAGATTCAAAAAAGTCATTACCAAGACTGATGCCAAGGAGATTACTATGTTTTCTTCTAGGGGTTTTATGGTTTCGGGTCTTAAATTGTTAATCCATTTTGAGTTAACTTTTGTGTATTGTGTACATTTCATTCTTTTGCACATGGCTGACCAGTCTGTTTAACACTATTAAAGAGACTGTCCTTTTGCTGTTGTATATTGTTGGCTTTTTTGTCAATTAATGATATATGTGCAGGTTTATCTGTGGGCTGTCTTTTCTGTTACATTGATCTATGTGTCTGTTCTTATGCCAATACCATACTCCTTACTATTAATTCAATCTTACTATTAATCTGTCAGTTCACATATTCTGTTTTCTTTGTTATTCAGTCTTGGTAGGTTTATGTTTCTAAGAATTTATCCATTTTTTTCTAGGTTGTCAAATTTGTTGTCAGTAATTGTTCATAATAGTCTCTTATGATCCTTGTATTTCTGTGGTATCAGTTGTAATATCTCTAATTTCTGATTTTCCTTAAGTGAGTCCACTCTCTTTTTTTCTTGAAACTAGATAAAGTTTTGTTGATTTTATCTTTTAATGAACTCTCATTTTCACTGAGCTTTTATATTGTCTTCTTAGTCTGTATTTTATTCCTTTCTGTTTTGCTTTTTATTTCCTACCTTCTACTAACTTTGGACTTCATTTTCTAGTTCCTTGAGGTGTAAACTATGTTATCTGACTTTTTCTTGTTTATGGAGGTGGGCATTTATTGCTATGAACTTTTCCCTTAGAACTCCTTTTGTTGCATCCTATAACTTTTGGTATGTTCGATTTCCATTTTCATTTGTCTCAAAGAATTTTTTGATCTTTCTTTTGATTTCTTCTTTGAGTAATTGGTAGTTTAGTAGCATGTTGTTTAATCTTCACATATTGGTGAATATCCCAGTTTTCTTCTTACAACTGATTTCTAGTTTCATACCTTTATGGTCACAAAAGATGTCTGGTAGGATTGCAATCTCCTTAAATTTATTGAAATTTACTGTTTTGTGGCCTAATATGTGATCTATTCTGAAGAATGCTGCATGTTCAGTTGAGAAAAACATGTATTCTGTTGCTTTAGGATGGAGTGTTCTGTATATGTTGGTTAAGTCCTTCTGATCTTAAGGCTGATGATTCCTCATTGATTTTATTGTCTGGCTGATCCATCTATTTATGTAAGTGGGGTATTAAAGTCCCCTGCTATTATTGTATTGCTGCCTATTTCTCCCTTTAGGTTTGTTAATCTGTGTTTCATATATTTAGGGGCTTCTATACTGGGTCCGTAAATATTTACAAATGTTATATCCATTTGTTGGATTGACCCCTTTGTTATTATCTAATGCCCTTCTTTGTCTCTTGTACAGTCTCTGTTTAAAGTCTGTTTGGTCTGATATAAATACAGCAACCCCATCTTTCTTTTGGCTTGTTTTCATGGTGTATCGTTTTCCATCCCTTCACTTTCAGTCTGTGTGTATCTTTATGTCTAAAGTGAGTCTCTTTTTGGCAGCATATACATGGGTCTTGTTTTCTTATCCATTCAGCCACTTTGTGTCTTTTGATTGGAGAATTTAATCCATTTAAAGCAATTGTTGATAGGTGTGTACTTACTGCCATTTAAAAAGTTGCTTTTTAAAGGAAATTAAAAGCAAAAATGAACTACTGGGACCTTATGAAGATAAAAAGCTTCTGCACAGCAAAGGAAACAACCAACAAAACTAAAAGGCAACCAACGGAATGGGAAAAGATATTTGTAAATGACATATCGGACAAAGGGCTAGTATCCAAAATCTATAAAGAGCTCACCAAACTCCACACCCGAAAAACAAATAACCCAGTGAAGAAATGGGCAGAAAACATGAATAGACACTTCTCTAAAGAAGACATCCAGATGGCCAACAGGCACATGAAAAGATGCCTAACGTTGCTCCTCATCAGGGAAATACAAATCAAAACCACACTCAGATATCACCTCACGCTAGTCAGAGTGGCCAAAATGAACAAATCAGGAGACTATAGATGCTGGCGAGGATGTGGAGAAACGGGAACCCTCTTGCACTGTTGGTGGGAATGCAAACTGGTGCAGCCACTCTGCAAAACAGAGTGGAGGTTCCTCAAAAAATTAAAAATAGACCTACCCTATGACCCAGCAATAGCACTGCTAGGAATTTACCCAAGGAATACAGGAGTACTGATGCATAGGGTCACTTGTACCCCAATGTTTACAGCAGCACTTTCAACAATAGCCAAATTATGGAAAGGCCTAAATGTCCATCAACTGATGAATGGATAAAGAAATTGTGGTTTATATACACAATGGAGTACTACGTGGCAATGAAAAAGAGTAAAATATGGCCCTTTGTAGCAACGTGGATGGAACTGGAGAGTGTGATGCTAAGTGAAATAAGCCATAGAGAGATAGACAGATACCATATGGTTTCACTCTTATGTGGATCCTGAGAAACTTAACAGAAACCCATGGGGGAGGGGAAGGAAAAAAAAAAAAAAGTTAGAGTGGGAGAGAGCCAAAGCATAAGAGACTCTTAAAAACTGAGAACAAACTGAGGGTAGATGGGGGGTGGGAGGGAGGGGAGGGTGGGTGATAGGTATTGAGGAGGGCACCTTTTGGGATGAGCACTGGGTGTTGTATGGAAACCAATTTGACAATAAACTTCATATATTGAAAATAAAATAAAAAATAAAAAGTTGCTTTTTAGTTGTTTTTTTTTTTAATTTTTTTAATGTTTATTTATTTTTGAGATAGAGAGAGACAGAGCATGAACGGGGGAGGGTCAGAGAGAGAGGGAGACACAGAATCCGAAACAGGCTCCAGGCTCTGAGCTGTCAGCCCAGAGCCCAACGTGGGGCTCGAACTCACGGACCACGAGATCATGACCTGAGCCGAAGTCGGATGTTTAACTGACTGAGCCACCCAGGCGCCCCAGCTTTTTAGTTGTTTTATAGTTCCTTTCTAGTCCTTTCTTCTCTTCGTGATTTTATGACCTCCCCTACTGGTGTGCTCAGATTCTTTATCCATCAACTATAGGTTTTTGTTTTGTGGTTACCATGAGGCTTACATACAACTACTTATAGCAGTCTATTTTAACTTGGTAACAAGTTTGCTTTCTAAAGCGCTACAGTTTTATTCCCACTTCCCACATTTTATTTTTTTGAGGTCACATTTCATATATTTTTATCTTGTGTATCCTTAATTATTGTATAGTTATTTTTATTACTTTTGTCTAATGACTAATCCACCACCTTTACTATTTACCTTTACCATTAAGGTTTATACTTTTGTGTGTTCTCTTGTTCCTAATTAGCACCCCTTTTTCAGCTTAAAGAAGTCCCTTTGACATTTCTTGTAAGGCTGGTTTAGTGGTGATGAACTCTGTTAGCTTTTGATTATCTGAGAAACTCTATCTCTCCTTCAATTCTGAATAACTTTGCCAGGTAGCGTATTCTTGGTTGGAAGTTCTGTTCTTGGAGCATTTAAAAAAATATTCTTTGAATATATAATGCCACTCCCTTCTGTCTTGCAAAGCTTCTGCTGAAAAATCTGATAGTCCTATGGGGGTTCCCTTGTACATAACAAGTTTTTCTCTTGTTTCTTTTAAAATTGTCTCCTTGTCTTTAACTTTTGACATTTCAATTGTAAGGTGTCTTGGTGTTGGTCTCTTCGGGTTCATCTTCTTTGGAACTCTCAAGGCATCCTGAATCTGAATGTCTATCTCCTTCCATAGGTTAGGGAAGTTTTCTGCCCACCCCCTTTCCTCCTTCCACAACCCTTAAAATGTGATGTTAGTATACTTGAGGTTGTCCTATTAATCCCTTAAGGTATCTTCACTTTTTTCCATTCTCTTTTTTTGTTACTCTACTTTGGTGAGTTCCACTGTCCTGTGAATTCACTGATCCTTTCTTCTGCTTCATCTATTCTGCTGTTCAACCCCTCTAAGATATTTTTTCAGTTCTGTTGTTATATTCATCAGCTCTGTGACTTCTGTTTGGTATTTTCTATCTGGAAGTTCTCATCGTGTTCATCCATTCTCCCAAGTTCAGTGAGCATCTTTTTAAATAATTATCACTGAGGTATAATTGACATACAAGGTTATATTAGTTTCAGGTATACAATATATTGATTTGGCAATTCTATACATTATTTAATGTTCTCTATGATAAGTATAATCATCTGTCACCATATGATGTTCTGACAATGTTACTGGCTATATTCCCTATGCTGTACTTTTCATTTTGGTGACTTATTTACATTATAATTGTAAGTTTGTACCTCTTAATCTTCTTTATCTATTTTGCCCATCCCTCCAAACCACCAATTTGTTTTCTGTAATTAAGAGTGTTTTTCTTTGTTCATTTGCTTCGTCTTTTAGATTCCATATAAATGAAATCATATGGTATTGTTCTTTCTCTGAATTATTTCACTTAACGTAATGCCCTCTAAGTCCATCCATGTTGTTGCAAACAGCAAGATTTCATTCATTTTTTATGGCTGAGTAGTATTCCTCTGTGTGCATGTGTGTGTGTCTCTCTCTCTCTCTCTATATATATATGCATGCACACACACACATCTTTATCTGTTCATCTATCAATGGACACTGAGTTGCTTCCATATTTTATCTATTATAAACAATGCTGCAGTAAACATATAGAGAGTGCATATATTTTTTCAAGTCAGTGCTTTCTTTTTCTTTGGGTAAATATAGTGGAATTGCTGGATCATATGGTAATTCTATTTATCATTTCTTGAGGAATCTCCACACTGCTTTCCACAGTGGTTGTACCAATTTACATTCCCAACACTGTGCACAAGTGTTCCCTTCTCTCCACATTCTCACCAACACTTGTTATTTCTTATCTTTTTAATGTTTATTTTTGAGAGAGAATGAGAGCAGGGAGGGGCAGAGAGAGAGAGGGGGTTTGAGGATCTGAAGTGGGCTCTGTGCTGACAGTGGATGCTTAACCAACTGAGCCACCCAGGTGCCCCTATTTCTTGTCTTTTTGATACTAGCCTGGCTATTCTGACTGGGGTGACGTGACATCTCCTGATGGTTTTGATTTGCATTTCCCTGATGATCAGTGATGTTGAACATCTTTTCATGTGTCTGCTGGCCATGTGCATGTCTTCTTTGGCAAAATGTCTATTCAGGTCCTCTATCCATTTCTTAGTCAAAAAAAAATTTTTTTTGGTGCTGAGTTGTATAAGTTCTTTATAGTTTTTGTATATTAACCCCTTAGATATATTATTTGCAAATATTTTCTCTCATTTACTAGGCTTTTAGTTTTACTGATGGTTTCCTTTTCTGGCTCTTTAAAGGTGGGGATTCAGTTTCCTATTGCCCTCCAGCTTCCTGGGGTTTTAGCCCCACTGATGTGATGTCCCTCCCATTTTCAGTTAGTCATAGTCGGGGTTTGGTTTCCAACTACATCTCTGTCCTTCCTACCTTTTATGATGTGGCCTCCTATGATTAGTTATGAAAAGTCTGTTTTGCCACTTTTCAGGTTGTTTTCAGAGTTAAGTCACATGGTGGTAGCTGCTATCTTGGTGTGTCCTTGCAACAAGGTGAACTCAGGATCCTCCTACTCTGCCATCTTCCCTGGTGTTCCAGTTAGCATCTTTATGACCATTACTATGAGCACTTTACCAGGTGTATTACTTATCTCCATTTTATGAAGGTTTTCTTTCCCCTGAAGTTTTATCTTGTTCTTTTGTTAGGAATATTTTCCTCTGTTTCTTCATTTTGCTTGACTCTCTCTGTTGGTTTCTATGTATTAGAGGAAACAACCACCTCTCCCAGTCTTTTTTTTTTTTTTAATTAAAATTTTTTTTTTTAATTTAAATCCAAGTTAGTTCACATATAGTGTAATCATGATTTCAGGAACAGAATTTAGTGATTCATCATGAGCACACAGTGCTCATCACAACAAGTGCCCTCCTTAATGTCCATCACCCGTTTAGCTCATCCCCCCACCGAACTCCTCTCCAGCAACCCTGTTTGTTCTCTGTATTAAAGAGTCTCTCACAGTTTGTCTCCCTCTGTTTTTATCTTGTTTTTGCCTCCCTTCCCCTATATTCATCTGCTTTCTTAAATTCCACATATGAGTGAAATCATATGATATTTGCTTTCTCTGACTTATTTCGCTTAGCACAATACACTCTAGTTCCATCTACATTGTTGCAAATGGTAAGATTTCACTTTTTTTGATCACCGAGTAATGTTACATTGTGTGTGTGTGTGTGTGTGTGTGTGTGTGTGTGTGTGTGTATGTATATGTATATATATGTAGCACATCTTTATCCATTCATCAGTTGATGGACATTGGGTTCTTTCCATACTTTGGCTACTGGTGATAGTGCTACTATAAACCTTGGGGTGCATGTGCCCCTTCGATCAGCGTTTTTGTATCCTTTGGATAAATATCTAGTAGTGCAATGGCTGGGTCATAGGGTAGTTATGTTTTTAATTTTTGGGGGAACATTCATACTGTTTTCCAGAGTGACTGCAACAGTTTGTATTCCCACCAGCAGTGCAAAAAGAAAAAGAAAATTTCCTTTTCTCTGCATCCTTGCCAACATCTGTTGTTTCCTGAATTGTTAATTTTAGCTATTCTGACAGGTGTGAGGTGTGTCTCATTGTGGTTTTGATTCGTATTTCCCTAAGAATGAGTGATGTGGAGCATCTTTTCATGTATCTGTTAGCCATCTGGATGTCTTCTTTGGAGAAGTGTCTATTCATGTCTTTTTCCCATTTCTTCACTGGATTATGTGTTTTTGGGTGTTGAGTTTGATAAGTTCTTTATAGATTTTGGATACTAACCCTTTATCTGATATGTCATTTGCAAATATCTTCTCCATTCCATCGGTTGCCTCTTCGTTTTGCTGATTGTTTCCTTTACTGTGCAGAAACTTTTTATCTTGATGAGGTCCCAATAGTTCATTTTTCCTTTTGTTTCCCTTGCCTCCAGAAACATGTCTCGTAAGAAGTTGCTGCACCCAAGGTCAGAGGTTGTTGCCTGTTTTCTCCTCTAGGATTTTGTTGGCTTCCTGTCTTACATTTAAGTCTTTCACCAATTTTGAGTTTATTTTTGTGTATGGTGTAAGAAAGTGGTCCAGGTTCATTCTTCTACATGTCACTGTCCAGTTTTCCCAACACCATTTGCTGAAAAGACTGTCTTGATTCCATTGGATATTCTTTCCTGCTTTGTCAAAGATTAGTTGGCCATATGTTTGTGGGTTCATTTCTGGGTTTTACTCTGTCCTGTTGATCTATGTGTCTGTTTTTGTGCCAGTACCATACTGTCTTGGTGATTATAGCTTTGTAATACAGCTTGAAGTATGGAATTGTGATCCCTCCAGCTTTTTCTTTTTCAACATTATTTTTTCTGGTTCCGTACAAATTTTAGGATTGTTGTTTCTAGCTCTGTGAAAAATGCTGGTGTTATTTTGATAGGGATTGCTTTGAATGCGTGGATTGTTTTGAGTAGTATCGACTTTTAACAATAGTTGTTCTTCCAATCCATGAGCATGGAATGTTTTTCCGTTTCTTTTTGTCTTCTTTAATTTCTTTCATAAGCTTTCTACCTTGTGTAGGCAGACACACATTGGAAGTCAGACATTCAGGCAATAGTGTTTAAAATATGCAAATATATACAGTCCTGTGGGACCATGAGTATAAGATCTGCTGGCCACCAGAGCCAGGTGATCTGGAGGTGTACCCTCAGTGGCAGTTGCAAAAATCAAGGCTCTACATGAGTATACAAGCTCCTTTCTGGGAGATACCAGTGGGCTTTCATGAGGCACAGGGAGAGTACAAAGTATCCCCCAGCCTCTGTTCCCTAGGAGCACCTCAGATGTGTGCCAAACCTGATAGGTTCCCTAGCCCACCACACATGTGTAAGAGCTGTCCGGGGTACCTAGCCCACCAGGAGATTCTGGTGCTCTGGAGCACAGCAGAGAGCATGGAGATAGTGACTGCCCTCTAAGGAGAGGTCTCTGGAAATGCTTACAATCAGTCCTTAGATGCATGCTTAATTATAAGCCTGTGCCTCCAGCTGCAGCCATGATGATAAGCTAACAGGCATCTTTCACAGATAGACTGAGCTTCTGGGACTGTTACCTGTTGCTGTGCCCTGGGGGTGGTCGCTGTTTAACAACTCTTTCTCTGTCGGTATAGTCCTGTGGGACCCATGTCCACTGATACCAAATCATGTAGAACTGTCCCCTGGTGGCAGCTGCAAAAATTAGGGCACCAGACAAGGGTCTAAGCTCCTCTTTGGGAGACACCGATGAATCTGAGTGACTCTGAGGGAGAGGGCAAAGACTGAATCCACCAGCCTCTGTTCCTGAAGAACATATGTATAGGCTCCTAGATGTGTGCCAAACCAGAGGCCTGTCCCTTAGGCTCCTGGACAAGCAAATAGGCTTCTTTCACGGAATGACTGAGGGTGTCTTGCAGCCTGCTGTCTGTGCAGTGTCCTGGGGCAGTAGTCTGTCAAGAATGGTCTGATTGCTACAGTCCCATAGAACCCAGGAACCCAAGTCTCCCCGGCCTCCAGAGCTGGGTGATCAAGGGCAGTCCCATGGGCAAAAACCAAGGCACCAGACATTTATCTAGGAGATACTGGTGCCGTGGAGCAAGGCCGAGAGAGAGAGTAAGGATGGTGCCTGTCAGGTCTCAGACAGTATTCCAGCAGGCTCCTAGATACATATGTTAAGTTAGATGCCTGCCCCCAGGCCTATGCTTTAATATAAGCAAATGAGCTTCTTTCATGTAAATTCTGGGTGCAGTTGACTGCCTGTGAGTTGGGCCGTGGGGTGGGTGAGTCCAAGTGTGCAGGCCCTTTAAGACCCCAGTTCTCAGTTTGCTATAGCCTTGTGGGTCTCATGGATGCAAGCCCCTTTGGTTTTCAAAGCTTGAGGTTTTGGGGGCTTGTCTCTCAGGTGCAAGTCTTAAAACTTGGGGTACCGGATGTGGGGTTCTCCTCGGGAAGAAGCTCTGGGTTTTGAGCTCCCCTCTGACCGAGATGTCACTGTGCAGGAGGGTGGGATTTATGGCAAGATTGTGTCCCCGCCTCTCCTACCCACTTCGATGTGGTTTTTGTTCTTGTTTGCCTCATGTGTAGCAGTTGCTCGGCCAGGCTTTAAGTTTTTTTCGGAGGCAGTTATTCCATATGTAGCTGTAGACTTGGTGTGTTTGTGGGACATGCCATCATGAATTGGAAGGGGCCATTTCTTGTTTAGATATTTGTAGTTGTCCCCTGTAACTGACCAGGCTGGGAGTTCTTTGTGAGTTTCAAGACCTGTGGCACTGGAGACTAGTGCCTGGTATTCAATAAATGTTGAATGGATGTATGGATAACTTGTGTCCTGGTTACTGTCAATAATGGTTTGAGCAAATGTATTTGAGGTTTTTGTTTACCATCACCGTTTTTATAAAGGCTTTATGAGATATAATTCACGTATAAATTTCACCCATCTAAAGTATACAATTCAGTGGCTTTTAGTATATTCAAAGATGTGTAGAATTTAGAAATATCTAATTTTAGAACATATCATCACCCCCAAAAGAAATCCATACTCATGAGGATTTCACTCCTCCTTCCCTCCTTCCCCCACCATAAATGTTTAAATCTATGTCTGATGAAGAAAACTAAGACACCCATTCTGAAAAGGGTCATGTATTAAATGAAACTTTAGATAGGTATCTTTTGTAATAAAAAAAAAAAAAAACAAAAAAACGTATACACAAAAGGCTCTTAGTCTATACCCCGGAAAAGCTTCTAAGCCGATCTCCCTCCATTATCAGGCATAGCATCTGGCTCATAGTAGATGCTCAGTAAATACGCATGGAATTGAATGCTTAGTCACCTAAATTGTCCACATATGAAACTCTATAAAAACGATGATAACACTGGTACCATATTTATTAACTGACAATATTACGAGATAGTGACCTAGAACAGTTAATCTGATATTTATTTCCTAGAAGTTAGGCACATTTATTAACTTGTTTAAACTCTCATGAAAACCCCACGAAGAGGATACTATTATTATTTCCCTAAGGTTAACAAGCTGCCCCACCGGTAAGAGGCAGAACCACAGGCTGTAGAACCTGACTGCAGAGTCCGCATTCAGAGCCCTTCTACTCCTCACATCTTACCCTTTGACAGAATATAAGCTGTGCAGCTCGCTCTTCAGTCCCCTCCCCTGCTTACCTGTCTCTCTGTCTTTTTCGCAAATGAAGTTATTGATGTCTTCACACTGGAAGTCATTCCACTGCCCAGCATAAATCAGCCCAGCACAGTCTTCTCCTGGCCCATGGCCATGACCCCAGTTATCTGGCTGTCCAGCTTTCCAATTTCTTTTAACAAAACAGAAATGGAGTGTTATTTGCAAGTCATGCAGAAGTTTTTTTTTTACCCAAGAGAAGCATATAAATATAAAAAATGTAACTGAAGCCATGTCATTTGTCCTGGAATAAAAATACACTGTTTAAAAAGCTGTGCCTGCTCTTAGAATAAAAAGCAGCTGTTTTGCAGAGTGGTGTGTGATGCAGCATCTCCCTGTGGGCTTGTTATCTTTGAATGAAATCAACTCATTGAGCTGCTTCATCACAATGCTGAGGGAGTAAATCCTTCTGCAACAAAGCTAGATGAGTAACTTTCCAGTGTGTACTGGAATGCTGACTTCTGGGCGTGTGTGAATATGTCTGTGTGTGAATATATATGCACGCTGAGGACATGACACACACATACACAGTCTCTCTCACTCTTATGGGAGCCCAGAGGGATCCTTGTGCATCTTGATTCCTTGCCTCTGACAAGTCAAAGCATCACACAGAGAAAGTGAGGGACCGCCAATATACACATTTACGAGAACTTACAATTACAAACCCTTGGTTATGGGTTGTCTGGCTAAGCTGCAGATAGTTGACTGCTTTAGAAAGAAATAGTAATTGAATCTTACTGAAAATGACTCAGACATTTCACTGCCTTTTTGGGGAGGGAAATTCTCAAAAACCTATTTTCTTCAGGAGTTCACTGGGGGCTTGTTAACTTGGATGCCACAGCTTAAAATACCACTTTGTCAGAGTTCACTGTTCTTGATTGTCTTTCTGTGCAATAAATTAGTTGTGCTTCCAGGACTCAAAACTTGAAAGCTCAATTTTCTCTAAGAAGCAGGTTCTTGCACAGAAATTTGTGGTTACTGCCTGAGAAGACAAGCTTGCCTTGCGTGGAGGGTCTAAAAAAACATGTGCAGCAGAAGGCTCTTCCCATAAATGATGACTCACTACCCCATCAGCCATAGGGTGTCCTAGGGTAATCTGAGGATAGAGCCCATATTGCTCTACATCTTTTCACAATAGGATCAGTAAGACTAGAGGGCAGTGGGAAATGACAGGTGAAATTTACAATTAAAAGGTGGGGAAACAAGGCAGAATTGACTCCCCACACCATATAATTCATATATATGTAAATGTATATAATATATAATATAAATATATGTAAAATATATATATGTACACAGGCATATATATGGATCCATATATATACACATATATATATGGATTTTTTAAAAATGTAAAGTGACCTCACTTAAATAAATCTAGTGATAAACAGATAATTTAGACAAAACCACCAACTAAAAAGAATAAAAATGGGATGATACTTAGGAGGGAGTGTTAGAAATATTCATTCACACATTCACTCAACAGATATCCAGACAGTACCTACTATGTGCCAGGGATGATGCTACATGATGGCAGCACAGCATGTGGGTTAGGGTTGGGTTAGGGTTAGGGAGAATTCCCTCCCTCAGAGAACTTATGTAATAGGCAACAAACAAGTGAATTAAAAATCTCAGACTGCCGCGGTGATTGGGCCAAAGACAGATGAAGTTAGAAGGAAAAATAGTTTACTTTCACGTCTGCTTTTTTTGTATATTTCCATCCACCCTGTAGGACCCTTCAGCAATGTCAACAATGCCTGAGCAGTTTGATCCTGTTGGTGTACATTTGGTTAATTTCTGTCAGTAACACGAAGGGGTTTTATTCCAATTTTGTTTATAGAATTTGAGGTAATTCCTGAATGTATAATGATGGGACATTTGATATTCTTTATCTCAGTTAATTGGGAAGTTGTATAAATAGGAGTTCTGAAAGAAGACCTGCTTAGTATTTTTCCCTTGCATTTACTTCAAGTTAAATAGATAAAAGGGATTTATAGACTAGACCAAAAGATAAGTTAAAGATAAGAGACAGCCTTTATCAGGGTGCCTGGGTGGCGCAGTTGGTTGAGCCGCTGACTCTTGATCTTGGCTCAGGTCATGATCTCATGGTTTGGTTCCTGAGTTCAAGCCCCACATCAGGCTCTGTGCCGATGGTGCCTGATTGGGATGCCCTCTCTCCTCTCTGCCCCTCCCCCGCTTGTGTGCTCGCTCACACTCTCTCTCAAAATAAACAAACTTAAAAAAAATACAAAAAAGAGATAACCTTTATCACCATTCTCCATTATTTTTTAAGTCATTGGAATTCTCTGCATATGGTACTCAAGTTTTTCCTTTGGGACTAGAAGTAGGATGCAGTTCTGTGGGTATGAGTGTGTGACTTAGGTGATACTAGTGTGGATGGGCGGTGGGGTAACCTGAAGCCAGGCTCCAGGGGGCAATTTGTCTTGCACCCAGTCTCAAAACATATCTTTGGAAAAGCCAAAATCACATGGAGTGATTTGTAGCAAAACCCCCGAGCCTGCATACTTGTTATTAAACAGAATAGAACATGTCAGATAAAGAGAGTGTATATAGTTTAGAGAAGAATTTCAGGTTACACCGCGCCTTAACTTCCTTTACAGGTAGATTCTGGAAAGAAGATGGCTGAAGCATGGGCCCCAAATCCCTGAATCCCATATTATAACACATATCCCAATACACATTTGTACCTGGACAGCATTCTCTAAGTACTCCAGGGACCTTGGAAGCACTTGGACTCACTGCTCTTGTCAGCTGGAAACACACAAGCACATCAGCTAGTGGGTGTGAACTCCCTCACCCAGGGTTTTGGTTTTTCCTAATGGTGGCAGAGCACAAAGTCTCAATCTTGGGAATAGCCCCTTCCAACCTCACGACTTAGTACTTTCTCATCAACCACAAGACTGACTGAGGCCTCATGGCCAAGAAACTTCTGCTGGTAAGAGCCTGGCCTCAAAACAGGAAAATCTTAGTAGTGAGAAGTATTACTTTGCTGTAGAATGTTCTCCCGATACCAGGGTCTATATAGGTTTCTCTCTGGTGGCCTGAGCCAATGCCACTCTGACAGAAACATGAAGCGTCAACCAGAGTGAGTTTTTAGTGAATTAGATGACTCTGAAGGTTCCCTTCTGGTCTCCACCATTCTATGGCTCTACAGTCTAAAAACACAATACGTAATATTATAACGGAACAGTCTACATGGACAGAGGCAACCCAGGTTTTATCTTTGCAATGCAGAGATGAGAGTGTTACACATAACAGCATATTCCCACCAAATGAGGTTCTGCTCAGGGGACTAAGAAGTGTACAAGAGGAATAGAGGAACTTCAAGTGTGTTTTGGGAAACCCTCAGGAAGATACTCACATCTTTGGTAATCTAAGTAAGGTAAGCAACAGCAAGCAGAGTGGGCTGGAAAAGGCCTTACAAGGCTCCCTTTCAGTTGTGCTCTGGGCCAAGTCAGTGGGCAGAGCCTACATGCCACTTGTGTCTGATTCCTGCACTCGTACCAGGCAGCCTCTGTAAACAGTGATGATCTCTGCCAAACAACGTACTTGCATGTATTACATCCAGAGTAGAAAGATCAGCTTTGATGTGTTCCTAGGCTCACTGATCCTTTCTTTCATGTGTCTGTGTTCTGTTTCACTGCTTTCCAGTCATTATTGTTTCCTTCCTTCTACTTATTTTGGGATTGACTTGCTTTTCTTCTACCCACATAAAGTGGAAGCTTAGATCATGGATTTTCAAATTAAAAACTTTTTTCAAGGGCTGCTGGGTGGCTCAGTTGATTACGACCTGGCTCAGCTCAGGTCATGATCTCACGGTTGGTGAGTTTGAGCCCCACATCAGGCTGTCTGCTTTCAGAGCAGACCCCGCTTTGGATCCTGTCTCCCTCTCTCTGCTCCAACACAGCTCACGCACATGCTCCTTCTCTCTAAAAAATAAACATTAAAAAAAATAAAAAACTTTTTAAAAAAACATAAGTACTTTAGAGGAGTCTAAACACTGTTTTAACTGTATAAATTTTGATATGTTATATTTTCATTTTCTTTGAAACATTTGCAAGTTTCCTCTCTGATTTCTTCTTTGATCCATGGGTTATTAAGATGTGTGTTCTTTTTTTTTTTTTTTTAATTTTTTTTTCAACGTTTTTTATTTATTTTTGGGACAGAGAGAGAGCATGAACGGGGGAGGGGCAGAGAGAGAGGGAGACACAGAATCGGAAACAGGCTCCAGGCTCCGAGCCATCAGCCCAGAGCCTGACGCGGGGCTCGAACTCACAGACCGCGAGATCATGACCTGGCTGAAGTCGGACACTTAACCGACTGTGCCACCCAGGCGCCCCAAGATGTGTGTTCTTTAATTTACAAATATTTGACAATATTGCAGATATCTTTTTTGTTGTGATTTCTAATTTAATTTTGGTCAGAGAATATACTCTGTACAATTTCAGTTCTTTTTAAATTTATTGAGACTTGTGTGATGGCCCAGCATATAGTTTATCTTGGTGAATGTACCGAATGTGCTTGAGAAGAGTGCATTTACAGCTCTTGGGTGAAACAGTCCATAAACATCAATTAAGTCAAGTTAGTTAACAGTGTCCATCGTATCCCTACTGATTTTTCTACTTATTTGCTCTATCAATTACTATAAGGAGAATGTTGAAATCTCCTTTGAAGCCCCACTCTTTGCTGTGTCCACATTTAGGGTTGGTGTGTCTATTTTCTTGATTGGGACATGGTCCTGGAAATCAGACTTTTTTTACATGAGCAGCAGCATGTCTCACTCACTGTTGCCTCTGTACTCTGGAAAAGATCCTCTAGGCCAGCACAGAGGCTGGCTCACAGTGGACTCACCAGGATAATTCACTGAATGTTGACATAGGACTATGGGCCCCTGGATTCCAATCTCCAGTCAGGGTTTGATGCTGGCCAGGAAAGAAGTTTTCACAGTTCTGTGGTGAAATGAAAAGGACAACTGTGTGTGTGTGTGTGTGTGTGTGTGTGTGTGTGTGTGTGTGTGTGTGAGAGAGAGAGAGAGAGAGAGAGAGAGAGAGAGAGATGGCCAAGTGTCTTCTTGGAAAGGACTATAGACTTGGTTTTTTAATACCAAGATTTGTTGATATGCAATTTTTAAAAAACATGTCCTTAAGTGGCAAATAAAATGTTGGCAACGTATTTCAGCCCTCCATTCTTTCCCTTGGAATTATATATGAGTGTGGACCCAAAGCATCTGGGAAACTGTCCTGGGCAGCATCCTGAGCCACCACAGATTGAGGCAGGTCGTATATTTTATTAGAAATAAATCTTAATGCAGGTGTGTGTATGACCCAACCCTTTGGCATCTAGCATCCATTCCATGTTATTACCCTTGCTTTTTGTCTGTTTTTTTTTCCAGCAGTCTTTGTCAACTAGGTCTCAGCATAAAAATGGAGGTGGGGGGGGGTGGGTAGGCAACAGGCAGGGAGAACCTTTTATCTCTTGTCTATTTCCACTTCAACAGTACCACAAACACCTGAAACAATTTCAAAAGGGCTGTGAGAGTGAGGGTGTGGGTGGGTGTGAAGCTGTGTTTGTTGGAGGAAAATGGTAAGAGGACATCTAGGAGACATGATTGATTCTTCTGCAGCCTGGGCAAGGCACAAGGTTGTGCCTTCACAACCCTGGTGTGGGATCTGAGTGAGATAACTATGTGTGGCATCTGAGTAAGGATACGGTAAAATACATAAATGATAGGTAGTGTTATTCTGCAATTACTGACTGGTATGAAGATAGTTGGAATTACGACAATAATAGTGATAATACTGATACTAGTAGGTGACATTTCTTGAGCACTTCCCATGAACCAAGTACTGAACTAAACGCTTTATATACATAATCTCATTTAATTTTCACAATGCCAACATAGGTCCTTCTGTAATACTCACTGCCAGGTGAAGACATGAGATTTCACATGGTGGAGTAACTGGCAGCTACGAATGCCACGTCAAACCCTGGAACCCAGACCTCACTGCATTGGCTCTTTTTCTAGTTTGAGCAGTGTTTATTATTCTATGTCAAATTAAATTAGCCTTCCATTATTGAGGCCTCATAATATGTCTGCCTAATTTATTCTTGCTTTTAAAACTTGATCCTGGGGACTTTTCACATACTACATATGTGTTCCTCTGGGTGGAAAACGAGAAGTGCAGTGTGTGCTGTGGTTAGGGTCAGAAGCCAAGGCTCTCAGGAGGCTCCAGGGTGGCTGTGGCTGGGGAGGAGTTCCCAGCAAGGTGTCTGATCATCTAATCCCTCTCAGGTCCCAGGTACTGACACTGGTGCTCTCCTCCCCGTCACCAAATTCCTGCTGGAGCCCAGGGAAGAGGAGAAAAGTTCTCCTTTGGGAGAGTTGGCGCAGACAATAATGCTTCAGCTCAATCCATCCCATATGGGCCAATCTAGTTTTTTTCTTGGAGGAAGGCTTAAGATTGAATTTCTCAGTGAGTCTAACCCAGACCTTTTATGCACTTATAGCTGTGAGGAAAGTGGAGAAGGCTGATTTTTTTAAAGCTTGCCCCACCCTTTGTAATGTTTATTTATTTTTGAGAGAGAGAGAGTGTGAGCAGGGGAGGGACAGAGAGAGAGGGAGACACAGAATCTGAAGCAGGCTCCAGGCTCCAGGCTCCAAGCTGTCAGCACAGAGCTCAATGTGGGGCTCAAACTCACGAACCCCAAGATCATGACCTGAGCTGAGGTCAGATGCTTAACTGACTGAGCCACCCAGGCGCCCCTAACTTTGCCCACCCTTAAAAAAAACCAAAAGATCCTGGCACTCCTGTCTGTTAAAGACAAGATTTATGCTTTATCCTCTAAAGGGAGATGCCTTCCATCTCCACCGCCAACCCTCCCAACTGTTTCGCGTCTCCTGAGTACATCTCTGCCACGCTGGGTGCTCAGGGTGGGCTGTCAGCCAATTCCCTGAGCGCCAGGGTGTGGTATAGCTTCCTCTCCCCCAAGGACAGGTGCAGAGGGAGCCGACAGGATATCTGTCAGGCCAGCAGGCAGAAAGCCAATTGCCCTGTGGGCACTGTGAGGCTCGCCTTCGGAGCAGACCTAAAACCTTCTCATGTTCCATCTTGATGTTTGGTCACTGTTTTGTAAAGAAATGGCCTTACTCAGGTTTCTACCTATATCCTCTAATCCTGGTCCCATGGAAGATTTAAAAGTACAAAGCTAAGCTGCCTGTCTGTCTACCTGTGCACAGGCACACAGAAACATTTTAAAAACTCTCACTGGCTTCTCCACCGCCTCTGGCCCCTGCTTCTCCTCCTTGACAGCTACAGGCTCGGCCTCAATACCTCCGACAACATCTTAGTCCTGAAACACCTCACTGTCTCCTTCCTGGGTGCCGTGGTCACTGCTGTCTCCAAACCATGCCTGCTTGAGCCTCTGCAGGTCTGCCTTCTCTTCTCCAGCACAGGAAGGTTGGTTATTTGGAGGTGAGTTTGCATAAATTCTGCTCCATGTGGTGCAGCTTGTTGCCTATTTTCATATCCATTAGAGGCAAGACAGGAGTTGGAAGAAGTGAAATTCAGATTGGTACAATTCAGCCACGATACGACCCTTGGGCAGGATTAGGGAAGGAGCTGACAGCCTGGGATTGAATTAGGGGCACAGAAGTCCCCATGAGCCTGGGAGTCTGAGCAGGTTTTATAAAGGGCTTCCATTCTTTGTCGTTGCCTTTACAGAACTCAGGTCACACTGGACTTACAACACACACCTTCATTCACGGTGCACCTGTCATAAACTTGTAGTTCATAATCATACTCTGGCCAGAAGCCCCGCTGGGGTCAGGGGCAGTGATGGTGTTATCCTCAAGGGAACTCCCAGCTCTTGTCAGGAACAGGGCTGGGGCAAGTTCTGATCGTGCCTGAAGTAGTCTGGGCTTCCTTATCCTTCAGAGCACCATTTAAGGAGAACACCTCAGTCCAAGTACCATACTGTGAGCTTTTATGAGTCTCTGATTTTTTTTTCCCCATATAAATGAAAAAAATTCACTCCATGAAAAGAAAAAGGAACCTTATGTTATAGCACAGTGATTCTCAAGCACACGTGGAAATACACAACACTTGTACCAGAAGCCTCAGTGTGAGGGGCATCTAGGGCATCGGTGGTTAAAGAAGAAACTGCAGGGGGTCAGGCAAAAGGTGAAAAACAAGAGCAGCCCAAGTCTTCCCAAGGATCTGGAAGGCTCTGAGCACTCACTTGTACTCCGGAGACGTCCCATCCAGCCACTTCCATTCATTTTCGTGCTCCGAATCTGTGAGGCCGATCCAGTGGCTGTCTCTTCCTACTATCTGCTTTTTTATCCATTGCTGAAAAACAAAACAGTGACAATGTGTTATTATTTTGGGGTCACACATACCTGGGGGAATTCCCCTGTCCCCTGCAGCATTTGGGGGAAAAAAGGACATTTAAAAGAGGATGTTTGTTAGAGCACATACATGCTTCTGCTCTCTTTTTTACTGCACCTGTTTTGTTTTGCAGTGTTTTGGGGCTTTGACACTTTCTCCTCTTATAAGTTTGTAAGTAACGTTTATGGGACGCTTTTCCTCTTGTAAATCACCCAGACAACTCAATGAATCCCACCAGGCTCCATCCCTCTCCATCAGCCGTCGCTCCCATGTTCTAATACTACTAACAACTGTGGCATTATTGAGCTCTTCCTTTGGCCACGTCCCACGTCCAGTGTGTCACATGCCACATGTCTTTAAGCCTTCACAGCAACCTATGTAACCAAGATAGTAAGTGGCTGGGCTGAGATTAGACCCAAGTCTACACAGTCTAAAGCCCAGGCACCTGACTGGATGCTCATTCCTGGTCAGTTATTGCAGGAAACATCTGTTTTCAGGGTTGTGTCTGCTGGAGATACTTAGGGAAAAGGAAGGAGGCCACTGGAACAGTGTGGCACCAAAGCCCATTGGCATGGTTGCTAGAGGGACCTCAGTTTCAGTCTCAGCTCTGCATTACTTTTTAATCCCATAAATAAAGCCATTGAACCTTGTGGGGCCTCAGTTTTCTTATCTGTAAAAAGGGGATAATAATACCCCTAGGTTCTAAGGTTGTTGTGAGGTGTAAAGGAGAAATGCCTTGTACCGTGCCTGGCACACAGTAGGGGCCTAGGGAGTAGTCAACATCGTTATGTATGGGCTCTACCCTGTGGTCTTCTCTGCTCTTCCTGACCCTGCTGAAGCCACAGATCTGGTCCCTTGCACCCGCCCCTACAGTGTTCATGCCCCTTTGTTTCTCTCTCCACAGGTGTTTGATGCCAGCCTGCAGGCTTCTTTTCCACATTACGGTTCTTTTGACAGCCACCAGAGGCGGGGTTTGGGGGGAGCCACAGATCTCCGGCTTAATAACGCAGTATCTTCCAGGTAAGAAGCAAGAGGACAGAATTCCTGTGCCATGAATGCTTCTTGTCACTGGATAAAGCCCAAATCTCCAGAATGCGGCCTTCTGTGTTTATGTGACTATAGATTCTTGATATCTTCAAATCCCCAGTAAGCATGCAATTTCCAGATGTAAACTATCCTTAAATTATACTTTTCTCCAAGTATGCTGCAAACATACCTGTTCCTCTCTTGTATTTATGAAAACAAGATGTGAAGACTTGTCTTCACAGAAAAGTTTTGCATCCTCGAAAATGTCTTTCTCAACCGAAAAATAGTAGCATTTGTCTGTGAAGTTCTTCCAGTGAGGTGGGCAGCCTAGGAATGCAAATGTTTAAGATTATTAATTAGGGGCGCCTGGGTGGCTCAGTCAGTTAAGTGGCCGACTTCAGCTTGGGTCATGACCTTGCAGGTCGTGAGTTCAAGCCCCGCTTTGGGCTCTGTGCTGACAGCTCAGAGCCTGGAGCCTGCTTTGGATTCTGTGTCTCCCTCCCCCTCTGCCCCTCCCTGGCTCATGCTCTGTCTCTGTCTCTCAAAAAATGAATGAACATTAAAAAAAAATTTAAAAAATATTAATGAAAACACAAACACACACACGAAGCGCTATGCCTTTCTTCAGTTATATGTCAGAGGCCACGGCTTTGGCCTCACTTCCCTCACAGACCAGGAGTGAGCAGTTCCAGCGTCTGTGTGTAAGCCTGTGACTGCCCTTGACAGACACCTTGGGAGCTAAGACTGGTCCAGGAGGGCAGGCCACAGAGCACACAGTAGTCAAAACTACGTAGCCTGGAAAATTATTTTTGCTGGGTCTTAGTTCCTCTGTGTCTGGATTAGTATTTACAGTGACAGAAACAACAACAAAAGGCAATGCAGATGCAGATGTTCCACATCAGTCTGGAGTCACATGGAACTAATCAGTAACTAGATGGGAGCACCCAGAACCAAAGCTGGGCTTGTGGAGCTACAAGGATGACCAGAGTCGTGCTTAAGGAAATCAGGTGGAACTGGGTGTGATTCAAAGGAGAGAAAAACAGGCTTGGTTGATAACCAAACACTGAAGGTTTTGCCAGGTTATCAAAATTTAGTAAGCAAATTTAAGAATTATAAAAAAACTAGAAGCACCATAACACCTTCTCGAAACAATGAAATCTGGTTTTAGTAACAAAATTCCATCTACGTAGTTACTGAGGGATGTCTGTCCCCCAGATTGAAGGGCATAAAATGAGAACAAAATGGGTGGGAGGTAGCCAGCCTCAGACTGTCACAAAGGAAATGTCTGGGGACGCATTTGTCCGAGGGCTTGACTTAGCTACACAAACAAGTGCTAGAGAACCTGATGGTGTTTAGAGAGAAACACATGTGCCTGAGTGACACTGCCTGGTGCAGAGGCCTGTGAGAGCAACGGGGTCCATGCCTGCCCACGTGGTGCCTTCAATGCCAAGACAAGTGGGGTGTGGGTGGCATATGGGCTGCATGCTGGGGGCTGGGCACAACCCCACACAGTGCCCTTGACCCTGGTTGTGAGGGAGGGCTCAGACTTACCATTGGCCTCAGGTGCAGAGGTTGGCTCATTCTGTAGGGCCAGGGGCATCGCTGCCCCTGATGGGCCTGGGGGGCCAGGGGGGCCCTTTGGGCCTGGCATGCCTGGCACCCCAGGCAAGCCTGGCAGCCCCCGAGGTCCAGGCACCCCCGGCTCTCCCACGGTGCCCTGCAATCCCTGGAAGCCAGGAGGGCCCTGAGGGCCAGGGAGTCCATCCTTGCCTGGTGGGCCTGCGGGGCCTGGGTCTCCACTGGGGCCCTGAGGGCCAGGCTTCCCAGGGGATCCACGGGAGCCTTTGGGGCCCTGCAAGCCTTTGGAGCCTTTGCCGCCACGCTCTCCAGGGGGGCCAACTGGCCCAATTGGGCCCCTCTCACCAGCGGGGCCAGGTGGACCAGGCTCTCCCTTCTCTCCTTTTTGTCCTTTGTTGCCAGTGGGACCAGGGGGTCCCTGCTGTCCTCTGTCGCCTTTTGGACCCCTGGGGCCAGGAGGACCTAAAACATAAAAAAAATGTACATGGCATGAACAAAAATCCATTGTGAGTGATAGTGAAGAATTTATCTTATAAAATATCTAATTAAAAAAAATCTAGACATATAAAATATATTCATTAAAGGACTGCTTCTTGTTTCACTATACTGTTGTCGATGGTATTTTTTTCAAACAAAAAGGTTTCTTAACTAAGCTCACCCTTTCTGCTCCAAGCATTTAGAATATATTTTTTTTAATGTTTTTTTTTTTCTCCTGTTTTTGAGAGAGAGCAAGCAAGTGCACAGGGGAGGGGCAGAGAGACAGGGAGAGAGAGAGAATCCCAAGCAAGCTCCATGCTGTCAGCCCAGAGCCCGACGCGGGGCTCAAACCCATGAACCATGAGATCATGACCTGAGCTAAAGTCGGATGCCCGACCGACTGAGCCACCCAAGCGCCCTGCATTTAGAATATATCTTAACGGCACACAACCCTCCGGTATCCACTGATGTTTTAGGGGGAGGGACAGCTTCATGCCAACAACCACAGCAGTGACTCACACCATTCACCTGGGCTCCCTTAGTCGTCTGGGACTGTTCCATCACCAGGAGAAAAGCAGTGCAAGTTGGGATGGGGATTCTCTCCTACTATTTCCTCTTCTTTTCATAGAGTTGAATGAAATATCCCATCCAATGTTGAGAAGCACCATTCTGCTAATTCATCCTCACCAAGTGGCAGCCTCTCCTCTGACACCTCACTCACTCCCTCCTGGCCCCTCTGCCAGTGCTGCAGGGATGCTGCTGCCCTTGAGGCTGAGCCTTGCTCACCTGTGGAACAGCTCAGAGGGTCTCTGGGGGAAAGTGTTCTACGAGCTGGGCTAAGTGTCATTTTCCCCAGTTTGTTAGTCTAATAATGCAAATAGGGCTGTGGGCTACGGAAAAAAATAGGCAACCATCTAATTGGGCAAGGGAGAGGAAAAACAACAACAACATTTTTCCCCCAAAGGAAGAAGGCAAATACCTGCTCATCCCTTGTCATCCTAGAGATGCTCACACAACCTGGGACTGTTTTGTTTTCTGTAAATTCTTAGAGGTGACAGGGAACTGCACACAAACATACCACAACCAGGATTTATATGGTGACTTGACAGTTTTTGAGCTAGTTTCACATACGTTATGTCATCTGAACTGTATCTATGAGATTATATTCCCAGAGCACATTTGAGGACGTGTAGGGCCAGAGACACCAAGCTCTTATTCCATGCTAGCTCCTTAAGACAGATCTATCCAGGAGAATGAGACATGAACAGTTACAGTCTAGTGGTGGAGCTGGAATGGTAATTCCTGTCTTCTCGTTGCAATGACTGTATCTAGGAGGACACTATTCTCAAATATTCTACTCCCCGGAACTTTTGAGTGTCTGAGATCTCATTGTTCTTTATGTGAATAAGTAAAAGAGATCCACACTCGCTCTTTCCATAGAAGTGGAAAGCCTTTCAGGCTGGATGGGCAGAAGTGCTGGGGAGAGGGAGAGTAGATAGGCCTCCCACCCTATGTTTTTCTTGATCCCCTTACCCCACTCCTCCCCCACCAGCTCATCAGGACAGAACACTGAAGCAGGCCTTCCCGCCTCAATGGGGAGGGGGCGTCTCTCTGCCCCACTCCCCTCTCTAGGTCTTGATGGATGTCCACTGTACCCTCATATTATCCATGGCCCTAACTAGCCCACCCATCTCTGTTCTCCCGTAGCAAGAACCTTGGCTCTGGACTCAGCTTCCCTCATTTAAGGTACTCATGATGTTGCCCTGGATTGACTGGCAGACCTACTACCAAGCTCTAAGAGAGTTCATGCTAATGGTTAGGACTAGCTTCAGTGTGTTTTTTTTGAGAACCCTTTCTAGGGGTCTTTCTCATCTGCTTGAGAAGACTTTGTAATGAAGAATTTTCTCTCCGAACCCAACTCACTGACTTTTGCCCACCAGCTCCTATTGGCTGCTCTCCATCACTAGCTCTCCTGGCCCTTATTTCCATCTCATAGTTGGACCGTCCATTATCTCTGGGATGTCCTGCCAGCACCTCCAACCTGACATATCTAAAACTGACCTTATCACCTCTTTATTGTTTATGCCCTTCTTCCATCATCCCTCATCCTACATCATCACAACCACCTCTTCCCTCTGTCCTTCATCATGACCCAGTGTGGGGGGTTCTCTTTTCAGCAGATTTTTATAGTATCCTCTATAGTAACTGCTCTTCCTACCTTTGATTCCTCTCCATTCATTCCACTCTGTATCTTGCCCACATTTGTCCCACAGCTCTGATCTCCACTTGCCCTAAAATATTTTGTCCCCACTACCCGGTCATGTGGTATTAAATCAGGGTTTTCATGACCTGGTCTAACATGTCTTTAGTCCATCCTCCTCTGCACTTCTGCATATCTCTTCTCTTAAAATTGCCTCTGCTCATATCCATCTGGAGAACTGTCATCCACCTACCACGTAATCCTCCCTGGTGGAAGTTTTTCCTCTTTCTCTAATCTTTTAGTACTTGTTTGTTCTTTGAGAACACTTCTCCATCTAGCAGCTAGCAGTGTCTGGTGTATAGTCCTTATTCAGACAGTGTTTATCAAACCAATGTGCATCACAGATCTAAATGCCTAGCATGCTGATGCCAACAGTTTGGGCCCCAGGAGAGACCAGAAGGGAGAGATTTTGGGGGGGAGCAGCGATTTGCTTGGTGCCCCTTACCTTTCTAAGAAGTAAAGCTCCACTCAGTCTATGTATCAGGATGCTCCTGGCTGCTGCTACGGAATGGTCCTGGGGAGATCTTTCTTGACTCTACACACATTTAAGAATTGATCCAGTAGTCTCTTCATCTGCAATCTGAGGTTTGTTTTTTTTTTCTTTTTAAGCTGAGGAGGCTCTTGGAATGTATTAGTAAAGATAGAGAAAGTGGATTTTCATTGTCAAATCGATCTTCTGTAGAAAAGTATCTTAGTTCCTTTGTGTGGTTGAGAAATAGTGCCCTAGAGATTAATAGTGGGGATGGTGGTGTGGGCATTCATTCCTCCATCATGGATGTAGTATTATGGAAGGTTCTAGCGGAACAATACTGACAAATAGGCCAAGACAACAACAACAAAATTCTAATTTAGTTAGAATAATAGCAAAAATAAAAGTAGCTTTTCTTCTCACCTGTTTCTTTTTATGGTCTATGTTTAGACTTTAGAAATCCAAATAATGAAGAGGTTTTTTTTGGGGGGGGGGGAAATTCAAGTGCTTTAGACTCTTTATTCTTTATTCCTTATTCTCCTTATGGGTTTTGCCAACAATCAGTGTTTCTCAATCACTCACAACTGGGTTTGGTACTATACTTGCAGGTTATGGGAAATGGGTTTACCCATGCCCATGGAATAGTGACTGTTCTGGGACTTGTCTTCCTGACATGACAGGGAGTTATATTTCTTCCAGAACACCTTCCTCTTGTTTCTTTTTTTTTTTTTTTTTTTTTTTAATTTTTCTTTTCAACGTTTTTTATTTATTTTTGGGACAGAGAGAGACAGAGCATGAACGGGGGAGGGGCAGAGAGAGAGAGGGAGACACAGAATCGGAAACAGGCTCCAGGCTCCGAGCCATCAGCCCAGAGCCTGACGCGGGGCTAGAACTCACGGACCGCGAGATCGTGACCTGGCTGAAGTTGGACGCTTAACCGACTGCGCCACCCAGGCGCCCCACCTTCCTCTTGTTTCTAACAGAACTCTGAAGACACACAACTCTCTACTCCTCTCCGGGTATGAATCCGAGACCTTCCTTACCTAGGATGACAGCTTTTCATTAATCTTATTTCTCTCTGAGGTTGGGTGGGTTTATTATGTGTTTAGCTATTTCCCTCTGAACTGAAGTGCTTCTCAAATGTCCCCACTCACTCCACACAAAAGTTGTGGCTTATTTTAAGAATGGCATCAAACATGGATCCCATAGTCAGTGCAAAATATCAGCAGGTGCTAACTTCCAGATCTTGGGAAGGAAGGGAAAAGATGTCAATATGCAAGGTTTTGCCTCTGATATAAAGGTCGAAAATCTCTTTTTAAAAAATATTTATTTTTGAGAGAGACAGAGCATGAATGGGGGAGGGGCAGAGAGAGAGAGGAAGCCACAGAATCTGAAACAGGCTCCAGGCTCCGAGCTGTCAGCAAAGAGTCTGACATGGGGCTTGAACCCATGAACCTTGAGATCATGACCTGAGCTAAAGTCGGATGCTCAACCACCTGAAGCACCCAGGCACCTCCAAATTTTTTAATTTTATTTTTAATTTATTTGAGAGAGAGAGTGGGGGAGGGGCAGAGAGAGAGGGAGAGAGAGTCCCAAGCAGGCTCCATGCTGTCAGCGCAGAGCCTGATGTGGAGCTTGACCTCATGAAACTGTGAGAACATGACCTGAGCCAAGATCAAGAGTTGGATGCTTAACTAACTGAGCCACCCAGGCACCTTGAAAATCTTATTTGTGATGCATTTCCCAGCTGGATTAGAATGAAAACTGAATTTTTTACAGGAATTGCTACATCTCTCTTAATAAGACAAGGTTGAATATCAATGACTGTGGATAAACTCCTGACAAGCACAGGGTTATCAATTTCTTCATACATGGCTGCCCCAGCCTTGGGAGAAAACCATCATGACACTAGAGCAGGAAGCTGGCACTCTACCTTCCAATGCTGGGCTAAGTAAAAATGTACTCTATGTGTCCCATATGTAAGAGGATTCATTCATATACTTAAGTATTCAGTAAGACCGTACTTTGCTCACTAAGAACTAGAAATTTACAACTTGTTTCTTTTTAAAAATTACTGAGGAAAAAAAGCTAAAACCACTGGCTACCTGTAAAATAGCCATACTGGCTACCCGTAAAAAATAGATTATTAATGCCAGGGGTATATCTTCTTCTAGGACCTGGGATACTAGCATCAAATATTAATATCTGGACGATCCCAAGCTTTTAGGTCTTACTTGAATCTTTAATTGGGCAGCTGCTGAAATGAAAAGAAGATGAAATAAAAGACAAGTCACCCCTAGTGCCTTAAAACCGCAACAGTGAGATAAATAACCCAGGATTATTTATGAGCTTGGGCAGTAACAACTTGTGTTCAGAGTCGAGAATGTGGTAAATGCTACATGTGGAGGCAGATGTGATGTCCCCCTTCAGAAGCAAATTTGAGATTTGCTTTCAAGACCAAGTGAGTGGCTCCCTGGCTCAAGATTCTGAAATGCCAGAATACCCAGGTTGCTGGTAAAGCCATTGCAAGCTCCAGAAATGCCTGAATATGACCTAGACCAGATCTTTGAGCAGCCTGTGTTTTACTGCCAGCAAAACATCCTCCCTGTTCCCCACCCTCCAGAATTGGGAGCCTTGAACACCTGAATCCTCTAAACAGTTTAAATTTTTTTTTTTTAATGTTTATTCATTTTTGAGACAGAGAGAGACAGAGCATGAATGGGGGAGGGTCAGAGAGAGGGAGACACAGACTCTGAAACAGGTTCCAGGCTCTGAGCTGTCAGCATAGAGCCCGACGCGGGGATTGAACTCACAGACCGCGAGATCATGACCTGAGCCGAAGTCGGCCGCTCAACCAACTGAGCCACCCAGGCGCCCCAAAACAGTTTAAAGAGGACAGAGTAAATTTACATCACTTTGCTGTTTCTGGTTTGGAAACCAAACTGCAGGCCCTGAGGAGGACCAGCCCTGTGTCCTACCCCTGAGAGAAGTTTCCAATTTGTTTTCCAATAAAGCAGAAAGTAGAGAAACCACTTCAATTCTTACTGCCCTGCAAGATTTTGGAGACTTCATTTTAGAACCTCTAGTGGTAAGGTTAGAAGATAGAGAAAACTAGTCGTATAATCTGAGACATTTTTTCTTCTCATTTTTTTTAAATATGAAATTTATTTTCCAGTTGGTTTCCATACAACACCCAGTGCTCATCCCAATAGGTGCCCTCCTCAATGCCCATCACCCATTTTCCCCCTCCCCCCATCAACCCTCAGTTTGTTCTCACTGACGTGCTTTAAAAGTACTTGTTTGAGGAAATTTAAAAGATATTATTTGGCAATAATTTTGAAAAATAATTTGATTCTTAACCTCATGTTTAAGACAGGCTTCTGGAAAGCCACGGAAGCTCCCTCTCCACAAATATACCCTTGTCCACAGGGTATATTTAAACCACCATTTCTCACCAACTGGCCACAGTTCTGTTTCTATGCCCTCAAATGCCTGCTCTCAAAGGTCCTCAGACAAGCAGTCTTCTTTGAGGAAGCATGACAAGAATGGCAGTTGGCAATGAGAGAAATTGAGGCCTCCTGCCTGATCCATTCAGCCTTCCTACGTATCTGTCAAGGTCCAGCTCAAATGTCAATCTCTTACACCTCAACCGACTGTTCTCCTGAAAACAAACACTTCCACATTTCAACTTCCCAAACATGCCATCTTTTCTCTTACATCGTTGCATAGCAGCAGGGGCTCATGTGGAAGCATCCGTTTGGGAATTAGATCCAGGGTTAGTACTCTCTGACATTACTAGCTCCTTGACCTTGGATAAGTTACTCAGGCTCTGTGCCATGGTTCCCAGCCCTGCAAATGCGGAATGCTGGTAATTCCTACCTTAAAGAGATGGAACAAGGAAAACAGACAAATTAACCAAGTGCTTAGCAGTATGACTGGCACACTGCAGACAATGGACTGGAAAGTGAGTGAAAGCTAGCTGTCAGCAGCACCTGACTCTGAGTCCTCTCCAAGGCTAGGCACTGGGCTGCCAGCAGTAAGTACTTTTGGAACCAAATCAACACTGACCCCATCTGTACAATTTTATTCCTTGAGCACACGAAGCTGTTGTTTGGCACTGTGACGTAGCAGCTGGGGCTGCAGCAGAAATCCTGGGTAGGCACTGAACTTACTCACATTTGAGTATGAATATTAGCCAACTGCCTGCTAGGCACTGTACAAAGAGCTTTATTGACATTATCTCATGAAGTTCTCATAACTCTAAAGGTAGATGCAGAATAGGAAACTGAGGCAGGGAGAGGATGAGGAACTTGGTATTTGTGTTCAGGTCTATTTCCAGAGCTCTTGTTCTTACCCACTAAATCTGTTGCCTCTCTCACAAGAACAAAGGAAGGGAGCACTCTGATTGTGCTAGGAAGGTGCACCTTGCATTCTTTGCTTCCTACCCGAGAGTGCACTGTGACGTTATGACGAGTGAAGTCCTCCACATACACAATGAGCATAAAGATATTTACATTATTTGTAACAAAAACAAGGCTTTTCTAATAAAGTATTTTTGGTTTATGGATAAAGGGATAATTGTTGCTGGGATTCAACATGGGGTTTAAAATCTATTTCCAGTTATCACCTAGCTTCAGTGCAAGCAGGCAGCTTCAGCTTCTACTTCGCAATGAGGCCAATGTCTCCTGTGACTGAACGGCATGCACCATATGCGTGAGGGCTCATTAAGTGAGAGTCCAAAGGATTTCCCAGGAAGCATCAGGGTATTCTGAATCTTGCAGAGGCAAGCCCAACATAACCCAAAGTTAATCCAATCCTGCTCCATCCTACTTTATCTCATCTTTCCCTCATCCTCAGGAACAAGATTTGCTGGGAGGGACAGAGGAAAGGCACTGGAGAAGTGCAAGGGGAAATGGAGCTCTGTCCCCAGTCTCTTCTTCCGTGGGAACACCTCGTGAGCATTCCCGTTCTGGAGGAAGTTGAACAGATGGAATAGAATGGGGGCAGTTTGTTTGGCCTGAGAAGTTTCATTTACCTCACAGAAAGTGCAGGTAATAAAAAGACCAAGGATAAAAGTAATATAGGAAAGGCATATGTGAAAAGGAAAAAATCATTCAGAAACCAGGATCTCAGGTGTTTCAGAAGCACGGAGTCAGAAACCTCATTCTAACAGATATGTTCCACTTAATATGTCTAAACAGGCCTCTGAACCTGAACCTCCCCAGTCTGTCCATCTACCTACTTGCTTCAGCTAAAAACTAAGGAGACATCCTGCTCCTCTCTTTCCCTCACCCTCACAGCCAATCCACCCATCAGCCTCATCTAGCCACATACACTGGCCCCTGACCCTGTGTTCAGTTTCTGTCCACATCCCTCCACCACCACCCCTACAACACACCATGCCTCACGGCTGCTCCTCTGGGCTTCGGACACTTTGCGTAGGAAATTCTAGGGTCTTGGGCATCAAATGGGGTCAAGAACAGGTTGATGTGAGCTCTGAATACTCGCAGCCCCTTGAACCTGTAGACTCCTCCCCCTCGGCAGAGTTCAGCCAGAGGAAGCCAGTCAGGGCTTCTACAGCAGGGCCCTGTTGACCACGGAAGGGTAAGGCTGCCCTTGAGTCTGCCTACAAGACTCCTCCTCAATGATGAGACCCATTTCTCTTATATCCACGTCACTCATATCTGGCCCATAGCTCCTCACTGGACCCCCATCACCCTGCTTGCTCCCCTGTAATCTATTCTTCTCCCACCTCACCCCCTGACCCTGCACCCAGAATGACCTTTTAAAAATATAAATCAGACCATGTCACTACCTTGCTTAAAACTAACCTCCCTGTCGTACTTTGAACGAAATCCCAGCTCCCTGCCCTCACAGACTACTTCAGGGGCAGCTGGGGACCGTAGAGGAGGGTCACTCACTTTCAGCGATTACTGACGGGGTTGGCAGCATGGGCTCTGGCACCAGGAAGCCTGGACTTGATACTATTTAGCTATTTACCATCTGTAAATTTGAGCAGTTTCCTTAAACACCTCTCTAAACCTTAGTTTCCTCATCTGTAAACTGGTTATGATCTTATAAGTTCCTATCCTACAGAGTTTGTGCAAAGCACTCAGTATACTCACATTCAACATTAGCCAATAAAAATAATCACAATAATGGAAACATTAATTTAAAGCCAGGGTCTGAATGTTCAACTATAAGCTTTTCACACACTTCCCTAGCTGACAAGTCACACTGTCTATACACACTAAATATGTCAAAAGTTTACTTGTAGAAGACAAGCTAGCAATTGGACTAATGGAATAATAAAACCATGAAACTTACAGCTGGAAAATGGCCAGAAAACTATAATAGGATTTTCTAAGGTTTTACAATGCCCAGAGAAATTTAGCAAGCTCTTATTTCATGTGGTTGCATTATCTATTGAGATATGGCCTCATTCTGAATTTGAGAAAAAACAGGGAAAAACTAGTCCCCTAATACCTTTTCTATCATTTGAAAACCTGTCCCTTATTCAGAGTATGACTTACACCCACAGTGTCCCTGCAACTGTCCATCCCCCAGTTGGGACATCCATATTTCTCAGGGAAGCCATTATATTTACAGGCAATGCCAATTTTTATAAGCAACATCATATAAAACCAAAATGTTTTCTATTAATGAATACTCATTAGTCTTTGTTTCACCCTCCTCAGATGTCATTTAAAATCTCTTCCATGTGACAGTCTTTAAATAGCTATAGATAGCAGCCTTGTCTCCCACTAAGCAGTCTCTCCTACAGGTTAAAGTTCCCAGGTCCTTCAATCTTTCCTTGAGCACATCTAGACTGCATAATCCTGGGAAAATTTTTCTGAACATGCTGCTCTGTGAATGTCCCTCTTGAAAGGGACCCCTCCAAAGTACACATTATCCTCCAGGGGTAGTCTTGCCACACTGAATGGAGTAAGATATCACCTCCTTCATTTTGGACATATTTCTATTGATACAGTCAAAGATCACATTAGATTCACTGGCAGACACAGTGACTTGCTTACAATCAACTAAAACCACCATGCTTTTCATGCATACTTCTTTAAGCCATGCTCTCCCATCAACATTGTTCTATTTGTTTTTTTCCACCTACCAGCAGGATTTTACATGTATTCCCTATCTCTTTCATTTGTTGGTATCTTTTTATTATTCTAGCCTCTCCAGGTCATTTTGGATTATGATTCTGTCATCCATGGGCTAGTATATATAGTTTCATGTCATACAAGTATTGGGTTACCAGGTCATCCATATCCTCATGCTAGTCACGGACAAAGCTGTTGAATGGGCCCCTGCCATCTGCCATCCAGACTTGCTGCCAGCCTCACAGGGGCTCATTAACTACCATTCTTTGGACCCATTCTGTGGTAGACACACCCTAGGGTCATCTCCAATGACTCATACCCTCATGTAATCCCTTCCCCTTGAGTGTAGAACCTGTGACTTGCTTCTAACCGACAGAACATGGCAAAGATGATGGCATGTCACCCCCTTGACTTACATTAGATGAGATGACGTTACATAACACAGTCTCAGCAGACTGGAGCTAGAGACTCCCTTGCCAGCTCTGAAGAAGCTGCAGTGTTGTCAGATGGTCACATGGCAAGGAACTGTAGGTTCCAGCTGTAGGTGGTCTCCAGGCCAGTACCCCTTACTTCCCTGAAATCCCTCAGGAACCTCAATCTCACATTTGCAAGGACATGAATTCTGTCAAGCACCTGAGGGAGCATGGAAATGGATCTTTCCCCAGTCAAGCCTCTGATGAAACCTCAGCCCCTCAGTAACACTGCACCCTGGTGAGAGACCCTAAGCAGAGGACCCAAGCCTTGCCCAGACTCCTAACCCACAGATATTGTGAGATAAGAAATGGGTGTCACCTGGGTGGCTCAGTCAGTTAAGCATCCAACTCTTGATTTCAGCTCAGTTCACGATCTCATAGTTGTGAGTTCAAACCCTTGTCAGGTTCTTTGCTGACAGCATGGAGCCCGCTTCAGATTCTATCTCTCCCTCTGCCCCTGCCCTACTTGCTCTCTCTCAAAATAAAAAATAAACTAAAAAAAAGAAAGAAACAGGTGTTGTCTTAAGCTGCTGAGTTTGTAATTTGTTACATAGCACAGAAAACCAACATAACCCATAAACCCATATAACTGTGCTATAATCCAGTAGCTATTTTTACCATCTTGTTCTTAACAACATTAGTGACAAATGCCTTGGTAAAATCCAGATATGCTATTTTTTATTCTCCTAGTTTAAACAACCGAATAACTCTGTTAATACGCAGAAATAAGTTTAGGTTCACCTGCTTTCTTTTTTTTTTTTTTTAATTTTTTTTAACATTTATTTTTATTTTTGAGACAGAGAGAGAGACAGAGCGTGAAGAGGGGAGGGGCAGAGAGAGAGGGAGACAGAGAATCTGAAACAGGCTCCAGGCTCTGAGCTGTCAGCACAGAGCCCGACGTGGGGCTCGAACTCACAGACTGTGAGATCATGACCTGAGCCGAAGTCGGACGCTCAACCGACCGAGCCACCCAGGCGCCCCATCACCTGCTTTCTTAATGAACTCCTTATGATGACTGCTGCTTTCCTGAAGGTTCACAAATTATCCTCTTCTCAGGCTTGAAGACAAATTCCCATTCTACACAGTGTGTAGAATCCACCTATATCCTCTTTTTGAAAATCAGGATTATTTTGCTTAGTTAACAGGTAGTCTCCTGATACTCTAAATCTCTTGATTTTTTTTTTTTTTTTTTTTAAGGTTTACTTATTTTTGAGAGAGCGAGCACGAGTGAGGGAGGGGCAGAGACAGAGTGAGACAGAGGATCAGAAATGGACTCCACACTGTCAGCAGAAAGCCTGATGCGGGGCTTGAAGTCTCGAACCGTGAGACTGTGACTTGAGCCAAAGTTGGATACTTAACCGACCAGCCGCCCAGGCGCCCCTGACCTTCTATTCATTTGAGCTACCTGAGGGCAGAGACCACCTGGGCTTCTCTGCATACCTCAGAGGGCTCAGCACAGCATCTTTCACATAGTACTTTCAACTTAAAACCTGTGAAGATAGTTTATGACTAAAAAATACTATTATTATATGGTTGCTGCAAATCTCAGAAGGAGACTTAATTTGAGCCAAATATTTTCAACTTACATGGATGACCTGGATGAAAGTAAAACTCAGATTTTATATGCAAGTCACATTCTTTCTCTCCTCTGTGGCCTTATGGTTACTGGGATGGCCATCCATCCATCTGCTCATGACACTTAGGAATAGGAATCTCTGAGGTGCCTGGGTGGCTCAGTTATTTAAGCATTTGACTCTTGATTTTGGGTCAGGTCATGATCTCATAGTTCATGAGATACAGTCCCGCATCAAGCTGTGCAATGATAGCACAGGGCCCGCTTGGGATTCTCTGCCCCTCCCCTGTCATGTTTGTGCGCACGCACACACAAACACACTCTCTCTCTCTCTAAAAATAAATAAACTTAAAAAAATTAGGAATCTCTGTGACCTAAAAAAATTAATCTTGCTTTCAAAGGAGCCCAATTTATAAAGACTTGAAAGAGCTAGGCACTGACAAAGTCCAAATTCAACAAATGTTTAATGGACTGTCTTTGACCACTGACCACAAGTTCATAGTTGAAACTCTTTTCAAGATGTGGAGCTTAATCTCCCCAGGTTGGACTTAGTGATTTATCAGATTATGGTGGAAGTGATGGTATGTGACTTCTGAGGCTAGGTCATAAAAGGCATGTGACTTCTCTTTGTGCTTTCTCTTGGATCACCTGCTCTGGAGGCAGCCAGCTGCCATATTGTGAGAATACTCAAGCAACTTCACGTTGTGAGGAACTGAGGCCTCCTGCCAAAAACCATGTACGTGAGTCATCTTGAAAGCAGATTCTCAGCCCCAGTTAAGGTTTTGAGATGACTGCAGCCCTTGCCAATATTTTGACATAACCTTATGAAAGATATTGAGTGAGAATCACCCAGCTAAGCCACTCCTGAATTCCTAACCTACAGAAATGGTGAGATAGCAAGTGTTTATTGTTTTAAGTTGCCAGCTTTTAGGGTCGTTTGTTATATAGCAATCAATAACTAACACAAATAAATTCGGAATTTTCACTTACCTTGTAGTATTGTAAAATTCTTGATGAGCTGACCATGCTTGGAGTCAACCAGCTTCATTTCTTCCATAATTACTGATAAGTTGGCTACTTCAGTATCTAACCTTGACCTCATCATGTCTTGTTGCATCCTGAGAGAAACAGAATCCAAACGGATGTTGGCCAGTGTGTTATTCAAGGAGGTCAGGTCATCTGTGTGTTTGGTCAGCGTATCTGTGCAAGTCGTCCTGACTTCATTCAGATTGCTGGTCAGCGTCCGCAGGTAGTGGGCAGTGTAACTGATGTTGCTAATGATGTTCACAATATCCGTCTCAAAGAGCTGGAAGCGTTCCTCCAACTGGCTGAACTTGATGGCTGTTCTGTTCTCAGCATCCTTGTGTACGTCCTGCAGGTCTTTCAGGTTCTGCTCATTGGCTTGTGAGGCTGTGGTGATGTTGTCCATCTGACCTGTGAATGAACTGAGCTGGCTGTTCATATCCTCCAGGGTGTCGTTGTTAGCTTTGGCCAAGGCAGAGTTATTGGCAGCCAGCGTCTGTAAACTCTGTACTTTCTCCTTCAGCCAATCAGTGTCCTTCTTGGCTTGAAGGAAAACCTGCTGCAGATTTTGGAAGTCGTTCTTGATTCGCTGGATGGCCTGGCTCGTGTCATCCACAGACCGCTGCAGATTAGTGATGAGGTTCCTCTGCTGCACCTGGGTCAGGTTCAGGTTGTTGAGGTTCATAATAACCACGTTATGAGAGTACATTTGGCTCTGCAGATTGCCCTGCAGCACGCTGGTGTCTTGCTGTAGATTGGTGACATAGCCATTATACGCTTGGAGGGTTTTGTTTACAGTGGTGATGAGGAAAGAGTTATTCTCCAAAGTTTCCTTCAGGTGACTCTGCCTGTCCACCAGCGCATCCCCACTTGCCTGTAACTTCTCCAGCGTGTCTTTGTTCTTGCTGGTTTTCTCTGTAATCTCACGAAGCTGCTGACGAAGATCCAGTATGTCTGATCTGAAGGTAGAGAGTTCTGAGTTGGTGCTTATAGCTTTCTTCCCAGTTTGGTCCCCTGGAATAAGACATGTTTTGTTACTTAGTGATATGAAGAAATGTTCACGTGAGGTCAAAGATCCCAAAGAGACTTAATTGGTATGCACTGCGTATTTCAGATATAAAATCTGTGATATATCCAGAATGGTCTACGTTAGTAAAACCCACGTGTCTATTAAAACTGGGTCCTGGAAAAGTGGAAAGGGTACTAACTTTGTTAAGTGCTTTTCTCAAAGAAGGAGGGGAATTCTACCAGATTCTAGAGCACTGGGCAGGGTGTCAAGAAGGCAATAAACTGTTTATTAAATTTACCATTAATTCCTTCCAAAAAAAATGGAAACAAAAATTCAAGGATAGAACTGGAATCTTTCATTTAAAAGAAATTAATTTTCATAATTCTTCAATGCAGTTTAGAATATTTCAAATAGGGATTGACTGGAAATTTTATAAAAGAGTTTTTATTAAAGTGTATTTGTGGTACTTTTTGATCAGGATTGGTCTTCAGAATTTTATAAGCATTTTTTTTTAATGTTTATTTATTTTTGAGAGAGAGGGAGAGACAGACAGAGAATGAGCAGGGGAGGGGCAGAGCGAGAGAGGGACACAGAATCCGAAGCAGGCTCCAGGCTCTGAGCTGTCGGCACAGAGCCCGATGCGGGGCTTGAACTCACGAGCTGTGAGGTCATGACCTGAGCTGAAGTAGGACACTTAACCGACTGAGCCACCCCGGCGCCCCAGTCTTCAGATTTTCAAATGCTTATTTATTTTTGAGAGAGAGAGAGAGAGAGAGAGAGAGAGAGCGTGCGCAAGTGAGCACAAGCAGGGGAGGAGCAGAGAGAGAGGGAAACAAAATCCAAAGCAGACTCCAGGCTCTTAGCTGTCAGCACAGAGCCTGACGTGGGCCCTGAACTCATGAACTGTGAGATCATGACCTGAGCTGATGTTGGATGCTTAGCTGACTGAGCCACCCAGGCGTGCCTGGTCTTTCAGGTTTTAACTGGCATATGGAGTAGTTTTTGGGGGTGGGGAGAATCCAACTCTAAGATTGCTCTTTAACTTTAAAACGTAGACGCCTTTAAATTAAATTGTGAGGAAAAACTCAACGCACAACACAAAAATTAATGTCCTTCTGGGTGGATGTGAGTTTATAGCAATGTCATTCTAAAGAGCTATGGTCTTTTAATGTAGAATTAGAGGATTTAGTTTAATGGGTCATTCTTGTTGCAGATTACCTAATTTTTTCAGGTCGCTTTCCACTGCTGTGAGCTTGTCATCATAGGTTTGGCGAGATGTCTCCATGCCACCTGTAACATTGTCCATTTTTTCTACAACTAAGATTTGGAAACTAAAGATTAGTACACACACCTGCTCATCATTTATTTTTCAGTTTCAACAAAAGACCATTTCATTACAGAATACAGGAAACAGATTGACACAAAAAGAGTATAAATGAAATCAAATATGAGGAATAAGCCATTCTCGTAGAAAAATAACTTGTCACAAAACCCAGTAATACTTTATTTGGTTGAGAACTGTATGTTCTTATGATTCTGTATTGCCTCAGATGTTCCAGACCTTGTTTGAAACTAATTTTTAATTTTTATGTATTATATAAGCTTTTGATCTGTATTATTTTCTACAGGAACTTCCATCCGTAGATCATGTACAAAATCTCATCATTCATCAGACTCCCTACTATTCCTGGAAGGTGGTAGCAAAGAACACCTAGCTTAATTCTATAAACAGTCTTCGTGAAAGGGAAAGTGTTTGCCGTTCTCTTTCAGGAGGCCTGAAAAATTTGGTTCTCCTTAGTGACAAGTGAATCTGTAGTTTATCAGTTCCCAAGGAGATGCCTAAGTAGGTTTCCAAACAATGATCTACGAAGACTTTTCCTTTTTTTTTTTTCTTAGCATTTTCTTGATTGTACCCGATAGGGAAAGAGTTAGTGATACAATGTTAAGTAAAAGCTTCTGTTCTCTTTGTTCTCAGAAGGCAGTCATTCTCTGTGGTTGTGAATATGGTTTCTTTCTAAAATATCTATTAAGAGTGTATTTCTCCAGAAGTGACTCCTGTGAGATCCAGCCTCCAGCAGCTTGAGATGCAGTCTTTCTTGGTATCAACGGCTTTCTGAAAATACGGACTTTATTTTTTTAAAGCATGAATATGTTTTGTATGTTAATTGTGAGGTAATGGAGCCAGTTTGTTTTTATTTATCAAGTGTCCCACCCATGCAAGACCGTGTGAGAAGATTCCCCTGGCTCCTATCAGGAAGCAGAAGTATGCTCCCATGTGTCTGTATGACCTAAACTGACCCAGCCCTGTGGTGCCTAGCACCTTCCCTGGAGAACCTTGCCATGCTGTCACTGTACCAAATACTTTCTCACCCAAGCCCTTCCATGTGTTCTTTCTACCTAGAATGTTCTTCCCTGGACTCTTCACCACCCTAAGCCCTACTTGCTCTTCAAGACTCAGCTCATTACTTCCTGTGGGAAATCTTTGCTGCCGGGCATCTTGCAGAATTCTTTTGGCAAGTAGTCCTTTCCCTACTGCAGGACTTCCTTCAATGTGTTATCATGGCTTGTTTACTATTAGATCCTTTAAGGCAGGAAAATGTGTATGCAGTTTTATCCGTACCTCTTAGTGTGTGGCACTTAGTGGGCATTCAACACATATTTGTTTATAATGCTATTTATTTAAATAAATGACAGTCTGCCTGCTGGCTACTGAGGCCTGTGAAAAACTGGCTAAGCTAGATAGAGGTCATGCAAACAAACATACAAACCAGACGCCCCAGGGAAGCCTCAACACTGGCAAGGAGTACAACATCCAGTTGAATGGTGACTGTTTCTTTGGTAAGTGACTATATAGACAAGAGAGGTACCGTTACAGTAATCTGTACCTTAGGATTGTTAGATAGGCATGCACATTCATAAATCCCTGAAACTGAACAAAATGTTTCATCTGCATTTAAGCAAAATTAAACTTTTAAAAAATAAAGTATAAAAGGTTTATGAGTTAAGATTCAGTTTTGATCCTCAAATCAAAACACATGCCTCAGTCTGTCCTCAAACCACACACAGGATTTTAAGTCCTGCCCTTTTTTCCCCCGGAAGCCGAAAAAACCTCTAAATATGCTGACAGGCAGTCATTTTTCTACCCTCTCTAATTTTTCTTCCATTTTAGTTTAAAAAAACACAGAACTTTCATGGACAGATAATTCAGGTTTGCGCAAAGGCAATGAATACATTTGTTACAAACAAATAACAAACCTGTTAGGTTTCTCTTCCGCTCAGCAAGGAAGCTATTTGCCCCGGCCACAAATGCTAATGAACTGCTTACATGCACTGGGGTGTGTGCGTCTGTGTTTAAAAATAGGATCTGGGTATAAAGCTGCAAACTTCAGGGCTGCAAAGCTGGCAGCTTGGTATTACATAAAAATACCCAGCTGATGGACATCCAGAACCAACACTTGCTGTAATAGCACACAGCATTTTCGTCAAGTTTTACTCTTATCAGCACAAGTTGTTAACCAGGAAAACAGTGGCAGAGCCATCCTCTCTTAGACTAGAAACTCAGTCTATCGATGCAGACCTCTGTCTGTAGATCCCTCTCCTGTGAGGAAAATGAACATGAAACAGAAGAGTTCCTAGCAGTCTGTTTTTTTCATGGGCTCCGCTTTACCAGAAACTGTTTAACAGAGAATTTTTCTTTAGAATATTGCTGCTTCAGATATTATACCTAAAGGGTCAGCCCTCTTCAAGTACCCAAAGCCTAATTCCCTTGGATAATCTGACAATAATCCCTTTTCTACAAAAGCATTTTGGTACCATCCCTTGGCCTGGACGATCAACCTCCTTCTCTCTTAATGCCACCCATCCTTCAGGGTCCACTCCAAGATGACCACCCCAACTATGCTCAGACTTCCCAGATGATCGGATTCCACACCACACCAATGATAACACCAATAACAGCCTCTCTTTATTGAGGGCCTACTCTTTGAGAGGTGCACTGTGCCATCACTGCAGTTAATCCTTAAAACTGCTATTTTACAGATGAAGAAATTGAGGCTCAGAGATGTTCAGCAGCTTGCCCAAAATTACACAGCTTGTAAATGACTAGGGGGCTGGCAGCCCAGGAGATCTAATTCCAAACCTCATCCTTTCTCTATAACTCCACAATGCTTCCTATTTACTATTTCTTTTTCCTAAATATGGTTTCCTCCCACAAGAGGCATAGCTCATGGTCCAGTCCCTGAGGAAAGGAACAGCAGCAAGGCACAGAGCTCCTGCTTGGTGCTCATGAGTGTCTGTCCCAGGCTGAATGGGGGATTGGGTGAGGGGAGATACCCCTGCATTGGTACCTGGGACTTCTGGGAATACCAGCTGCACTCCCCTGGAATGCAATAAAGACATTTCTACCTTGAAAACTATTTCAGGTTTCATTACAAACACATAGGAGATATGGTTGTATGGTGTTACCCTGGCTTCTAACGTAACCAACTCAGTGTGATTTGATGGACATAACTGCTAGGTTAGGAGAGCTTAGCAGCAGGGTAGACCTTCTGTGACTAGGAATGTTGAGTTATAGGAGATTCTTCTTGAGAAATATTCAGATTTCTGTCTTTCTTCTTTATCCTAATTACCTTAAGATGGATGACTGCTGGGAAGGACAACTGAGTACAGTTTCCCTGTTCAGGGAATGTTGTGGAGGAAACACAACTCATTGAAATTAAAAGATGGCTTCTGCCACGGAAGCTCCATGACTGAGGATAAAAAACCCAAGCAGAGAATGACCCAAGCTGAAACTGTCCAGGAACACGCTTTCTATAAAGTAGCTCATGAGTATTGTGGTCACAGCCACTGTACAGACCTGTGTGGGTGACTCAGCAGTTCCCTGACTTGTGCAGCAAATTCTCTAGAAGGAACTAAGTTATATCCCATCTTGTAGCTGTCTGAGTGACATAAAAGGAGAAGTGAAAACACAATTTTGAGAAAAACAGTATGGAGTTGCCTTTGCTAACTCTGATACATAAAGCAGTTTCTATTTTCTTTCCTTTCTAACTTCTCCTTCAGAGAAACATCTTCTTTGTCTGAATATTTCTTTTTCTTCCTTTCTTTTTTGCAATGGACAGAGTTTCTCTAGACTTCAAAGGGAGACATGGGAGGGGAGAACTAGGTCTTATCTTTCTGCTTCTTACAATGTGCGGTTACTAGAATCTTATTAGCAAGAAAGAAGAATCACTGTACAAGAGAAAACACACCTGGAAAATATCCACACTTTAGTCTATGAAGACTGTGTTTGGAAACCAAAACTGCATGTTGTATTATCTTATATTTCTAAGTAGATGCCTGAGAGATGGGGGCCCCTGAAGGAGGAAAAAGGGGCAAGACTATCATCTTGTGTCCACTTGTACTTGGTTCCCTCAACCTCTCTCCACTTCATCCTGGACAGATGACACCCACGGAGAAGGCCATGCTGATCTTCAGGATTTTAGGCTTACAGGTAGGGATCTGAGTGGTAGCAATGCCTTAAGTGCAGAATGGTTTTAGAGTCCCTGGGCACCACCTGATTGTCTTTACAGAAGTCAGCCCTGATCTACAATCCATCCATCCATCCATCCATCCATCCATCCATCCATTCTCTCATTAATTTATTCAGTAACTTCACTTGGTGCCTAATAAGTACCATGAGGCTAGACGCTAGATGGGAGATATAACAAACTAAAGATAGGAGTCTCTTGTCTTCATGGAACTTATAGTTTGGGTGGTAAGACAGACAAGCCCACTTGTCATAATGATACAGTATGACGGGGGCACCTAACTCAGCCTTCAGGGGGTTCTTGCAGGATGTATGTCTGAGTGAAACATGAAGGGAAAGAAGGTGTCATTTTAGGTAGAGAGCAGAGAAAAGGTGTTCCAGGCAAATGGACCAGCACACGCAAAACATGCCAGAGCTGAGAAGGGCTTTCAAATGTCATAAAAATGGAGGAAATATCTGTACTTTAAAAACAAAGAAAAAAAAACCCTCCTCTAAATTTGGATCTTTCTGTATCATTGTAAAGGCATCAAGATCCAGATCTTACTTCTTTGCAGTGGTAAGAATTACAAAATCCCATATGGTGGTATGCTCTTCAAACCTTTGTCATCTCTCTTTCAGTAGTAAATGTTTGCTTTCATGATATCACATAGTACTAAGCCCTAAAGGTACTTATTAAATGGCCATTTGCCAAGTTTCTCCTTTATCTGAGTTTGTTGGAAACAGTCCAGGAGAAGTGAGCAGTGACCTAAATAACTTGGTAAAGGAGGAGAGCCAGTCTGAATTACCTGGGACATAAAAGACCCTCCTTTTCCTCACTAGGATCCCTGCCTACTCCTTGTCCTGCCTTACCACAGTTTAATAACCTTTCTTAACACTTACTTTGTTAATACTAAGTTGGATTAGCTAATCACAAATGGATAAAATTACATGGTAATTTTCCAAATTTCCACTGCTCAAATTCATCAGTCAACACACTATAGGACACACATAATTTTCTCCGCGTGTGACCTCAGAGATGAGACTTCCAAGCCTCACCTATATTGAGTATTTTTAACATTTTGGGCATTCTAATGGCTATAGCTGTATAAATGCAGTTATGAAGAGGAAACACAGAAATATGGCCACTATCTAGTAGGACTAGATGGACAGGTGGTTCAATGACATCATCTTTGCTCATCTCAATCACCTTGAAAAATGGCATTATTGGGGCGCCTGGGTGGCGCAGTCGGTTAAGCGTCCGACTTCAGCCAGGTCACGACCTCGCGGTCCGTGAGTTCGAGCCCCGCGTCGGGCTCTGGGCTGATGGCTCGGAGCCTGGAGCCTGTTTCCGATTCTGTGTCTCCCTCTCTCTCTGCCCCTCCCCCGTTCATGCTCTGTCTCTCTCTGTCCCAAAAATAAATAAAAAAGCGTTGAAAAAAAAATTAAAAAAAAAAAAAAAGAAAAAGAAAAATGGCATTATTAATTGCCATTTTAAGAAACAGTAAACTCAAAGAAGTTATGCTTCATACCCAGGTTACACAACCATGCAGAGGACTTAGCATGATGCCTAGAATATCAACAAGCACTTAATAAACATTAATTGTATTACAAACAGCAGAATCAAGAATGAACTTGACCATCTGGCTCCAAAGCCCATTCTCATTTCAACACATTGGGTTTCCTCAGGAAGCTTCTAGACACTGGGAGAGAGGAGACAGAAGTTACAGGTTGGGGGGAATTCACTTTGAATCTTTCTCTCCCCAAGGGGAGTAAATCTATGAACCAAGAACCCGTGGGAATTCTCCACTGTTAATCTGTCAGTTCTGAGGGAAGGCAGCCGAGATGACTGCTGAGTGAAGGTTTTGAAGATTAGCAGACCCCACATCTGCCTCTTGCTAAAACCAGATGACATGCCTGTCTCACATATCTTTGATGGAAAGGCTTCTATGGCAGTTTTCTGTAAAAAGGTTTATGTAGCTTGTGATTCTGAATCATGACACCTTTTACCTGCAGTATCTAGAATGGGTGTGGTGGTGATGGTGGTGAACCCGCTTTGTTTGCAAGTCTGAGGCAATAATTCTCCACTGACCTGAAACCAGACACATTGAAAGAATACCTAACATCCTATAAAGTATTGTTGAGGTGGCAGTGCTCCCTCTGTGTTTAACTTCTGCAGGGCAATATTTTTATGGAGCTATATAAACAACAGTGGTCACAGTAAATGTGCTGAAGAGGAAAAAAGGGAACTGGCTGCCCAGTCCCTGAGTAAAGTAAGTCGTATCTCTGGAGACTGTGTTTGGCTTACCCTGTGTCGGTACAATTTTCCTGTGTGCTGACTCAGGGTTTCCATAGCACCTCTTAGAGAGAAGATGAAAAAAGAGGGTGGAACTAGAAACAGGTAGGAAAATGCAACAGTGAGAAAAATTTTTATAAGTCATAGAGGACCTTTCTTATTGTTAAAATGAGTCAAAAGGACTCTGATCCCACAGCTACAAAAGGATCAAGACACAAAGTTTATCATGTTGCTTACTTGTGCATTTGAGCTGAATTAATGAAATACTTCATACTTGCAAATAGGGGTATCTTTTTTTTTTTTTTTTTCATGTTTAAAGTCACAAAGAGAAACCTGCCATTTGGAAGGAAAAAGGAAAGAGTACTTACCTTTGTATCCCAAAATGGCTACTGTGATTGTTAGCAAGGCACACAAAATGTATAATAATATGATAGAAAACTTCAGTGCCCAGTTATTTTTACATTTGGTACACTGCGTTCCTTCCTGGATACCTGTAAGAGAAGTCAAATTTTAGTAATAGTAACCAGAGATCTCATTTTGAAAACTATCTTTCTGCATGTTGCTTCAAACACTATGATCAGGAATAATTTTTCTAGGGTGCCTGGTTGGCTCAGTTGGTTAAGCATCCAACTCGTGATCTCAGCTTAGGTCTTGATCTCAGGATCTTGAGTTGAGTTCAAGCCCTGGGTTGGGCTCCATGCTGGGTATGGAGCCTACTTTAAAAAAAAAAAAGTAATTTTTCCACATGCCTTACTACAGGATGAGTGGTATTTTTTTTAAGTTTATTTATTTTGAGAGAGAGAGAGAGAGACAGAGAGAGACAGAGAGAGAGAGAGAACGCGCGCACGCAGGGGAGGGGCAGAGAGAGAGAATCCCAAGCACACTCTGCACTGGCAGTGCAGAGCCCAACATGGGGCTTGAACTCATAACCCGCATGATCGTAAAAGTTCATGACCTGAGCCGAAACCAAGAGTTGGATGCTTAACTGACTGAGCCACCCAGGCACCCCAGAATGAATGGTATTTTAAAATTAAACATACCACTTTAGCAACACAAAGACTTTGAATAATGCCATTATGTTGTAATTTAATGTTGTTGTATTTAATGATGATTGGGCATTTGCATATAACTTTGTCTCAGAATAATTTCAGATCAAATTCCATAATTATAATAAAAATCTCTACATGACAAAAAATAATTATAATTTCAATAAAAATCTCTACATGACAGAAGATTTTAAACACCCAAATCTACTTGTTTCAGCTATTATTGGACCTATCACAATTCAAACACACCAATCAAAAAAACTGTGGCCTGTCCCTTAATGTTTGTTCTGTGGTATACTCGAGCTAGTTCCTACTGGCTTTACAAGAGTCAGCTGTTAAGTGTGTGGGAATCTGGGTAGCTGGTTGTTAAACTGTTGGTAGCTTGAAGTCGGCCCTGGAGGGAGTGTTTACACCATGGAAGTTAGCAACCACCATAAACTGTGACAGGCATTCATCCCCCCCACCCTCCCGACACCGAACTGGTTTACTATGCCACTGGCTATAATGCACTATAACCTGCAGCAGAAAATATAGGTAACTTCATGATTAAAATGCTCAATATATAACTATTGTTGTACATTATATGTATACAGAAAACAGATACCCTTATTTACGTTATCACAGTGACTTGAATAACGACTAGAAAACTAGAAAAACCAGACGTTTTTGATGAAAGGAGGTAAATTTTTACTGCTTACAGTTCAACTTTTTGAAAAGCATTCTAGTCTCAGTGGTAAACCACCATCACTTCTGCAAGTGACTCCAGAAACTAACCTATAAAAAGGGAACTTTCCATTAAATTGATTAGAATCACAGAAGACAAAAACGGTGGACATTTAAATGTGAAAATCACATTGTAAGAAATATCGGGAGATTCCTTGTTTTCCTATGTGTGTCTTACTAATAGTGTCCCACAGGAGCAACAGCACATAAAGTACTGATCTCCTATAATTGTGCTCAATAACTTTTGATGGGTAAGTCGTGAGGATTAAGCTGCAGCCAAAGCTCCCCCCTTCTGGTTTGCAATTTTACGCATAGTGCCCTTCTTCAGTGAAAAGAGTTCTTCAGCTGTGTTTAATGCAAAATGATGAGAGAAACAGCATAGAACAATGACTCCATTTTAACTTTCAGGGTTTAACCAATCCCTCTGGTGTTCTGTGCTACAGCCCCAAGAGGAGGGGGTTCAATCCATCTGTTCCATGACTTAGAGTGGTGATTCTCAAGCTCTAGGGTACATCGGAGTCGTCAAAATACAGCCTTTCTAATTCGGGAGGCCTGAGAAGGTGCCTGAGAATTTGGATTTCTAACAAGTTCCCAGGGGATGCTGACACTGCTAGTCTGGCCACCTGCTTTACAACGGTGCTTCTCAAACTATAAAGTGCTTACAAAACACACTGTCAAATGCAGATTCTGATTTAGCAGGTCTGAAGTAGGAGCTAGGATTCTGCATTTCTAACAAGGTCTAGAAGATGCTTAGTTGGAGACACACATTATGAGGAGCTAAGGTTTACTGAGAAGATGATGATGCCGGATCAACCTTTGGGTAGCCAATCCCTTGAAGGTGAAGCTGTAAAGTCAGACTCAATGGTCAAACAGACCTAGAGAAAATCAACTTCTTTGTTATCAGTTTTCCTATTTCTTTCACTCTGTTTCCTTTTCATCCTCCTTCTTTAATTGCCACCTGTATGTCTCCGCACCACCTCTCCTGTCCAAAACTATCTTCACCAAACCAGATCTTCACCAAACCAGATCTCTAACTTCCACCAATGTCCGTACTTCCATCCAACCTAAATAGTACCACTATCTGAGTCCCTCACTCAAAGACACACTCAAGTCTTCTTTTGTACTTATTCTTTAATTCACTCAGTTGCCAGGCTCTGTGAATCCTCCCTGGGGATATTTTTATCACTATTATCTCATCTATAGTTTCTTGCTGTTCATTTACTGCCTACACTGTACCAGGTTCTGAGCTAGGTACTTTCCACACAGCACCTTTATTTGTAATCACCCTTCAAGGAGGCATGGCAGTGAGAGCTGAAATGACATCCCATAGACATCACAGCCAGGATTCAAACCTGGGTCTGCCCAACTTCAAATGCCATGATCTCACTTTGCCATGGTGACTCTCTCTAGTCATCCCTTCATCTCGATTTCACTGGCCCTTCATCTCAGTGGGAGCTTCTACTTCCATTCCCACTGGAATCCGGCCTCACCCTGTACTCAGATGCTGTTGTCCTCATGACAATGCCAAAGAGAAAAAAACAAAAACACTTCACTAGCTCATCCTTGAATAAAGGATGAACGAACACACACACACACACACACACACACACACACCCATCAGCTCTTAGATTCTCTACAATTTGGCAGCTTAAAACAAAACAAAGAGCCCTTACATCAGTCAGAATGAAAATATTTTTGGAATTGGGAGAGGGGGGAAGTGTAAATAGACCCACAAATATGCCACATCTCATGTTCAGAAACCATAAACTTGCTTTGGTGGCAACTGTAAACACAGAAAGATGATAGACACAGCAATGCTGGACCAACCTCCCTTGGAAAGACTGGATGACATTTTTATGACTGATGGGGGAGGGGGTTCATTCCTTTTGGATTTTAGGACTGTTGTGGGTGAGCTCTTTATGTCTCTCCAGGGCTATTTCTTGCATTCCATTAGCAGAGCCTCAGAAGAGTTGGTCACCAGAGAGGTTAGGATAGATAACAGAATCTAGGGCGAGGAAGTTGCTTAGGGGTCATCTGGTCAAGTGTCATTGTGTTATTGATGGGGAAAGTGAGGCCAGCGAGGTAAAGCAAATCAGGAGCCACGCGTCCTCACTCTCAGGGAAAGGGTCTTTCCCTCCCATTCTGGCCATGTGTGCTAGGACTGTGTTTACCACCGGACATCTTGTGCATGTGGTATTCATGCAGACCTGCTCCCAGACCGCTGTCACTGGTTCATATTCTGAAGAGTAGGGTCATTTCCTCGTGATGTGCCTTTCTCCCTGCTGGCCTAATCAAGCATTTAATCAATATCAGATGGCACCGCCTGGCCTCCCTTTCCACTTGACACACTTTCTGTGTCTTGTTTTTTCTCTCCCCAGAGACTTATTTTTAATAAGAATTCTGTTTTATCTTTCCCTCTCTGCCCTCTGCTGGGAGGACACCTGGCCAAACATACAGATGCCTACTACAAAGAGATCCTGCTGGCTCACGTAGCTGGGGGACCCCTCCTCCTTGAACCTAGATGGTCACAAAAAACATTCGAGAGAGATATCCCCCTGTTACCAGCCTTTGTACTGTTTGTTTTCTCAGCATTACTTTCCAGAGACTGGGGACTTTGTTCCTGTTGGAGGGGCTGGGGGTGGAAGGAAGGGCAAGGGAATCAGTCTGCAGAGCGCTGGAGATAAGGCATTCTAGTTCAGGAAGTGAAGCAGTTTTGCCCCTGTACCACCAGGACACTCAGCGGATCAAAAAACCTGGCCCAAATAGCACATTTGTGATTCAGCAGGCCACAGACAGAACGTGCCTGAAGGATCCATGCTTTTCTGTTGGTTATCCCTCTTAAACTAGCTCCCACTGAACTTGATTCTTGGCTCATGTTTTAAATGTGTTTTCCAGGGTCCTAGTCTTTCTTATGCAAAAGTAAGTTTGGGGGCCCAGTGAAGTCAGAATCACTCCCAGTTAAGTCCTTGGGTATCGCACGGAAGTTCAGAATAGACTGACAATATGATCCCCAGGGCCCAAACTCAAAGTTCCTTGTGTTGCCCTGTTTCCAATAACACATGTTTAAAGTAAGAAGGATGGGGTGCGGGTGGGGCTGCTGATCAGGGGGCTGGCGGTTAGCTGGTTGGAGAGAATAACTGCAACACTGCAGGAATGACAGTGCAAAGGGCCAGAATTCTCCAGCAGAGAATTCCTTTCTGCTGTGGTTCTCCATAAAGAGCCCTCCCAAGTGCTGCGGTCCAGGCTCCAATCCAGTCTGTTTTCCCAATCTGTTTGGAGAACAAAAGGGCCTCCTTCATTTACTATCATACTTTTCTGACATCACAAGGATGGCTTGTCTTTTGAAACAGACTTGTGCTGATCAATGTCCTTCCTTGTCAGGTGAAGAAGCCTGGCACTGTGGGCAAGTGTGGAGTACTCCTGGTCTGTCCTAATTATCACAAGTGTCTATAAAAGCTCTGTGGTGTTGTCATAAAAATCATATTACCAGAGAGGAGCTTCAAAAAGCTGGTGGGTTGCAAAATCCAGAAAACCACAGGTTTTGATCCCAGATTTGCAGTGACCTTTTCATGTGGTTTTTTTATAGTTATTAATCTACCGCCTGGTGGCATATATTCCCATAAGCCCATGAGAATGATTTGGCTCTAACAGTAAAACTGATGATTCAAATAAACTCCTACAATTAAAATGCCCTCAAAAACAACAAAACAGTAAGAGTTAACATCCTGGTTAGTTATTTGGATATTATGCAATATCATTAGAACAAAAGTTAAATACATGAAACACTTTACACCACAAATAATTAGTTTTTTTGCTTATTATAAAGGCCATTTACTAAATGGTGGAATATGGATTTAGTTAGCAAAAATTTTTTTTTTATTAATGAGTAATTTAGTTCCCCAAATATAAATCCCAGCCCTGGACACCTTATTATGCCAAGTTTCCTAAACCGTGTGGAGAATCATGAAAACGGAAGCAGGACAAGACTTGGGAATGAAATAACTTTCCGCACAAAATAAATGAAGCCTTACAGCATTTCTGCATTCATAAAAGTATATTCAAACCAGGAAAATTATTTAGAGGAGAGTTTTAGGAGTTTGAAATCTTCAGTACTCCTGAGCTTATATTAATATTCTGCACATTTAACAAGGGTATAGTTTTTTTCATTAAAACAATATATATATATATATATATATGTTTATATATATAATTGTTTTAATATATATATATGTTTATATATATAATTGTTTTAATATATATATGTTTATATATATATATTTATATATATATGGCAGTCAGTTCTGGTTTGGGTTTAATGTTTTAAAAAAGAGTATGTGTTATTTGTTTAAAATTTATCATTAGTGCCCTGCCTACTAAAAAAGAACTGCTGTAGGAAAAAGCCAGATGTAATGAGCCACTCAGAGTATATAGTGTCTGCCAGAATATATACTGTCTCGACAGAACACCATTATTTTCTCTTTGTGGCTTTTAAAATAAGAAATCCTTTATTATATGAACCGTACACAAATGCTTTCGATTCTGAGGAACGGAATCCGGGCTCATCAGGGAGCTCAACCATCACATCTCCTGCATTTGTCCCTCCTCGCTGGCCCCCCTCCTCTTGGCTCCAGTCCTGTTCATTTTATCCTATGGACACAGAGTGAGCTGTCAACAATCCTGTTGATACATTTCAGCAGCCCTGACAACTTCATTATCTGGCACTACCAAACAATGTCCTTCTGTGATTAGGCACTGAATCTTTTCATGAAAAGGACTTATGAAAATGCAGCTCCAGCTCAGGCCATCAGAGTCTGTTGTATAACTGAGCCAGACACATACACTGCACAGGTATCTGGAGGAAGGCCACTGAACATTTGTTTAGTGGGTGAGAGTCTGCCGTTGCTGCTAAGGCAAAGAGGCACTGCTGAGGACGGCTGCTCTTCCTGAGGCCCTGATATGTGCCAGGCACCCTCTCCTGGTTACTTACGATCCCTTTCACAATTCTGCAAGGTAGGAATTCTGACCCTAATGTTACAGAGTTTGGGAAAGTGGGCATCAAAGAGGTTGACTATCCAAGCCAGTGAGCAGCTGAGCTGCGAGCTGAACCCATAGTTATCATATGCTGCTTCTCCAAGCTCACTGACTTCCAGAAGTGGAAAGCAAAACAAAGTGAGATTAAGGATGCCTAACAAGATAAACTGTAGAAAACTGACAGGTTAGACTCCTAGAAGCACTCTGTCAAAATAAAGCGGTGTAGAAACATCTTTTCAAACGTTGATAGATAAGCCTTTCTCAGAAATGAGCAGTAAAATTCAGTCTCCAGTAAGTTAACTATTACAGGCCTGGGTCTTCTACTGACTGTAATTTCTCTCTGACTCTTCTGTGGTGACATACTGAAAAGCAAGTTAATTCCACCCTAAATAAATGCTCATTATCTCTGTGAGAGGTCAGGACTGTCTTGAAGGTTGGCTGGTAAGGTCTATTGGCCTTTCAGGGGAATCATCCACCAACGGTGATGGAATTTTTGGAATGGGGTGGGCCGGGAAGAGAAGGCAGCTTTATAATTTCAAGGCAAACTATGAGACGTGCAGGGGGCTCGCACAGTTTAAGCTTGGAACCAAAGCAAGTTGGTTGCTCCTAAGGAGTTTTCTTCTGAACTTCTAGTACATGACACAGTGGCCACAAAAGCCAGTCTCCAATGGACCATTTAACAGGAGGTTCACACCTGCAGAAGTTGGGTGAGATAAGTTAGTGGAAAGAAGGAGGTGCAAGAAGGATTAATTAAATGGTGATAAAAAAAATAATTTATCTGTAGCCTCTTAACCACCCCCTCAAACAAAAAATCTGCTTGAGTATATTGGGAAAACCTTTTCACAAATACCAGCTTGACCCAATGCTTCAGAAACCCATGGTGTTCTCCACTGCCATAGTAAGTTCCAGGTGGCTCAAAGTAGATTCCAAGACACACACCAGCTAGCCTCCTCTAACCACACAGGTCTGAAGAACCTCAGGGCCAGGAGGAGAATCAGTTGTCATCTAGGCCAACATCCATCTTACAGTGAGGAAACTACAGCCCAGTGAACTCTACTGTTTGCCCCATTCCACGGGCCAGCCCTGTCTTTAGGATTCAGGTTTCCCGATTCTCTGCCAAAATTCTAATCTAGACCCCCAAACCCTGCCCACCTCCTTATGCTTCTTTCTTGTTACATCCCATTTATTCATTTATTCAAGAAATAAATATGGAGCACCAACTATGTACCAGGCACTGGGTATAATGGTCAACAAAACAGACAACAAATCTTGGCTCTTATGGAACTTACACACCAGTAGGAAGATACAGTAAGGTGTCGGAAGGTGATAAACACTACGGAGAAAAATCAAGCCAGGAATGGGCAAAGGGCTTGTGGGAGAGGAGATGGATGGCAATTTAAATAGCGTGGTCAGAGAAGGCTTCAGAGAGTAACACTGAAGCAAAAGCTTGGGGGAATATGGGAAAGAGCACCAGGGTACCTGTGTGGAGCTCACACTGCACTCCCCAAACACGTGCTCATTCCTTCTCCAGGTCTTGAGATCTGTCCTCCTTCTCCCTGCAAAACGTTTCCTCTCCATCAAACGACTTCTTTTGAAACTTTACTCACACATTTGTGAATCCTTTCGTAAAATTAGCCCCACCCCATGCCCAGCTGGGCCTGAACCCCTTTAGTACCTGTGTGGTTTACAGTGTATAAATCTATACTCATTTGAGTTTTTGAATCTATACTCATATGTATGGCTACCACCTCTTGTAGGTGTGGGAATTTTATTTCTCTGCATGATTGCTTTTGGATATCTCTAAACAAACCAGTTATTTCTCTCTAGAACCCTACACATCAAGCCGTTTAACAAAGTGAGAAAAGCAGTCTCTGTCACTCCCTCAGTGAAGGTGTCTCACACAAACCGGAAGTGGCCACTTCCCTCAGCTCTCAGGTGCTGGGATTTCACCACCTTTTCTCCCATCTTGCCTTCTACCTGATGAGTGACATGCTGATCTCACTTGCGGGCCAGGATGTATGCAGCCATCCTGGGAGAGGCATTCAGCTCAGAGGCCTGACAGTCAAAATGCAGACATTCATAACAACACTGCCTGGAACAATCAGGAGCCCACAGCCTGAAAGGAAGAGTTTTCTTTTTCACCACGGGAGGTGGGGAGTGCAGTGGGGTTTACTGACCAAAGAAACTCAAGGCATTCTTTAGACCCCAGCCCAGCCTGAAATGAATCCCAAGATCTAATGTGGGGCATGCAGCAGCATTTCTATGTTTTTTGTCCCTCAGTACTCACAAAACTAAATCCAGTAGGGCAAAGATGAGAAAAGCGAACCCGCAATCCAGCATCTGCCTTGAGTGTTGTTGCTTGATTTTTTTTTAAGATTTATTTATTTAAAAGTTTATTTATTTTTAAGACAGAGAGTGTTCTCACACAAGTGGGGGAGGAACAGAGAGAGAGAGGGAGACAGAATCCCAAGCAGGCTCCGCAATGTGAGTGCAGAGCCCGACATGGGGCTTGAACCCAGGAACTGTGAGATCATGACCTGAGCTGAAATCAAGAGGTGGACCCTTAACTGAGCCACCCAGGTGCCCCAGAGTGCTTTTGCTTTAAAAAGTGTTATTTGGGGGGCAGCAGAGGAGCTAATATCATGATGATGGGAACCCTGCTGAGCCAAGGGGGAGTGAGTCTCAGCTAATGATAGTGTATTTGCTGTTTATCACTGAAACAGTGTTGGGACATGTGGAAATTATGCTGTGGAGCAGGTGCTGGCATAAAAAAGAGACTAATCCACTCTCTCTCACATACCTACTTGATTTTTTCAAACCAACAGAACTAGTGTTTTGATGGGAAAAAAGGGGCCTTGATGTAAATGAAAATATCAATCAGCCTGACAGACATTCCTCATTCCTTTATGAATATGTGTTTTTTACTTTCTTCAAGTGAACACTGTAGTTGAGGACACTGAAATTAAGGGAAAAGTGAGCCAAGACAGAGCAACAAATTTTACTGTTGGTGTTTTAAAGTAATTATCTACTCTGCATTGAATGTAGCCCCAGTTCTGAACCTTGATGAGAAAGGAGTCAATCAACTTGAAATGACCCAAATGAGGAAGAGTTGGCAAATAAATAATGAGGGAAATGGGGGGGGGGGGGAATCTATTTTACAGACTATGGCCCAGCGGTGAGAAGAATGAGGTCCCCAGATTTGGTGAAGAGCATCCATTCACCAGCTTGTTATTCTTACTTGTTATTAAGGGCGGACAAAGGACAGAGAGAGGAAGAAATGTTTCCACGGGGCAGGCAGCTATGGTTGTAGAGGTCAAAAGAATATAAAAATGGAAACCCACTACACAAGAGAGTCAGAAGGCATGCAATGAATTATAATTGAACATAAAATAAATGGGAAGATGTATGCTTATTAAATTTTCCATGACTTTGTAAAGAGTTTGCAGAGTTAAATTTAGGAAATTATCTAAAACTGAAATAACTACATAAAAAAAAATGGATAAGTGCACACACTTGTATACATATGCACACGCACACAAAGTGATTTTCTTGACAGTAGAAATGTTTTAAAAATGGATCTCTAAGTCAAAATCCAAATTCACAATTTCCCATAGATTCCTCAGGTGTGTGCCTGAGCCAGCTGACACTGACTGGTGAGAACCAAGTATTTGTATCTCTTCACAACTCTACATTCAGTGACTTTACATTGGCAGCTTGGAACTGGTCACACTGGGAGTATTTACACCAAAAAAATCAGCAAATGCTACAAATCAGGGCTTTTGTCCCCTGGAAAGCTGGTTGTTAAACATCTGCCAGCACACTACTCAGCCTGGTTCAACTGACCTTTCACATTTAAACAAATCAAACTGCTCTGTCCATCTGGAGTAATCACTTGAGAAGTTTGGGATCGTTGGACAGAGTGAAGATAACACTGGACCTTTGTTTCTTCTCTCCCCCCTGCAGGTTATAGAGATCAGATGGGTATTCTTATTAGTGATATTTGTGCACATGAGATGTTTTGAATTCAAAATTTCCAGGGATACTTAATACATTTCAAATTCATAATCTCTATGGGGTACAATAATCTTCAATTCCTAGTGAAACTGACAATGTTTAGGATTCAATTCCCACATGTCTGTTAACTTCCTACCATGGATACAAGTTTGACTTAATTCTGACCAACCAGCCTGAAAGTGAATTTTCCTCTCGCTTCGGAGATGATGTACAGAAGGGCTGGCCTAGTCTGTCACCTACATGAAGTTAGTGCATCAAAGTTAAGAGGTGGAGCATAGATGAATCAGTCTAAGGACAGAGAGTTGTGAAGGGCACATCAAATGACAAGCCTCAGGCTGGAAGACATTCTCTTTGCCTCCTAAAATTCTGAAGGAATTAAAACACCATCTGCTAGGCCAAATAATAATAATAATAATAATAATAATAATAATAATAATAATAAATTTTAAAAATTAAAAATGTCCAAGAGTCCAAAGGAGCATAAGATCTCTATACATTCATGAGATGCACAAATATCTGTGACAGCATCCATCAGACCCAGAGACAGACAGAAACAGGAAAACATCAGAAATACACCAGCTGAGCTGCAAATAGTGGAGGCAGAATACCTTTTGAACTTGACCTCTTGTAGCAGAAAATTGCAAAATTTGGCCAGGGCAACCTTAGCTCTGGTTCATTATTCAATGGAGATCAGAGATGCAGACAGTATACACACAATTTCACCAATATGAACTTCTTAGGGTCAAATCACTTAATTCTACTCCATGCTCCACAAAATGTATTTTATTGCCCAAATGGCCAAACAGCTTTTAATTACATCAGTAAACTGGTTAAACAGATGGAAAGAAGAGGTTTAGGACAAGTTCTTAACAATGCTGTCTAACCCTCACCTAAGTCAGGGTTTTCTCCACTATGCCAGTGAATGTGGAATTTGAAATTTGTATCAGAATCACCCACTAGTGAGTCATTCATGTATTTCATTTCTAATTTGTAGCACATATTTATTTACATTAATTCCTAGTAAGCTAGATACAGTTTGGAATATAGTGTGAGTTTATTGCTTATTATTCTTTAAAATATCCTCTGGTCCCTTCCAGTAAAGAAGTACTTGTCTTGAGTGGTCACTGCACAGTGGGATGCGAGGGACAGGCCTGGCTTGGCTCAGCAGACCAAGGACACACACCCCTTCTGGAACAGGGCCTGGGGCACCTGGGTGGCTCAGTTGGTTAAATGCCCGACTCTTGATTTTTGGTTCAGGTACTGATCTCACAGTTTGTGGGTCTGAGTTTCACACTGGGCTCTGTGCTGACAGTGTGGAGCCTGCTTGGGGATTCTTTGCCCACTGCCCCCCTGCCCCTGTCTCTAAACAAACAAACAAACAAACAAACAAACTTAAAAACAACAACAAACCAGGGCCTAAGCAGGGATCTTCCTTCCTGGAGCGGCAAGACTTCCCCATGAAGTCTTGGAAGTGTTGGAAAAGCTCTCATCCTATTGCTAACAGTCCGGCAGTGTGATCCTACAATCAAAAGACAGTGCTATTTCATTACTTTCACGTCACGGATGGCCCTGAAGAGGAACTGAACAAGGATTCAGTGATTCACAGAATATCCATTCCTAAATGAGGAATAGAATAAAGTCTGGACTTAATAACTCCACTAGTATGTGATGTTCCCTCCTGCCAGAAAGCAGTTGTGTTGTAGCAGTAAAGCTAGTAAAGACAACCAACCACCTGTAAATACAGTCTACTGGTTGCCTTGAAACAATCTGTCACTTTATATAGCACTTAGGGGAAACAACACCTAATAAACAACACCTAGTAAAGCACAGGAACATATACTACAGTAAAAGGAAAAATCCCACTTACAACTGTGGTTATGACAGTCCTTATAAAATTAGAAGCACTAATTTACTAGGGTATACAGAGCCCCCAATGACTATGTGATTGTAGATTTACTCAATTGTATCTATGGGACTAGCGTGTAGAAGTAAATCTTCTTGGCTTTGAGCTGGGTGGGAAGATCTGTCGGTTTCCATCTACTCTTGCTTACTTCCCAGGCACACAAAACAAGTGGGCACAAATCACCTAATGGAAATGTTTGTTCAAGCAGGGCTGGGAGAGTCAGGGGCTCAGGGAGCACTCCTCTCAAGGGCTTCAGCTGTACAGGCTTAGGGTAGGAAGGAAAGGATCTCAGAGTAGGAGACAGAAATAACCAAAAAAAAGTTTTTTAGAAGAAGAGCAAAGATTTGTGAGTATCTAGAAATAACAGAAAAAAGGGGAGAGCTGTAGCAACAGAGAAATGAAAATAAGCAACAAAAGGCCTTGAAAGACACTATAAGGAAGGTTGATATCACTGAGTCATTTGTGTCCCAACAAGCGGGGAAATCCTGAGGTGGAATGTCTGTGCTCCATGCACTGGAACATAGAGATGATATAGATTATTTCTGTTAGTAATGAAGAGTGGGTTCTAGAAAGTAAAGAGAAAACAAACTAGAGCATGATACAAGTATCTGCACAAGTCATAGAAAATTACTTGGACATCTAGGGCATAATCAAGTAAGTCTGTTAGGTAAAGAAATGAGTACCAATGGAGCTCCTGCTGTTAAAATGCAGTGATTCTTAAGTTCCCAAATGGCCAATACTAAGGTTTTATAGCTGCACACCTGGTCCTCAGAGTAGGGTGAGATTTTGGCTTCCACTCAACCCTCACCACCCCTCCCACCACGGACATCATGGACAGGTGCTCTTGTGTGGCCCCCACTGGGACCCAAACACCGTGGCTCAGCACACATGTCGGGTGCTCCCTACTTGGGGTGCTATGTCTAGACAATGAAAGCATTCTTTTTTAGTAGACCTATTTCAGAGTTCTTCCTCAACCTCAATTATTTTTCCTCTACCCACCCTCATGAAACAGGTAATCAACTGAAGAGACCAAAGTGACTCTATTTTTACTGCACTATCTCATTTCTAGTAAGTCAAGTACTACAGTTCTGAAGTCTCTGAGCCACAGCTGGGAGCAAACTAGTCCAACCCTTAAGATGGTGCAGAAGTGGGAGCAAAATAATTTCCCAGCTCTATCGTCTTGTAGGATATACCTGTAAGTGTTATTTACTGACACTGGACAGCACTTTTGGCAAAGCACTTTCTGACAAGTGGACATGTAACGTGACACAGGAAGCGTACTGATACCTCCCAAATAGGGGATCCAGTTTTTGGTCTGATCTTCCAGCAGAAAAAAGGTTCCGGCCAAAGAGGTTAAACCTCCTCCCATCTTTCCAGGAAACAGAGATTACAGCTTTGTAGCAAAAGATAATGAATCTTTTCGAGAGACTGGTATTGTTAAATTAATTAAATCAGGAGGCCATTAGACTGAGGTGGCTCTCATGCCCTGGCAGCCTACATAAGCCAACCAAAGCCTAAGTCTGTAAATGCCTTAAGGTTACAAAATCCCAACCCAAGAATAGCCAATCACAAACAGCCAACTAGGCCTAAGCATTAGTCAATCAAATATTTTCCTTTCCTTGCTTCCGCACCTTCTCTTTAACTCTTTCCCTTGGCTCCTAACCACTTTTGGTTTGCTGCCCCAATTTGAACAGATGTTTGCTTAAACTCTTAAAATTCTTAACATGCCTCACTTTATCTTCTGACAGTATTTTCAAGTTAGAGAGGAACAGAGACTAGGGCTCCCTGTGGCCAGGACAAAACTGAAATGTTGCTCGTGTTGGTGGACAGAAACACAGACTGAACTGGTAGCAAATGTTTTCATAGTTTTCCTTTTTAAAATTCTCATCTCAATAAAAAATGTGAAATTTCTATGCAATTGAAGAACAAAATAAACAGGCTTCTGTTTCATAATGTGTATCATGGATCTTCTCCAGTTATCAAATACAAGCTTAATCATATTTGACCATGTTTCTGATGGTCCTAGTTTTTCCCCTCCACAGAAAAAAATAGGAAGGCTTATGGATGTTCCTGACCCTGACGTGAGAAGCAGACATCTCTTTAGTCAGTGAGACTAAACAGTGGGGGAAGAGCAGGGTGGACCTATGGAAGCAGATTCAGACAGGACCAGAACTATTTCCTTAGCCACAATGATGAAGGGTTTTTACCAGTTCCTTTAGTGAGGAGGAGCTGGAACCTGATATCAAAACCCACTGTATGTCCTTTATAGTTTATTGTATATAATTATGTACCATAAACTGTGCAGGGTTTGCATTCCAGGGCGTGGGATCAGTCATTCTCAACAAATCCTTTTGTTGACTTCTCTAAGTCCCAGCTAAGAACCCCTTGAGGGCTTCTCTGCACTGGGCCCCATGGACTAATGTGCCCAGGGGAAGCAGCAACCCACCAAATTCCGCCTGGTGTGCTTCGGGTACATCTGCAGATGAGCGGCAACCAATAGATATGCCAGGTGCATAGCCTGCCTCCAGTACAGGAACACGTTAGGATGTGCCAGCACAACTTTAGGAACGTCTATTTCTATCACTGCACTGCTGCGAAGTCACTATGCTTCCCTATTAAATTTTCCTCTCTTTTCCCCTTTGCAGCTTGGACCTCATGTTGTGTGTGAGCTCTGTTCCACTAAGGACCCAAGGGGATGCGGGTGCTTCCAAATACCTAAGGCCTAGGTTGTTGTTTTAAACCATTTGGCTCATGTGCATGTCTGTAAAGCATTGCTAAAGTTGGAGGTGTCTCAAAGGCAATGAGGAGCATATGAGAATAAGTGATCTAATACAGCGGGTGAATTCCTAGCAGTTTAGTCACTGAGCATGGAGGCAAAACAGACCTTGTGTGATAACACACCTTGATGTCCTCAAAAATACATTCCATGCCTTCCTAGAGACCATGATTTATCTTTCCATCTTAGAAATCCTACAAGTAATATTTGTTAAATAGAAATTTTATAGATTCTTAATATTAGGAAACTAAAAGATCCCTTTAAGCCCCTTTTTGAAATGTTGCCACATTCAAGGAACAAGCAACATGAAAGTTATGACCTCTCCCCAGAAAAATGTACCTGAATGTACACTGGACATTATTTCAGGAGATCTCTGGGCTCCAGAAGCTCGCCATACCTAAGGCTCAGAGTTTGTGATGCCTGGCCCCTCACAGGAATATAAGGATATCATAATCTTTTCCCAAAGGAATTTATAGGTGCTAGTGAGTTCTCTGTCTGCCACACTGCAGGGGGCAAGTCCACTGACAAACATGTCTTTCCACATCCTTGGTCTCCACTGGTTCTCTTGGTTGCCCAGCCAAAGCAGTATTTATCTGTGAGTCCCCGGTCCCAATAACTAATGCAAATGCAGCAACACATTATGAATCACAAGTATAGACCACATTAGCAGTATCATCGAGACAATCCAGTGCAGAGAGGCAGCAAAGGACAGAATCATCCAGAAGGGAGGCTGGACCCAGATAGAGGGGAAGTTGGGGAAAGCTCATCTGCTGTCAAAATCAACAAGTACAATGTTGACAGTGGAGGCCCAGATGTCCTGTTAAGAAATTTCCTACTTAAACAGTCTCAAAAAGTTGGCAACTGTCCTTGTGGGAACCAACAGCAGGGGCAGCAGCTGTAGTGAATGAATCAGAAGTGTCCTTTCTACACATCTGGCTTCATCTTCAGCATGCCCCTCCTCTGCTCAAGTTCTTCTGGTAGCTTCTCATCTCACAGAGACAAAGAGCTAAGGCCCGCAAAGCCCTACACAGTCCGTGCCCCAACCCTGACCTCTCTGACCTCATCTGCTCTTTCTACTCCAGCCACACTGGTCTCCTTGCTGCACCTTGGATACACTAGACATGTTTCTACAGGGCCTTTGCATTTGTCTTTTCCTCTACCCAGACTCTCTCTCTCTGGGATATCCTCATGGCTCCGTCTCTCCCTTAAAGTCTGTACTCAAATATCATCTTGTCAGAGAGGCTTTCCCTGATCATTCTTTTGAGAAATAACAACACTACCCATCCCTCACCATTCCCCATTCCTGTTTTATCTTTCTCCATAGCACTAAGCACCATTTAACATGCTACTTATTTTACTTATCTTTTGTCTTTCCTCAAAAAGAATGTAGGTTTCATGCAGGCAGAGATTTTTGTCAGTCACTTGCAACTCACTAGTATATCCCCAAGGGCTAGAATATGGCTAGTCTGGTGCCTACCCCACGGGGTTGTTGAGAAGATTAAATGGGTCATGTCAAACCTAACAGCACAGAGCATATAACAATAATTATGTAAATGTTGGCTATTATTTGAATTTTGTTTTATTTTATTATTTTTAAAAAATGTTTATTTTTGAGAGAGTGTGAGCAGGGGAGGGGGGGAGAAAGGGAGACACAGAATCCGAAGCAGGCTCCAGGCTCGAACACGCGAACCACGAGATCATGACCCAGTCAAAGTTGGACGCTCAACTGACTGAGCCACCCAGGCGCCCCATTTTGAATTTTGTTTTAAACTTCATGACAACCTAATGAGTAATTACTACTATGCCATTTTACATATTAGAAGACTGAAGCTCAGAGTAACTCACTTTAGGTGACATATTAGCAATTGGCAGAACCAGGATTCAAACCCAGATCTGACTCTAAGTTCTATGCGCTCATTCCCCTCACTCTGCTTTGTAATTCCCAGCACAGAAGAGAGGCAGCAATCCATTCATTCTGGAACAAGCCCACAAAGCCTGAGAAGGCTCCAGCCCAAGGGAGTGGGGGGCAGGGAATAAAGTTTCTCGAATCCAGAGACCTTTGTATCGCGTGAATCTGAACTGGCGTGTGGCATTCTGTTTACTTCCTAACTTCACCGAAAAATGTAGAAGAGCCTGCCAATTAAAAAATGTTTTCATGACCCCAGAAAATCCATGTATTGGAGACATTTACTTTAAACAGTCATTCTACCATAACAGGAAAAAGAGGTAGAGTAGAGGAGTTTATTATAACAGCTGCTTTCATACCCAAAACAAGGTTTGGCTGTTTTTGGCAGGTTGTACCGTCCTAATGTTGGCAAGAAGCTGATGGACTGCGTGAGTTTCCTTTCAAAAGATCATTTTGCTTCCTTAGAGAAACCCATGACTGGACTATCTAGTGTGAATTGCAGATGTTTGTTCCTCCTTTGCTCCTCTGTCCTCCTGGGGCTTCCACCCTGCCCAGGCCTAACCAGGTCATGAGCTTGTAGAGCAGAAAGAGCGTAGGCTTTGGATTCACAAAGATCATGGTCAGAATCCACTGTTTCTTTTATTAGCTGTGCAGCATTCTGAGACTCAGGGTCCTCGTCCACAGGGCTATGTGAGGAGTAAGGAAGGCAGATGTCACTCCTAGCATGTTACCAGGCACCGCCAGCAACTATTATTATAATATAGTTTTTATGATGATTTTTAGGTGGCTAGAGGCTTGAGTCCCAATTTCCTCTGAGGGTTCGTTTGAGACATTCCACTTTGCAAAACGCACATAGCAGAGGATGTAAAATGCAAATCCTCTCCTGGGGGCTTTTTAAAGAGTGACTTACCTGCACACCCCACCCCTTCAAACCTACAAGGTAGGCAAGAAATGACAGAAGGATAGATGTCAGAATCTCCCTGCAAATGTCGTTACTCTTGGGCTCCAAAAGGAGAGAAAAGGGAAGAGATAGAAGGGGACCTGATGATGGCCTGGAGGCTAGGGCTTCACTGGGTTTTAAACTGGAAATCCTACAGGAAGCAAAAGGCTCCTGGTTCCTAGAACTGGGGCTGTGCTGGGCTGCGCCTCCTGTGACACACCAAGTACACAGCGGCTGAAACCATTTCAATGCTAATGATTTCCAGATGGCGGGAGAACAACCAGCACATGATGCACTCAGCACAAGTGAGCCCAAGGGATCTGATGCCCATCAGCAGGGCTGGTGGCCCACACTCATAAAGAACCTATATGAACTAGAAATGGACCCCCAGCAAACTTGGATCCCCTGGCTGGACTGTACTATTCCAGTACTGGATCAGTCAGCACAGAAGTCACCTCCCTCCCTCCTCCAGCAATGCTTGCTCCCCAGCATCCAAGTCTGAGGCTCACAGACAACACAGGTCTTGTTGCACAAAGGAAATGAGCTTCCTAAAGCATTTGGGAGATGTGTGCTGGGCTGGGTTTTTGGACCCATGCTACAGTGGAGGGAATCCTTGGCCACTGCTGGCAGCTTTGAAGACCTATTTTTGACTTCAAAAGCCTTTAATCCTCTGTCTATTCAGAGCCTGAACTTGGAGCATTTGCCTTTCAAAGAAAGATAGGGAAGCCAATGAGCAGCACGCGGAAAGAAGATTCAAGGAGCACCCCTCGTTGGGCACCTTTAAGCCCTACTCTTGGGCTCTAGCCTGGCAAAAAGTGGGGTTGGGGGGGGGCTACATCCTTCCCCACTGAGAGGACTGAGGTTTAATTCAGACATTAAAACATCCCATATCCCAAATACCAGTTCAACCAAAAGGAAAATATGTGATTGTGCACGTCAGCCCCAACCCCATATCTAGGGGTGATTGTCCAAATATTTAATAAATGCTTTGGCATGGGCACTGATCAATCAGACGGAATATACCATGGTGCTCCCCTGCTGAGCATCAGCCCTACCTATATCCTGACAGAGATGTTTTAAAAATACCACGGCAATTACTTGTGGGTGGAATATCCCAGAGCAGCCAACACACTTTCCACTGTTGACACGCAGCTCTCACTGCCTGAAACTTTGCCTGGAGGGCGCCCTGCTCCATGGTCACCTGGCCACACAGAGCTCAATGGTATATCAGAAGATGGACTGCGTGCCCCAGTTGTGAATTAAAAACAAGAACTGTTATAAAAGTAGACGATGAATGGCTATTTTAAGTTGCTCCACTGTTTTGGGAAAGGAGCTGTGAGGACAGGTGCCAGGGCTTGGAGAAAATTCTTCCATTCCTGTCAAATTGCGTAAAAACCCCAAGTGTATTGCTTTGTGAATGAAAAAACTCAGATGTGATTGCCACAGGTCCTTCAGCAGGCAGACCCACATCAAGTCCCGAAGGGCATGGCTAGGGAGGGAGAAAGAAAGAAGCAAACAGCACCCAGTGCCCAGCCTCCAGAAACTTACAATCGAAGTCTTTGCAATTACTGTCATAGTTGTAGATAACTAGGCTCCTTCCATGCAGCAGTCTGTCACTACTCAGCAGGGAAAGACTGTAAGTGCTAAAGGAGATACAGAACCACAGTTTGTTTTGTCTTATTTATTTATTTATTTATTTATTTATTTATTTATTTATTTATTTTGAGAGACAGAGTAGGGGGGGTGCAGAGAGAGAGGGAGGGAGGGAGAGAGATCCCAAGCAGGCCCCATACTATCAGCACAGAGCCCAATGTGAGGCTCGAACTCACAAACTATAATGATCAGGACCTGAGCCAAAATTAAGAGTCAGATGACTCAGGTGCCCCTGTTTTGTCCTTTCAGGACTCTTCTGACACAGTGTTTTTCTTCCCAATCTATTTTCCCTTCTCCTTCTCACTCCTAGTAGATCGCTACCTTCTCCATTCTCACCTTTCTTTTCCTTCTTTCCCTAGAGCCAGTTCTCCATGGCAGTCTCTTTGATTCTTAGCAGCTCTATTTCTTTCTTTCCAACAGTGCCCTCAAGAACCTTACATCTGGACCACCAGAAAGAACCCCGAGTGCTTGTGACTGAGGATGGAGTGGGGCAAGGTAGAAATGTGAAGGATGGTTTCCAACAACATGCCCCCACCAGCCCAGGATTCCTTCTGGTAGGCCAGAGCTGGATGGACTGTTCACTCTTTTATCACAAACTAGATCTTCACTAGGAGAAAAAGTTAGAACAGGTCACTTACTCCCAGCCCAGGTCCATGCAGCCTAAAAATTCTGTTAAAGCAAAAAAGGAAAATTGGAGGATAAAAGGAAGAAATAAAAGGAATAAAGAGCAGGAGAGAGAGACTCAATTTCAGAGTGATCACACTGGATACAGGTCAAGGTTCAAAATACTAAAACTGTTTTTAATGTTCCACTAAGTAGCAGCCTCTCAGTGCCTCTGACAAGTGATTTAAGACAAGTGGTCTGCTCCCAAGGGGGCTCATGAATCTCCATGCATGACGGTTAGATCGAGAGAGTCTGGAGTCACACAGTTGGAAAGGTGGCAATGCAAAGGTCAGAAATACAAGGGAGGAGTCCATCCATCAACCCTGACAGGCGGGCATGCCCAGGACGGCAGAAGGGACAGGAGCCATCTGGTAGCTTTGCTTGCAAGACCAGATTAAGAAAGCACTAGCCCAGAAACCACAAAGGAGAAGACGGAGCTGTATTTCCGGAGGAAAAAGCAAAGACTTCTACCCAAAGCTGAGGTAAGAGCTTTATTTTATTATTTTTTTTTCCAGTGATGAAGACAGAATTCTACTTCCCTCTGATTTGAATTATTTTTAACATACATGCCTCAGCTTTGATGCCCAACACGTCTGGCCATGTCTCTCTTCCCCTGCCTGAAATTTTTCAGTAGCTTCCCACTGCCTACAGCGTAAAATGTAAACTCCACCGCATGGCACCAAAGGCCATCACGAAGAGACCTCTGCCTAACACTTCTTGTCTTCTTCCCGCATTCTCAGCTCAGACTTCAGAGGACTTGCACCTTCCAGAACACATTACACTGTCTCATGATTTTCCCTCTGCTTTGAACACTTTCTCCTGCTTGCTTGCCTTCCTGCCCAAATTTTACTCATCCGCTATAACCCATCTAAAACTCCAGCTCCTCTGTGAATCCTGACTTCTAAGGCGTTCCCTCTCCTGGATGCCCACAGAACTTGAATGTGTTTCCATTCTACTAATTATCTTTTACCGTAATAGAGACTAGAGCTGTATCTTTCCATCTTTTTGCAACCAGTGGGCACACAGGCAGTGCCCCAAACATATTCAGAATATTCAGATATCATTTGTTTGAATTCTACATGTATACATATTTAATTACACACACACACACACACACACACACACACACTGTCATCACCTCCGGCATCTCTAGGATTGTGGGTTCTAGTTAGGACACTGGTTAGAAGTTTTTGACCAGGGCCCCAAGGTTGGGACAGATGTGATGTGATGAACAGAGTGAGTGGTCTATCAGAAATCAAGTTTGAAACCTGGAAATGAATGGCCTCAAATGCTTAGAAGTATTTCCTATCCACAGTCCTTAGCCTTCAACTCAGAGTATAAATGTTTGCACGTGGGGGGTAGGGAGGTTGTAAATCAAAGTGAGTGAGAGCAGACAGAGGGGGTACAGGGTCTTGTGCAGAGTCTCACTCCTGGTCCCCCGCTTCCAGCCTCCTGGGCAAATGGCCCCTGGCTAGTGGCTCTATATAGAGAGTCATTTATTATTTCCATCCATTTTAACTAGCCTTTTCCCAAGAACCACAGAATGTCAAAGATGCTGAGGTAAGCACTTGAGACTTTTGTAAATGTCAAAGGCAGTGGAGCCAGACTCCGAGAAAGTCAGGTAAGTGCAGGAAGGGACCCCTTGCATTCCAAAGCATGTGCAGAAAAGTGTAGAAAAGTACAGAAGTGGGTATTTATGTACAAAGGAATTTTTGAAATAATTCATTGAACAGAGATATAATTCTGCTCCAAAACCTCAATTTTCAAGAAGTCTGGCATGAAACTGACAGGAGAAGAAAGGGGTATCTAAATCTGGAATATTCTGCACTTCTGAAACTGGGTGTAGTTGGTAGTTTGTAGATGTGCTCACCTCTCATCAGGAAAGAAACTGCTGGATTTACAAATGTCAAGAACTCATTATTTGGGCACGTTAAACAAGCATACCAGGTCTGTGATCTTCTGGAGATCTAAAAACTGCTACTGCCACCACAGGGGAGACAGGAGCTTTACTAGGAATTAGGAATACACTGCTATAATAATCCATAATATATTCATGGTGGAGTTGGAATAGTATTTTCACTATACATACCAGGTACACAGTGGGTTAAACAGGCATTGCAGATGATCAGAAGGTAAAACATTACTTCTAGAGAGAAATGTATCTTTAAATGATCAAACATCTGCCTTACAAATTACTTTGCCTGTTCCAAGTTAGGAACTAGCTGTATAAATCATTCAGACACACTGATGAAAAAAAAAAATCCCCTCTTCTACTTTTCATGCAGAGTCAAGAATATAGGATCAATTAGTTTCACAAGTGTGTAGTCTGACTTACTACTTTATACAGCAAGGTGCTCCAAGGAAGGTAGAGTATCTCCTAAGTGTTCTGCATTTCATCACAGTGGAGCAGGTTTTTGTAACCTAGCAAATGTACGCCATGCAGAAATAGGACCCAGAAAGACTGACAGCCTGGAATTCTGGAGTGAACCCAATACAATGAAATTCAATACAGATGAAGTGCCTCCCTTACCTTAGCAGTATGGTGGGGTGGAAAGGGCATGACACACATTTCCCTCCTGACACTCCACTTATTAGCACTCTGCCCCTCTGAGCACTAGCTTTCTTCTCTGTAATGTGGGCATAATTACATGCACATCACAAAATTATTGTACAGATTAAGTGAAATCATGCATTTACAATGAATATGGAAAATGTGGTACATATTGGGCCAATGCATCATAGTTACCTCTTCTTTCCTTGTAAAATGTAATTCCCTTTTGGGGGTGTCTGCCTGAAGACAGAGAACACACTTTATGGTCTGTGCCTCCACGCAGTACGTTTTACAAGACAGTCCCCACATAAGAAGTCTGTGGTTTTCTAGTATTCCCTGTGGGAAAGTCCAGCTAATTCTAGAGTCCAGGATTGGGAAGCTCATTGCTGTGGTACACCTAAGCCACATCTTCCTACCTAGCCTTTATCAGTATTAAAGGTGAATTTTTTAATTAATAAAAAAAAGCATCTGCCTAAATATAAGATGGGGTAATGGCTTAGTAGTAGCATGAGGGAAAAAAGACTAGAAGTTTAGGTGAGTAGCAAATTCAATATAAGTTAGGGATCTGGTGTAGCTAATGTGTAATATGTAGTGTGATAGAGGTACAGAGGGGAGTGATACCTCAGGAGGGAGACTGTATGTCCCCATATCCCAACTCCCAAAATGCCTTGTCATAACATCCCATAGCAAAACAAAATACCTGCCAGAAACATGATAAAATGTGGAACATGAAAACATGAGCTTACCTAGCTCAGCCGTGAAACTTAAGTTATGATTATATTGATTTTGTATTAATGCAACATAATTCAAGATTAAAACCTAAAAACCAAGTAACCTTAGTTCCATCTTAAGGAGAAACCTACCAATTCAACAACAGGTTATAGCTTCTCCTCCACCCTAACCACCCTCCCCATCCCTTCTCCACACTCAGCCCATGCACCCAGGAATGCCTTTGATCAGTAAAGACTCTACAGTAGTGGTTCTCAGCCTCAGTTGCATGATATACCCCAGAAGTCTGTACAAATCTTGAACCCAGGTCAGTAAAGTCCAGGTGATTCCAATGCACAGTCAAGGTCAAGAACCACTGCTCTAGAATGCTGGTCCCACTTGAACCCAGAGGATGGTACCAGTTCTGGTCCACAAACTTGAAGAAGATTGGAGAGAGTTGGGAGCCTGTTCAAATGAGAATGACCAGGATAGTGACAGAAGGACAACTGGCAAGGGACATGGAGATGAGGAGAATATACTCAGGGGGTGTATAATCGATACTTAACATATGTGGAGTCGATACTACCCAAAGCAATCTACATATTCAGTGCAATCCCTATCAAAATAACACCAGCATTATTCACAGAACTAGAACAAATAATCCTAAAATTTGTAGGGAACCAGAAAAGATCCCAAATAGCCAAAGCAATCTTGAAAAAGAAAACCAAAGCAGGAGGCATCATAATTCTGGACTTCAAGCTATACTACAAAGCTGTAATCATCAAGACAGTATGGTACTGGCACAAGAACAGACACTCAGATCAATGGAACAGAATAGAGAACCCAGAAATGGACCCACAAACGTACGGTTAACTAATCTTTGACAAAGCAGGAAAGAATATCCATGGAATAAAGACAGTCTCTTCAGCAAGTAATGCTCGGAAAACTGGGCAGCGACATGCAGAAGAACGAACCTGGACCACCTTCTTACACCATACACAAAAATAAACTCAAAATGGATGAAAGACCTAAATGTAAGACAGGAAGCCATCAAAATCCTCGAGGAGAAAGCAGGCAAAAACCTCTTTGATCTTAGCCGCAGCAGCTTCTTACTCAACACGTCTCAGGAGGCAAGGTAAACAAAAGCAAATATGAACTACTGGGACCTCATCAAAATAAAAAAGCTTCTGCACAGCAAAGGAAACAATCAGCAAAACTAAAAGGCAACCGACAGAATGGGAGAAGATATTTGCAAAACGACATATCAGATAAAGGGTTAGGATCCAAAATCTATAAAGAACTTATCAAACTCAACACCCAAAAAACATAATCCAGTGAAGAAATGAGCAAAAGACATGAATATGTCTTCTCCAAAGAAGACATCTAGATGGCCAACCGACACATGAAAAAATGCTCCACATCACTCCTCATCAGGGAAATACAAACTGAGATACCACCTCACACCTGTCAGAATGGCTAACATTAACAACTCAGGCAACAACAGATGTTGGCGAGGATGTGGAGAAAGAGGATCTCTTTCGCACTGCTTGTGGGAATGCAAGCTGGTGCAGCCACTCTGGAAAACGGTATGGAGGCTCTTCAAAAAACTAAAAATAGAACTACCCTACGACCCAGCAATTGCACTACTAGGTATTACTCCAAGGGATACAGGTGTGCTGTTTCGAAGGGACACATGCACCCCAATGTTTATAGCAGCACTATCGACAATAGCCAAAGTATGGAAAGACCCCAAACGTCCATCAATGGATGAATGGATAAAGAAGATGTGGTGTATGTATGTATGTGTGTATATATATATATATAATGGAGTATTACTCAGCAATCAAAAAGAATGAAATCTTGCCATTTGCAACTATGTGGATAGAACTGGAGGGTATTTTGCTAAGTGAAATTAGTCAGAGAAAGACAAATATCATATGACTTCACTCATAGAGGACTTTAAGAGACAAAACAGATGAACATAAGGGAAGGGAAACAAAAATAATATAAAAACAGGGAGGGGAACAAAACATAAGAGACTCATAAATATGGAGAACAAACAGAGGGTTACTGGAAGGGGTGAGGGAGGGGGGATGGGCTAAATGGGGAAGGGGCACTAAGGAATCTACTTCTGAAATCATTGTTGCACTATATGCTAATTTGGATATAAATTTAAAATAAAATAAAATAAAAAGTGAAAACTTTTTTTGTTATGTGAAAACAGAGATGGGTCAGTTATAAATGTATATTTCAAACTTCAGGAAAAATTAAAAAAAATTTTTAATGAAAAAAAAATAAATAAAAATAAAATACCTGGATCCCTGTCAAGTGTAGGAAAAAAATTGTTTTGTTCTCCCTGCATGACTATCAAAGGATGGAAACTAGAGGGAAATGATTTCAGTTCAACCTCAGGAAGAACTTTCTTAGAAGGAGAACTCTTCAAAGATGAAGAGGCCCTGAGGGAACTCACAACCCACAGCTGGATGTGAATGAGCGCAGACTGGTGTGAAGCCCCAGAGGCCAGAGATTCTATAATGGGAACTCAGGCATCAGATGGGGGATCAGACTGGACAGCTTTTCAGGTCTGGTGCAGCTCTGTGATTTCCGGGGCTTGATGCTAGTAATGGACTAAGTTATCAACTTTACATGATGAAGAAAAAAATTTCGTTTAACTCAGGAAAACAAATCCATTAATAACCCTTACCTAATGGGTAAACATGAGTGGGCTGGGATGTAGGAACAAACCCAAGAAGACTAAAATGCCCCAGAGCTCTTTCCACAATACCATACAGTTCATTAGAACAATTCAAAATACAGCAGTGAAAGGCAGCTACGCTGAATGCCCTCTCTGCAGCAGCTCTCCAGGAGCTATCTGATTTGAGAAGGCAGACACTCTGGAGGAGCTCCCTGCTGTTTATATGGCTGTCCAAGTTAATTATCCCTATATTTTCAGATGAAGTGAATGGTAATCTGTTTATCTAGGTCAAATGTTTGGAGCTGCCTCTGTCCCTTGATAGTCATACAAAAATACATAGTGTTATCCTTCTGGGCATTATAAGAAAAGATCAGGTTAAAAAAATAGCATCTACTTCTTTATAGGTTCAACACAGTAAGCCCTTATTTGTAAAGTACTCTAATTAAACCTAACTCTAAACAAGTAGTTTATAATGGGATTTTTTTAAAAAAGAAAAGAAATTTTGAATTCATGCCATACTGTTGTCCTGAGATTATGAATATGTTTCTCCATAGAGATAATGAAAAGCTGACTTCTGGTTTCTGCAACCATTCCTAAGAGTAGTCACTTCCACTGAACAAGGAAAAATGCATGGTACTACCATAGATAGCTAATAAAGTGCAGGTATTGATTACCAGAGCAAAGAGCGGTGTTGGACTGGAGGAAGAAACTTTATATGTAACAATGCATGTGGGGGAGGATGTGATTTAACATGCAAAACAAAATCTCTGGAAGCGTAGGTGTTTCCTAATGTCATCTACGATTAAGATGTACTTTAAGGTCATCTCATTTTGGATCAAGTCAGTCAGAGTGAACTGAGGATAGAGTTAGGGTGGGTATGCCCACCTGGGAGAAAGGATTAATAGGAAACCTGCTGTGGGTGGGGATGGGAATAAGGACAGTCTTGGTTTGGTTCTGGAGGAATGGAACCTTTAGAGGACTACAGAATCACTGAGCAGCTAAAGTTACAAACTCCCATCCATCTATGTCCCTTTGAGCCACTTTTCTGTACTAACTATATCCAACATGTCTAACGTTATTACATGCAAGGCATCTAACCAAACGTGAGCATACAGCAATGATGGGAAGACTAAGACATGCCTGCTGCCATCTTCGAGTCTCAGGAGGATAATGCTATTAAGACCTCCACACTCGGGGCGCCTGGGTGGCTCAGTCGGTTGAGCATCCGACTTCGGCTCAGGTCATGATCTCACAGTTCATGAGTTCAAGCCCCGCGTCAGGCTCTGTGCTGACAGCTCAGAGCCTGGAGCCTGCTTCGGATTCTGTGTCTGTCTCCCTCTCTCTGCCCCTTCCCTGCTCATGCTCTGTCTCTCTCTCTCAAAAATGAATAAAAGTTAAAAAAAATTAAAAAATAAAAGACCTCCACACTCAAAGTGCTATCTGTGCACCAGCAGCAATAGCATCACCTGGATGGAAGCTTCTCAGAAGCAGAACGTCAGGCGTCCCCCCAGACCTACTGAATCAGAATCCACATTTTAACAAGATCCTTAAGTGATTCCTTTGGCTCATTAAAGCTGGAGAAGCACTTTGGTAAGAGACCTTAGAATTTCTATCCTCCCATTTAAAAATTAAAAAAAAAAGACTATTTTTAAGGCAGTTTTAGGTTTGCAGCAAAATTGAGGGGAAGGTACAGAGATTTCCCATGTACTTCCTGCCTACCCACTTGCACAGTCTCCCCCATTATCCACATCCCCCATCAGAGTGGCACATTTGTTATAGGTGACACACCTACATGGACACATCATGATCACCCAAAGTCCACAGTTCACATTAGAGTTCATTCCTGATGTTGCACATCTTGCGGGTTTAGATAAATGTATAATAACGTGTATTCACCATTACAGCATCACACACAGTAGATTCATTGCCCTAAAAAATTCTGTGCTCCATGTATTCATCCCTCCCTCCCCATTACGCCTGACAATCACTGACATTTTTACTGTCTCCATAGTTTTGCCTTTTTCAGAATGTCACACAGTTGGAATTATACAGTATGTAGCCTTTTCAGACTGGCTTCCTTCACTTAGTAATATGCATTTATGTCTCCTCCATGCATTTTCATGGCCTGATAGCTTCTTTATTTCTAATGCTAAATTATATTCCATAATCTGGATGCATTATGGTTTATCCATTCATCTACTGAAGGACATCTTGGTGGCTTACAAGTTTTGGCAATTATGAATAAAGCTGCTATAAACATCTGTGCACAGGTTTTTGTGTAGACATAAGTTTTCATCTCCTTTGAGTAAATGCCAAAGAGTATGATCGCTGGATTGTATGGTAAGAGTATGTTTAGTTTTACAAGAATAACCTTTCATTTCTTAGCTACAGAGCCGAGGCCCAGAGAAGTTAAACGACTTGCCCAAAGTCACACCATAAATTCATGGAAGCCAGGCCCAGAACACACATTTCTTGCTGCTTCATCTGGAAACATATGTTGTTATGGGAAAATAATGAATATAGAAGCCAGGGAGACCTGAATTTGGAAGCTCTGTGCCTCAGTTTCCTCACCTGTGGCCACTACGATGCTAATACTTGCCTAGTAGCATAATTGTGAAGATTTAGTGAAACACCTGAAAGAGCTCAAGGTCCACAAAAAATGTAACTTCCAAAAAGTTATTGTGCCTATTGGTACCTTCCAGGGGCACAGAACCTCTGAAAGGGGCCAGCTGCACTCCTCACTGAGGCTTCAGGGGCTCTCCACGTGGTGAGGAGTTTTGTTGGGCAAGAATGGAGAACTCTACTTCATCTGCTGAAGGGTGGGGTGCCACACTGCTGCCCATGTTCTTTAAGACTGCTGTCCAAGCTTTATATAGATCCCTGGATGTTTCCAGTGCTGTTTTCTAACACAGTGACAAGCTCGCTTTTGGCAGATTAATTGGTAGAGTTGTCAGCACAGCTGCCTTTTATTGCCAATAAATGTGGGTCCCTCTGAGCTGTGGTCTTAATTATTTGTTATTTCTTTTTCCAAGGGGGGTAACATATGTCCTTCTTTAGCTGGTGTTTTCTTGCATCAGGGCAAGAAACTGAAGGGTGCACTGAGGCATTTATCATATGGCAGTAACTAGGAGCGTTAGAGAAAGCAATAAACTAGCAGAAGCTGGAATACTCTTCTACTAGCCTTTTTCCTTTTCTCAATCCTCTCACTCCCCCCCTTTCTCCTCCCCACCAAACTCGTGCTTAAAGGCAAGAGGCAGAAAAACTTCTGCATCCAGTTTAAGCCTCATGATAAAATTTCTACTGGTATAATATTGTGATTTCCTTCTCCCCATTTAAGAAATGTTTGAAGTGGGGCACCTGGGTGGCTCAGTCAGTTGAGCGCTGACTTCAGCTCAGGTCATGATCTCACAGCCCTGCATTGGGCTCTGTGCTGATGGCTCGGAGCCTGGAGCCTGCTTTGGATTCTGTGTCTCCCTCTCTCTCTCTGTCCCTCCCTGCCCATGCTCTGTCTCTCTCTCAAAAGTAAACATTAAAAAACAAAAACATGGGGCGCCTGGGTGGCGCAGTCGGTTAAGCGTCCGACTTCAGCCAGGTCACGATCTCGCGGTCCGTGAGTTCGAGCCCCGCGTCGGGCTCTGGGCTGATGGCTCGGAGCCTGGAGCCTGTTTCCGATTCTGCGTCTCCCTCTCTCTCTGCCCCTCCCCCGTTCATGCTCTGTCTCTCTCTGTCCCAAAAACTAAAATAAAAAACGTTGAAAAAAAAAATTAAAAAAAAAAAAAAAAACATAAATGTTTGAAGGCTTCTAAGCCATAGGGCAATCCCTCGGTGATATTTTCTTATGCAATATTTGAGAACTATCAATCTCAGCACCATTGATTCAGATACAACTATAAATGACTATTTTTATAGCTCTTAAAAATAATGTACTCTAAGAAAATTCAGAAACTTTGTTGACAGTATTTACAGAATTAGGCAAAAACTGTTTTGATGAGTGTAATCACTGTACAAATCATGTGTAATTTGAAAATCTTCAAAATCCTGTTGGATTTATCACTGTTTTTCCTTACATGTAACAAAATTAATGCCATATAAAGCAGAATCCTGCTGAGTTTACTTTTTATCCTACCAAGAAATATTCAGTTCAGCCAATTGTTAGCTCTTTCCAACATTGGGGATCTAAGGGAATCAAAGGAAAATGTAATCCATGCGGGAACACATAGGTCTGTTTTCAGCCAATAGTTTCAGTATCTTCCCCACAAAATCTTTTACTAGATTTGCTGCTAGGCAGATAGATGTGAGCTTCACCTTCTTCATGTCTAGCTTCTTGTCAAGGGGCTAGGGAACTGTAAAACAATCTCAGCTGGACAACAGGAGGGTAATGAGCAAAAAGAACTTGGTAATAAGCCATCTACATAATTGGGACATGAAACAAATCAAGCTAAAATGGTAATTTTTAAGGCTGTTAGTAGCACTCAGCTTCCACAATGGCAAGACACAGTAAACTACTTATTACACTATTTTATTATAGTCAAATACCACCTCATTTTAAATGGAAGCCTTGTAAAATTGAACTAGATTGATGTCTTAACCAGAGTTATCTGTATAATCTCTAACTAAATCTGCCTAATTGGGTCATCAGCAATGGCTCTTTTGGCCATTAGTCTTAATTAGCATGGCGCCATCAATACTGCACACACTCACATGCCTTCCAAGTAGGAGCTAGCACTAGCCACCTACCTTTTTTTTTTTTTTTTTGAGAGAGAGAGTGCATGTGTGGGGGTGCAGAGCAAGAGAGGGAGGGAGAGACACACAGAGAGAGAGAATCCCACTAGAGAGAATCCCACACAGAGAGAGAGGGAGGGAAAGAGAGACACACGCAGAGAGAAAGAATCCCACTAGAGGCAGAGGGGGAGGGAGGGAGGGAAAGGGGGAGGGAGAGAGAGAGAAGCGGGGATCACCCAAAGTGGGGCTCATGCTCACCTGAAGTGGGGCTTGAGCTCACCCAATGCAATACTCAAACTCATGAACCAAGAGGTCATGACCTGAACCAAAGTCAGATGCTTAACCGACTGAGTCACCCAGGCGCCCCCACCCGCCTTTTTATGAAGAGATTCACTCAAACATATGTATGTGGGTCTCCCCAGATGCCAAGCATACATCCAGTGAAGGTGGTAAACCTCAACTTTAACTTACTGAACTGATTAACTACTTGTGGCCAGCCAATGTCCAAGAGCCAGTATGTCACAGGGATGGACTAAATAGAGATAACACTGGAGAAACAATGGGAGGTATTCCTGGCAATGATGGGCTACCAACTAATTAATGTGACCCTGAAGCCAGCTTTTGTCACAAAATCAGAGTCCCAGGGACACTTGAAGAGGAGCAGGCACATCAGTAATTGTAATAACTGACTGTGCTTAGAAAATTCTCACTCACCATTACTGCTCCCTTTCCTTCAGGCCAAGGAACACTTGGGAGATCACACACCTTTCGTCCCAAGCCAGGGTCTGCTTTACACTTTCAACATAGGGAGAAGTTTGGAGTCCTCCTGTCCCCATCACTTTGGAGTCCTCCTGTCCCCATCTCTGCATTGCTCTTCTTTCTCCCAAATGCCATCTACCTGTCCCCCAGCTCCCGGTGAACTCACTGTGCCTATCAGCTAGTGGCATTTCCTCACTTGCTGCCCTCTCCAATGCCCCTGGATTCTGATGACCTCTTCCTTCTATAACAAACATTTCCTCTCCTGGTGAGTATGTAAGCCAGGTGTTAGAAAGAAACAACTTGTCTGTATGATTCACAATTTATTGTGAAAATAGAACAACTAGCCACAACTCTCCCAAGGGTATTAACAATTGAAAGGATGAGCTTATTGACAATATTGAATTTATAATTGATAGACTTCCAACCAGTGTAACTTTGAAAAGGAAGCTGTTTCAGGCAGAATGAGGAAAGGATGTTTGAAAAGATACCTATATCCATTTCACACACACACAGCCATGCTGTACAATACTATGCAGCAATTTTTAAAAATGACATAGTGCCATATATACTTAAGTGGAAACTCTCCAAGGTACTGTAACAGCAAGCCCCTTTGGGGATTCTTTAATCCAACCACAAGGTCAAAAATAAGGTCATCACTGGTCTTCTCCCACTACTTCAGAATAATCATCCCCTCTGCTCCACCTACTCCCCGAGAGAATCAAGCTCACTCAAAATGCCACCCACAGACTCAAGCCTGAAGAACAGAGCTGAAAACCTGGCACAGCACCTCTGAAAAATTGTTCAGCCCTGACCCCGGCCAATGGATGTGGAAATCTCATCTGTGGTCAAAATCACACTCACAGATCAGGCCACAGATGCAAATCCATTTTCTGCCATGGTATCCACAGACCTCATCTACAGCTTTCTGATGACTGGCTTTCATTCTAACTGAAAGGCCAACAATAAGATCCTGATGGAATTTTTCCTTAACACTAAAAGCACAAAGGGGCACCTGGGTGGCTCAGTCAGTTAAGTGCCTAACTTCGGCTCAGGTCATGATCTCACAGTTCGTGGGTGCAAGCCCCATGTGGGGCTCTCTGCTGTCAGTGCACAGCCTGCTTCAGATCCTCTGCCCTTGCCCCTCTCTAAAGTAAGTAAACCTTAAAAAAACGCACAAATAAATAAAAACAAACAGCAAACACAATGTCAGACTCTAATTTCACAGGATGCCATGTCAACCCGAGGCCTATCCCAGGACCCGTAAGTGCTTTGCCCAGCAAGGGGCTAGAGTGCTCCAAATCACATCTGCATTTCCCAAGAGCAGGCCTCAGATGCTCTCAAAATCTGGGAAGGGAAGCCAGTCCTGCTGCACAAATGGTGGTTTGTTACGGAACAGGCCTACGCCTGTTGTCCTGTGAGCTATTTTTGAAAAAGAGGCAAGATGAGTAAGTTGAATTAGAATCTTTCAAAGCAGAAACTACTTTCCAGGACCCAGATATTTTCAGAAATGTTCCATTAACTATTTCAAGGCACAAAAGATCATTTAGCAAATCACCCTTTACTGTACTTAAAGGTTAAAAAGATAACAAAGGCAAAGGCTCCTTTAGTGCATGAATTATAATCCTAAAGACTTAAGAAGGCCCTGTTTTCCTAATGCCCTGGCCACAGTACAGCAGCAGGTCACAAAGACACAAGGACAGTCCTTGCCTGCTACACTGGTGGGTCAGACATCATCCCCACAGCAGCAAACTGGGATCTGTTAGGAAGTAACCATGCAGGTGGCTGAGGGAAGCTGTGTGTTGATGGGGAACTGGTTCTACTCTTTCTCTCTTCCTTCCTTCCTTTCTTTCTCGTGTGAATTTCCAGTTTTACTGCAGAGCCATTTAATGGCTTTTTCCAAACCAGTCTCAGGTTTGGATGTCACAGAGTCTTGTTTCCACTGACTTAACATGAACTCCATCTCTAACAACTTGGGAGGTTGGAGAGAAGAAAGCTCTTTGGGTATGTACCTACTTTCATCTTGTAGACTCCCAATGTTTTGAACATTGAAAAAGACTTAGGAGATGATACATTCTCTCATTTGAAGAGTATGTACCAACTGGATGCCAACTGGAAAGGGGTGTGTGGTAATGTGTGTGCCCAAACAGAGAAGAGAATAGGGAAAGACGTTCTGGAATGTTTTACCCTGATTGATTTGGGGAGGGGTTACTTTGAGGTATCTTTGGCAAGTAACTGCAGCAAAAGTGTCTCCATTTTTCAGCAAATACACAACATGTTATAAGTTAACAGGCAGTATGCCATATTAAGATCTGCCATCTCCTCTTGGGCAATAAACTGGAGATATTTAGTGCTATCTTGAGATCACCTTTTTGAGTGCCTGTGGCTCTCTTGTTGTAAGAACTCTTGTTGATTGGGAGGAGATTCTGCCTTTTGGGACAGTAGTTTATAATTAGTGCACTGTGCCATCGATGTCTGAATTTTATTTCCTATTTGTATTTTTGGGGGGAACCAAGAGAAAACAGCCTACAACCACAAATTCCCTGCTGCACACCAAAGTAACTAGATACAAGTTAGCTCTTTGGATGTTCAATGAAAAAGTAGGTAGGAGGCAGCAAGAGTTTATTTTTACTTAAGTAGAGTACTCAGAAAACCAATTATTACAATATACAGAGTTCAAGTTCATCCTTACATCTATAGTGAGTAAGTACCTTTGGGAAGATCTCGTCATTTAATATCAACAGATAAGATTACTTAAAGTTTATACAATGTTTTTGGAACTAATCTTACATTATACTGAGAACATGCACATCCACACACTCATGTGTGGCAATAAACTTTGTATGTTTAGTAAATAGAAGACCGAAAGAACAAATCGTTGGATGGTCTCTGGTCCATGAGTACCTGGGACCATCCAGGGAGCACAGGAAATAGGAAGTGCATGGCTTTAGCATTTCTGCCTAAGGAGTGGATATTTTTTTCTGGGTTAAACTGCAGGGAGACTTCCATCCCCACAGTGCATGGAATTTTTTCCAATTGGCAGTATATAGCCTGGTGGCTGCTGAGCACAGTTATCATAACCTACAACTCACTATTCTTTTGGATAAGTCAGATACCTTGGAAGAAAGAAAAAAATAAAAGACCCAGGTTATGACCCTTGCTCTCCTCCCCCATGTCCATGTCAACTTGGTCAAGCCTTTAGTTTTCTCATCTGTATTATGGGATAATCATACCAGTCCTGCTCAAAGTTTTATGCAATTCAAATTAGATGCTGGGTCAGAATGATGGAAATCTATTTTATAAATTGTACAATGTTGCATAAATATATGGAAAGTGTGTTTTATATGTGGTAAAATTTACACTCTTTTAGTTTACATGCTATTTGGTGAATGCCACACACACACCAGCCTGTTGGATCTATGTTTATGCTTCACACAATTGCTTCAGCTGCTAAGGAAAAGGGCTAATGTCAAAAGATGCTCAGCTCACAGCTTGACTTGTATAATGTAAGGGCTCTTTATACATCTACCTTCAACCTAGAGTTCACAGCAAGACACGTGCTGTCAGGTCAGGGAACTCACTTTAGCAACCCAGTCCTAATTCCAGGTCAGCTGGAGCTGAGCCATGGATTACACTATTAGTCCAGGATGACAGTTACTTTCCTTCTATGATTAAACATCTTTGGAAAGGATTTCTGTGTTACATAACCCAAGGTTCAAACTTTTGTTCTTGAGTTGACAATGAATAGAAGCTTAAGTTCACTGTCTGCTGTCCAATACTTTTTAAGAGTCCTGTTGTAAGAAATAATATTCATGGATGATTGCCTAAAAGATACGAAGAACTTCTATCCCTTTATATACCCAAAATTGTATCCGCACACCAAGCCAAACGATCAAAAAAGCAGCAGGCTTAGGCTGAACCGCTCTGGCCCGGTGTAGAGCTGCTTTTACTGAATTACACTTTGGCAGTATGCCATTGGCTTGCAGTGAGGGACATTATAAGAAACAGTTCTATAAAAACTGCTAGTGTAAGAATGTTGTTGAAGATATTTCCACTGTATCTCCACATTGAGCATTTGATGAGAATCAGTGGAGAAATGTCCCTTGGGTCTTAGTTCCAGCACAAACCTGTTTCTCTGGCTTTCTTGATATGGGCACAGGAAAGTGCCTATTTCCCTTTTTGCTGTGGTTTTAGGAAGCGCAGAGTCAAATTTTTGTGCTACCTCTAACAACTAACTGTACATAAACTGTATATGAACAACTAACTTTCATGGTCTTTTCCATCCTCATCCCTCATACTTTCTACTGTTTAATTTCTTCTTAATGTGTTTATTATGTGTATTTCTGTAAACTCTCCTAAATTTTTGAAGAACAAATGTGCATTTAACTTGTGGGCCCCGAAAGGCTCTGCCAGATCACATCTGCCTTTCCAGCCTTGTCTTTTGCCATTTTCTACCATGACTCTGTGACCCAGTCACACTGACCTGCATCATGCCTCGACTATGCTGTGCCCTTCTGTGTTGTTCTCCATCTGTCTATGGAGATTCCTCTGCCTGGAAGACCCTTTGCCTGTTTCTTAGTCAAGTGAGATCCTGGCAGAACTCATAGTTTCTGTCTTTGTTCCTGTATGGCTTTTCATCCATGCCACCAGGATAGCATTTATATTATCTCCAGTACACTAGGTATACACCTGGGTCCTTTGCTAGATCATAAGCTCCTTGAAGGCAATTTGCATTTATCTTTGTATCTCCAGCACCTCACCACAGCTATATATATCTATATCTATCTATCTCTCTCTCTCTATATATATATATATAAATAAATAATAACTGCTCAACAAATGTTTGTAAAAGTAACAAGTCAATGAATACTCCAGAACCAGAACTGGGACCCCTGGGAGACTCGTAACGAAGTTTGATAACAAGCTGCATTTCAGTATTCACATGGGCTTCACAGTGGTGGCTGCTGGAGGCACAGGTACACATGCTGGTATCTTCCAGAGTTTGAGATAACTGGCTACATCAGTCTTTCCTCAGAGCAAACCCCAATCCTCCAAATTTCTTCTGGAGACAGGAATACAGGGATGCTTTTTCCCCCCCACGACTCTTGCCTATGGCATTTGCTACCTGGTCAAATTCCAGCTGTTTGGTATTGGTGATGCTAACACCACAACATCAAACCCAAAATATAAAAAAAAGCTACACCTGATTCTGCTTTTTGATTCCACGGGACAGAGAAGAGGGGCCCAGGTAAAGGGAGCAGGTAGGAAGCAGTCTGGTATACTGGGGGCCTCAAGGGTGCACACATGCATATGAATGTTGAGGAAAGCTAACACCAGCAACCAATGATTCAATCAATTTTCCAAACACTGGGATGGAAATGATGCTACCACAGCCTCCCCTGTCCTTTGAGTGCCAGCATAACTTCTCATTTGTTCAAGAATCCAAAATATCCACTGGATGATGAAACAGAACATGAAAATAGCATCACACTGTTTACAGAAGAGTCTTGCACCAAAACACATTCAAAGGGCACTGCAGAGCAATTTTAATATAGTAAGCAGTAACTTTCTGCCTTGGAGCTTTCCCATTTTTGCCTTTTGCTTGGTGTTTGCCTTCCTGGAAACCTCACAATAAAACTAATAGGACTACTACAGTTTCAACAGGAAGACCACGGAGTCCAACACCTCCATTTTACAAGTGGGCAAGCCGAGCCCCTGTCAGATACACTGAGTTGTCCAATGCTACACAATGAACTGGCAGCAGAACCAATGGTTGATACTCAGACCATTGTTGCTCCCAGGATCTCATGCCAGCTGCCTCCTGGTAGTCCTCAGACAAAAATTAAGTACAAATAACCAGAAACTCCTGGGAGAATAAACCAACCCACTTGTTTCTACATTAATGCCAACTCAGTTAAAAGAAAAAAAAAGCCCTCTATTAAAGGGCTAACAGACTCAGTTAAACATCTGAACACGTGATTAATATGTACAGGGACAGGGACAAGGTTGCAAAGAAATGTTCTGTCTTCGAGCTTGGCATCTGGGACTAATTCTGTAAACACTTGGGGAGAGCCTAGCATCTGCTGACCCAAGTGTTGGAAGAAGGAGAGGAGGTGAATGAAAGCAGGGTGTGCAAGAATGCAGCAGAAATCTTGGTCTCAGATATCCTACTCTGCTGACGAATGTGTTATGTATGTCACTTGGCAACTGGGACATGGCGTGCATCAGCAAAAAGACACTCAGGGTTTCTGCAGTTGAGTTGGGAGGGCACAGGGCTCTACAAACAGTTCACAATTCAGTTGGAAGTGCCATAAGGAACACAAGAGTGCTGGTGCCTTCTGGTTTCAATTCTGGCACAATATCCCAATTTTAGGGGGCCACATGTGTCCACAATCCCTGGGCACGCACAGCACAAGGCAAAGCCTCATGTTAGGATGTACCGACTCAACCACGGGAAGGGCACTAGACTTTTTTGAGTTTCTGATTGCCCTTTTTAAACAATAAAAACATGGATCATAATCCTTCCCAGAAAAATGTGAGGTTAAAAGTTTAATCTGAGTTCACAGCACACACATTCCAAGGGGGCACTGTACTTGGGGAAATTACTCACCTAGAGTTTATATAAGTTCCGAGGCGATTAGAGTCAGCCGACAAATTGGAGCCAGGACACGTTTACATTTAAGGCTTAAAACGTAGATTCCTCTTACAGAAAGAAAGAATGAGGGGGGAAAATCACCCAATGTTTCTTGTTAAGGGACCAGACCCCATTAAGTGTCAGTCCATCATCTCAGAAAGTGTGGGAGATGCCAACACATGATCCCTCTCTGTCCCTCTTGAAAAGCACACGTCACATCTGCTTGCTATCAGTGTTTATCTCACAGCGTGCGTCTGACTCATTTGGAAAACTCAAAGCACATGTTTATTCCTGCTGAGGAATCAGCCATTACTATGCAGTTTTACAGGTCTTCTGTAACCCAGAGCACACTGTGATGAAAAGAGCTGCCAGGGAGGCGGGCTGGGCTCTCAGTGCTGCCTGGTTTGATTACATGGCTCCCAGCTTTGTATGTGGAGAGAACACCTTCCCATCCTACAGTGAGCTCTCTTTCACTTCTAGTCTGGGTCACAACTAACTCCCCTTCTTAGTCACACAGTGGGTGAAGACCTTAAAGCAAGTGTGTCTGGGAAAGAGTGGCGGCAGTTAATGAGAATGAGAAACACACAGCTTGTTAATTGTTGGAAACTAATGGCATTTGTGCAGCAACTCAAAAAGTCTTGGTCACAAAACGAAATCTACGTGCTCTTTTTTTTTTTTTTTTATCCCTGTCTTTGGGGTGGCTCCTGGTGACTGCAATACAATTCTCACACTGGGCTTCTGTGCACCACCTAATCTGATTTCAAGTGGCTTCTCTAACAACACTGAAGATGATGGCAATGTGAACCTACGTTACCTGGGCCTACATAAAGCCACACTCTGGGATGAAGGATGAAAATTCGTTAGACTTAGTGTTTTGCCTGTTGGATCTTTTTTTCTGATTTTTGGCTCTATTCTGCCAAAATTGACTGCAAAGCCATGGCAGGACAACATAAGTGTCTTTGCATGACTTAGGAAAAGGTGCCCCTCCAGGCAGATCAGCCCTTCTGGAAACCCTTCTGCAGAGCCAAACCTGCACAAGTGAATGCAGCAGCCCTGGCAAGAGCTTTTCCTAAGCCTTTTCTTTCCAGAGACCTTAAAAAGTGACAGAAACTCTAAAGTTTATTTGCTTTAACTGGAAAAGCCACACTAGGATGATTAAATGCAAGAGGTCAAAGGTTCTAATCAAAACCTACCATGGGGCATCTGGATGGCTCAGTTAAGCGACCACCTTTGGCTCAGGTCATGATCTCACGGTTCATGGGTTTCAGCCCTGAATCGGGCTCTGTGCTAACAGTATGGAGTTTGCTTGGGATTTTCTCTCTCTCTGCCCCTCCCCTGCTCACACGCTCTGTCTCTCAAAAATAAGCATTAAAAAAAAAAAAAAACACAAAACCCTACCATATACTTTTGTGTTTGCTGAATGCTGAGTCCCATAGAGGGCTGGATGACAAGGCTGGCATGAGTTAGCCATACCCGATGGGCCTCCATCTGGCCAGATGAGCTGATAATCCTCAGTTTGCCCAAGAACCAGCTGCCAGACAGAACTTGTTGCTTTGGTGAGTTTGTGTCCACTTTCTTAAGCTGTGTCCTTAGTTCTGCATACCTCTGGAATGACAGGGAGATTTCCTGTCCTCCTAGTTTGTATATGCCTTCCCACTTCTTGTCAGTGGCCTCTATCACCCCTCAGATTTTGCAGGCAGGCCTGTCCTCTGTGGCCACTCTTATCTTTGAACAGACCACGAAACTCTGACCACCAACTTTAGTAGGTGCTATTTCCTAGTTCAATGGGTTCCAAGCATTCGAACACAGAACCCCCAACTTCATTACTTTATTTATTCTTTGTTAACTGATAAATTATCGATGCAGGCTATCACATAATTACTTAATAGTTCAAAATACACTTAGAGTGAAAGCTATCGTAACAATTACACATGTAAATTTTCATCCATATCCCCCAGTGACATTTTAATAATTTTGATGGTTTTCTGGCTAATGCTTGGCAAATCACAAGAGACTGTCACTGTGTCTACCCTGTAACACTGTCACCTTATAATGTGATTGGCAAACCATTTTTGGGAGGCATAGGAGAAGTGTTTCCTGTGTTCAATTTTTGTCTATTTGGTTCTCTCAGGGATGTGCTGATAGAATGCTATCTTTAATCCATGGTTCCTTTATAGGAGTCTTTTATTTTTATTTATTTTTTTAATGTTTATTTTTGAGAGAGAGCGAGAGCGAGACCATGTGCAAGCATGTGGGCAGGGGAGGAGCAGAGAGAGAGGGAGACACAGAATCCAAAGCAGGCTCCACATAACCTGTCAGCATAGAGCCTGATGTGGGCCCCAAACCCACGAACTGTGATATCATGACCTGAGTCGAAGTCAGACACTTAACTGACTGAGCCACCCAGATGCCCCTACAGGGGTCTTTTAAAGTCATATGTTCATTTAATGGAGGTTAAAACTAGACAATACAACTGTCAAATCCATTCAACTAGGTACCAGTAACCAAGCATGGAGTACTCTCTGCCTTTGAGGACTTGGAGACAAAAGTCTAAAGATTGGCCCACTCTTTCACTTAGGGTTAATACCATGTCACCCAGCCAGGAAAAAATGCAGTGGGTTTTATAGCCACCAGAAACATGAGAATTTCACAGCTGACTCCACATCTACATCATTTCTGGTTCAGAGCACTTCCTAGCAAGAGAAAGGAAGTTACAGATACCATGTATGTCCAAAAGTCTTAAATGCCTCCAAAGGGAAGCAGGTAAAGTATACGACCTAACTTTCTAGGCTTAAAACAAACAAAACAAAACAAAACAAAACAAAACAAAACAAAACAAAAAAACAGGGTCTGTCTTCACTCATCTTTCCTCCATGGGCACTTCAAAAAAAGCATGGGAGCTACAAGATAGCAGCAAAAGGCATGCTGTTCCTCCTTCCATTAGCCCACATTGCCTTACCTTCCGCAATAATAACACCTACGGTCTTAACACCTTCCGTAAATTGATTTTGTCACCCCATTCTAGGTTTGAAAAATTAGAGCTGCTATATACATTTTCAATCCGAAGGGTCGTGATTTCTAGTTTTTGAGGAATGTTGCTACTTTATCCAAGAAAAGCAACCACCAACAAGATGAAAGGAACTAGCCACAAATTCCCCTTTCCACCCACTTCTACGGTAAAAGCACAAGATCAGCGCATTTCTCCAATGTTGCCAGTGAAGACTTTTCTCCAATGCCCTTCTGAGCCAGGTCTCCCCTCCGTGCACAGGCCTCTCTCTCTGACGGCAGAAGCATCTCTGTGCATTTAGTGGGCCTGATACAAGAGAGGGAGTCTGGGGGAAGGGTGGGGAAGCTGACTTAGCAACTTAGCAGGGTCAGTCACAGGAAAATTCTATCGATGGGAAAAGCAGATTCAAACTGTGCAAGAGTTAGAGGAGTTAGTTAACCATAAGTTAACTCTAAGTTAGCTTCTCCAATGAACTCTCTGATTCACTGGCATCTGTAATGAAGTTCAAAGAAGTCAGTTATTATAAAGAACAAGAAGAAAACCAGCACTGAAGCCAACTGAGGCTGTGGATTGAGACATCCAGAATCTCTAGTCTTTTCTGGAATGGGGGGAACATGTAAGCTGACAGCTTTGACCTCAAGTTCTACGTGCTGCCTCTTTTTGCACTAGGTGATTCTAAGTGCCCATGGACTTAATACAAGAAGAAAAGAAGGAATTAAAAGCTGGCCTATATGTAGTATCCAGACCTAAATCCTAACCCAAACATATCCAAATTCTTCTGATCTTGTTAAGATCAATGTAAGTAAACAAAGCAGGTCCAAATAATGCCAAGCAGTTGAGGGCCACCCATGTATACCAGGCTACTTTATCAGCAGTTCGAGGCACTATTTATAAAAAAGCAAAACCAACCAAATAAACCAACAAAAGACAACACACAAAAACAAACCCAAAATGCCATCCCAGAAAATGCACAATGGAGTCTGAGGTTGAGGACATTTTCCACCCTGTCTCAGGACTGAATTTCAGATGACTGGGGTGGGGACCACCAGCACTAGAGACCTGGGGTGTGTGACAGGGAAATGAGCCAGGAGAGCAACTTAGTTGAAAAGATACTTCTCGGGGGACCCGGGTGGCTCAGGCAGTTAAGCATCTGACTTCAGCTCAGGTCATGATCTCGTGGTCCGTGAGTTGGGGCCCTGCGTCTGGCTCTGTGTGGACAGCTCAGAGCCTGGAGACTCCTTCAGATTCTGTGCCTCCCTCTCTCTCTGCCACTCCCCCACTCATGCTCTCACTCTCTCTCTCTCTCTCTCTTAAAAATAAACATAAAGAAGGAAAGAAAGAAAGAAAGGAAGGAAGAAAGAAAGGAAGGAAGGAAGGAAGGAAGGAAGGAAGGAAGGAAGGAAGGAAGGAAGGAAGGAGGAAGGAAGGAAGGAAGGAAGGAAGGAAGGAAGGAAGGAAGGAAGAAGGAAGGAAGGAAGGGAGGAAGTAAAGGTACTTCTCAGTCCCAGGTGGGCAGCTCTGTGCCCCTATAGCTGTTCCTACTAGTTGGGAGTCCTTTCTGTCAAACTCTCCCCAATGGCAGGCCATGCTCTGCTATCCATGTCATGTCATTTACTAATTTATTTGTCCATTTAGCAAATATTTATTGAATTCCTCCTAAGGGTCAAGCCCTGGGGATATACACATGAATAGAACACACATGGCCTCTACCTTCTTTTGGAGCTTTCTCTAAGTCTCTCTGGCAGGCTGTTTGCTTGAGTTTTAATCCTGGTTAACATGTAGACACTGTGGGGGCAGAACTAGACTTGGCTGTTGCCAGTTAAGCAGGGTTTTGAAATTCAGACTGACAGTGAGTACCTGGAAGGAAGCACTGGGGCAGATGTGTGGTGGGAACCATGGTAGAGCACTTGGGAAATTAATTTTCATCTGTTTCACAGTTTGCTTGGGACTAGCCCAACCTATAACAGACCCCGGTTCTTGGCTCAGTCCTCAGACAACCCTTGTTAAAGGGTGGACATGGGGGGGGGCAATGACTGGAGAGGCTATATTTATTCAGAGTCTATAGAAAGTCCCAAGACACAGTTTCAGCTAGACTTTCAGCTCTCTCTTTGTTTAAGTGGTTAACCCTTTTCATCTCCATTTGCGTCCTCAGTGCAGACTGAGGTAGTGCTTGGGAGGAGTAAAACTGCAAAAAGACAGTGGCAAGTGGATATCTAGAAGCTAGAAAGGGCACACATAAAGTCTAATCTGGATAATCTCTGGGTACTGGATAATGAAGCACTGGTGTGCTCTAAGAGTGGAGCAACTTTCAGTTTAAATCACACCAACTGAGTGTTCAACAGTTTCTAGAATGAATAGATCCTTCTGATCTGTCATAAGTTCGTGCACTTGGAATAACCAATAATGTATAGTTAAGCATGTAATAAAACTTAAGGGAAAAGAGAGTCCAGGGCGTGCAGGGGAAATGAGCTATTACTCCTCTGGCATGGAAAGGCCATTGTGTTTCATGTATGATTTGACCATGCTTCAGGAAAGCAATTTTAGCTTTAAATGGCACATTTCCTTTCTTCTTTTATTAGGCTTCCTGAAGGGTTATTTCACCCCAGGTACTTTCTTATTCTGAGTAGTATTTCAGCTGTTTCGTGCAAACCCAGATATCTTGCAGAGATCTCAGTAATATTTGGTATGTCACTAATGGTCAACAACTGGCAGACTGTGGTTCTGGAATCCTGAGCTGCATACTTGAATCTGTGATGGATGTTTATAACTGTCGGAATGTGTCTTCAATCATCACAGAAATGCCTGAGCACATGGCTGTCTGTTGCGCAATGGAAGACGTGACTGACCATGTTTCTTAAGATGGGCATTTGTGCCATTATTTATTATTGTTCTGGTAACATTTACTATTTTTGAGGGCTTGTTGTTCTGTTTTAAGAAATAACAATTTGAATGTTCCCCCCCCCCCCCCCCCCGCAAAGAAATAGCCTCAACCTTCTTTCCCCAAGTTTTGTAGCAAGGCAGCATCTGGGAACATATGGTTTCAGCTTCCTGAAAAATAAACTTTCCTTTCTTATTTTGTTAAGATGAATTCTTTATTCCTAGTGAAACCAAGACTAGATTAGTTAATGGAATTTTATTTCCTTGGAATTTATCTACATGGGAACATCAATCTCATTAGAGCCTCTGGAGGCAGGGGCTAATGGAATGTAGACTATCTTGCACATGAATGTCTTCTAATCATGAAACAACAATTCTTACCTAGGAGCCACAAACATGTGCTTTTTTTCAATACTATCTGCACTCAGGCTTGCTTCAACCTTCTTAGTATTTAGGTATCTAAAATTAGTTATTCATGAGTGAAATAAAATATTTGTATTTGCATTATAGTTCTTCAGATCTGTAACCAGCTCACACCAGCTGGCCTTTTAAATAACTCCTCTGTAAAATCTCCAGTAACTCCGCCACTCAAAGCAATGCAGTTACCTTTGGCTTCCTTACAGGGATTCAACCCCTATTCCAAGGGAAACAGACCAGGTTTTCAAAAAGCCAAATGGTCCTTGGCGCCTTAGCTGCTCATGAAAGTACAATTATTATCGACAGAAAAGATACTTTCTAATTGTCACCAAGGACTTGTCCTCAGTGTTTTGTGATCTCAGATCAAAAGTCTCCAGGTGTCGTGGGTGGGGCCAATGCTAGCACTTGGCTTAGCTCCACTGTGCATCCTCTAGGCATCTCAATGTTCTTGTTTATGAAGCTGGGCCATCTTATCCTTTACAGATACTCCACAAAGTACCTCAAAGGAATACACTCAAATACTTGCTTCTGTATAATTCCTGGAGGCATGGCACTGGCCACATCATATTGCATAAGACTTCACAGCAGGCTTCAAACCTTCTTTCTTCAGGGTCCAGGGACAGGAAGGCTGAAAACTAGCTGTGTTACATGATGGTCTGGAACTCAGAGGACCCGAGGTGGCCTGAAAGGGATGGGTGGCTTCTTGAAAGACTCAACACTTAGCTCTGACAAAGTCCTCCTCTATGTTACACCAGCAGAAAGAACTATACACTGGAAAGCGCAGTTAATACATTCTGAGTCCAACTGCTGCTTTACCACACTTCATGGTTTCCTCACCTGTACAATGAGAGTTGGATATTCAACAACCTTCAGGACACCTTCAGGTTTGTTGCGTGATTCTGTAATTCCATTCTAGTCAGAATCATGTCCTAGCAGACTGTGGTGGAGCAAAGCTGCAATGTAACTGTATGAAAGAGGGAACTTATGACAGCCTGGCCAGATGACACAAAGATGAACCAGAAGTGAGGTACAGAAGATGCCCATGTCTCGTCTCCTGTAATCTAAAAGATCCAGAACTTCTACTTTCACATAATAAAGTAGTTGCCGTCTTAGCAGTAGTTGAATGAGGGCTATTTCCATGGCTGACACAATTCCACTGCCACCCCCATCCCCCATCATGGGCAGCAGTGAACGTTTGTTCCTTGCTTTCGGGTGTGTGCGTGGGAGAACTTGGTGGATTAGGTGTGCACAAAAGCAGGAAACGTGTACTGGGCACAAAGTGATTAAACAGCTATGGCCTGAGTTGCCAATTTGGGGGAGAGTCTATAGTGTTATATAGTGTTGGTGCTTCTGACGATGAGCAGTCCATGTTCACTTCTTTAAGGGTTAAGTTACTCTGCCCTTCAAAAGGACTTTTCAACTCCCCATCTGTAGCCTTAGCATTCAGAAGAATGCTAATCCTTGAAGGACTTTTAAATACTTGCTTCTTAAGAGCTAAACTTTAAGAAACAAAGACTAACAGCTATGTGTAACCAGCTTATGAAAGACCTTGAGGTAAGAAGTGCAAACCAGACCAAGTGAGACAAGATCATGATAGAAACGACTCAGACGGGAGCAGAGCCCCACTAAGGGTGACCAAATCCTCAGGGATATGGAACCAGCAACTGATAGCAAAACTCATTCTCTTCTTTATGGTTTGTGGTATCTACGCAAGTTGTATAAGGTCCTTACTTATCAGAGGGTGTGTTTTTAATCACTCCCAAGAAATTCCTTTGTTGTCTTCGTACAGACCCTGAGTTTAAAAAAAAAAAACAACCTTTCAGAGGTTGTTGTAAATAAACATATGACCTGGGTAGACACAGGTGCCTACAAAAGACAAGATTCTGATGCCCAGAGTGGGAAAATCCAGACTAACAGCACCCATTTGCCAAACCTTCCAATACAGCACTGCGTGTGCTAATAACACTTATAAAAATGCATAAAACAACAGAATATGAAGCAAAGAGTATTTTCTTTTGCCTTCAGTGACTCTTTACTATCCAAATTTCTGAAAAAACAGCTTGGAATGAAAACCTATCAACCTAATTTCTGCTGGAAATTTCAATCCAAAAGATAAACGGAGACAAAAAGATTAAAAAGTTGTATTTCCATTAGCTAACCAAAGTGGGGAGCTGACAAAAGTATCCCGCTTGGACAAAACTAAAAGACAAGTTATCTTTTCAAATCTAAAATGTCCATACTCTCTATGGTCCCAATTTTGCCAGGTCCCTGGGCAGCCTTCTCATTCCCCTGAAGTCAAGCAAACATGAAAAAGGGATGGTTACATTTTGTTCTCACATACCTATGGTTCTAAAAAAGGGGGGGGGGGGAGGGGTTGGAAGGGGTTTTCTTTTGCTGCTATAGAATTGGAAGGACTCCAAGATCCAACCCAGGGCATCTTCCTTTTTTTCCCCAAATGTATTCCTAGTTGGGTTTTTAAATTTACTTTAGGTAAATGAGAATAGCAAAACCATCTGAAAATTAAGCACGAAATGGAAACTCTGATGCTTTTATCTTCATACATGGCAGCCCTGATGTGCTGGTAGGATATAGTCATGAATGCAACCCTAGATAAACTTCTGTGACTTCTGATCTCTCAAAATCCGTTTATCCCCTTGAACCAGAATAATTCCTATGGCTCTGTTTATTAGCAATTGTTTTTCAAAGTTTGGAAAAAGGGGGGAGGAGAGAAGCAAATGATAAAACAAGAATATCACTCCTCTGCTAGAGATTTACAAGATACTAAAATAAATTAAAATTTACTCTAACAATAAGGAATCCCAAAGTGCCTTTCATATATTTAAAGATATGATCAGTGTGATAGAAATTTATGAGGCACTGGCTTATGGTGTTATAAACCAAGGCTTTTTTTTTTTTTTTTTACCAAGTCATGAACTTGTGTTACTGAATAAAATGAAATATTCAAAAGACAGATGGAGCCACATCTTAATATAAAGTGGAACTAAGGACGGGTTGTAAAAATTGAATGAAAAAGTAGCCACTCAGGAGTGCCTGAGCATCAGTTGGTTAAGCGTCTGACTCTTGGTTTTCGCTCAGGTCATGATCTCATGGTTCATGAGATCAAGCTCCACATCAGGCTCCGCGCTGAAGGAGTGAGCTTGGGATTCTCTCTCTCCCTCTCTCTCTGCCCCTCCTCTACTCTGCACTCACTCACTCTCTCTCTCTCTCTCTTCCAAAATAAATAAAAACTTAAAAAAAATAGCCATTCCAACACAGGACTTTCAACCAAACTGATTTATTCATGGCCATATGGCTGGCAGTCAATATGAATGAATCAGATATGCAATGATGGGAACATCTGGTTTACCTTCCCATCTGCCTCTCACCCCACCCCATCCTATTCTCCTCTGGCTACATCTACTGGGCTCTGACCTTCGACTTTCCTTCCCTCTCTGGCTCCCTGCTTGCCCCTTGGACTGGCATGGGACACTAGCCTGGCCCTCAGTGCTCTCTAGGATTGGCCTGTACCCCTCTTTGGTTCATTTTGCTCTTGTATCTCTGGGTAGTCACCTCCCCACTCAGTGTTGGACTCTAGATGCCAAGTTCAGCTTTGAGCATCTGGCCAACACTCTGAGCAGACTGATCCAGACCACCAGAAGGGACAACTAGTGTGCGTTAACAACGGGTACCATAACTGAGGGTTGATGGGGGTTGGGGGAGAGGGGAAAGTGGGTGATGGGCATTGAGGAGGACACCTGTTGGGATGAGCACTGGGTGTTGCATGGAAACCAATTTGACAATAAATTACATTTAATAAACAAACAAATGACAAAAAAAAAAAAAAAAAACACAATAGGTACCATAAGGTGCCTTTAACCCCCAGGCTGCTCTTCCTGTGTTGAGGCCACTTTATCTAGGCTGTGTTTTGATAGCAAGGTATTGTGTTCCTTGATTTCACAGCTGCTTCTGCTGGAAGAACATAAGTGTAGAGGCCAAGAATCAGATGAAGCTGGTTGAGGGAAGCACAGGGGCAGGAATGTGAGTTTCCTGTGGCTGAACTGCATCCCCAGCATCAATATTGAGGTGGAACGTTAAAGAATGTTAAAGAAATGTCCATCCAACCCCTTTTCAAAAAAGCTTTCCTTATGATATCTAGAAGGACATAAAGTATGAAAAATCTCAGAGACGGAAAAGGTGTCAAGAAGTCTTAGTTAAAATATGATATGCATATGTGTATAGAGAGATTTATTATAAGGAATTGGCTTGTGTAATTATAGAGGCTGAGAAGTCCCAAGACTGGCCTTTGGCAAGCTATAACCCAGGAGAGCTGATGATGTTAGACTGAAAGCCAGTTGAGACCCAAGAAACACCAGTGTTTCAGTTCAGTCAAAGGCAGGAAGAGACCAAGGTTCCAGCTCAAGGCAGTCAGACAGAAGGACCCAGTTATTCCCAAGAGGGTCAGCCTTTTTCTTCTATTCAGGTCTTTGACTAATTGTAGATGGCCACTCATATCAGGGAGGGCAATCTGCTTTATTCAGTCCACTGATTCAAATGTTAATCTCATTCCGAAACACCCTTACAAACACACCTAGAATAAATATTTGACCAAATGTCTGGGCACCTCACAGCCCAATCAAATAGACACATGAGATTTGACCATCACAGAAAGTGACCTTACAGATTACAGGAAGCAAGGAGACTGCAAGGTGTCGATCCTGGCTGCATATCAGAGTCACCTGGGGACTTTAGAAATAGCTGTCTGGGCCCCATCTCGGGCCAAAAATCAGAACCTCTGTGAGATGGAGCCTGACATAATTAAAAAACCCCAAAAAACAAAAACACCTGCCCAATGATCTGATATGTGGTCATAACTGCAAAGCTCTGGGCTAAAAGGAATACAATAAATGGTTGGAGAAATGATGAACAGATGGAATCCAGTTGCTGGCACTAGCCTAGGAGATGAATTTTTAGTAGGTCTTCTTCAGAACGCAAGAGGTTAAGTCAATTTCTTTGGTTTTCAGCATAAGAGGATTTTCCAGCTTGGCGTGGGGAATGTATCCTGGAAAGTGTATCAGTTTCAGGGTCTGAAAGACTTAGGTTCAATCCCAGCTCTACCACAGAGTTATTTAGCCTCTCACAAATCCCCCGCAACCCCCATTTCCTAACTGGTAAACTAGGGATAATGATGGCTGAGTTGACACTCTTAGAAGGTCAGCACAATGCCCGACCCTGACAGTATACCAGCAAAGGCCATTCTCTTCCTCTAAACTCAGCAGGGATCAAGTATTATTAAAACTTGAGAACCGAAAACGTTACTATCATACATGTAATCCCATCTATGTTTTCAACACATAAATAATACATCACATACCACATCTCTTTTAGCAGTCTTTCTTTTCAATCACTATCTTGTACCAAACACTCCTGTGGTTCATAAACAGAAAAAAAAAAAAGATGTCAGATTTTGAACTTGAAAAGGTATGAATGCAGGATTAAACTTGAATTATTCATAGCTGTCTCAAAGTTGAAACTCTCCAAGGAATTCAAGTATTGCCAAATATTGAGGGAAAAAAATGGGGGGAAATAAAAGGGAATAAAGAGATGAGGATGATTTCTTTAAGTCAAATTTCAGAGACAGGAAATAGGTCTAAAATCAGTAATGTGTCCAAAGCCCCTCAAAAATAATTTTGCCACAATTAATTCACACTAAAATAAGGCTTGCAATGCCTAACTCAGAAATGATCGTGTTCGACAATTATTATCAGCTTATTAACCTTAAATGGAGCAATAATTCTTCAAAACCCAAAGAATATCACTTGGATATTCTGCTAGCAGACAAATGTTTTTAAGTTCTTAAAGAAATGTCTCCTTTCCCCAAAATGTGAGCATTCCTATGAAAAGTGGCAATGACTTCTTTTACTTATGATTTTTTACATATGTATTTACTTATGAAATCAGTCTATTACATTGCAGGCACAACTTACATAGCAATACTGGAACACACTAACATGGTGGGTTCTCTCACTGATTTGATCCAATAGGTATTTATTAGTTTCCTACTGTTAGTATAGGACTCCTCTCTAACTATGCAGGTGTATTTATATTTATACACAAAAACCACACCTATAAGAATACGGTTCACCTAACTGAAAACTGATGTGGAGTTGCATGGGATTTATTAGGTATGCATACGCAAAAGAAGCAGGAAAGATCATCTCTGTCCTGGCTGAGTTAACAAGCTGAGTGAGGCATGTGGTGGAAGAAAAATGTCAGCAAATTACTAAATTGTGAGATCTGGAACAAGTTACTTAATTTCTCTAAACTTCAGTTCTCACCTCTGCAAAATAGGGTTAATAATACCCTCCCTGTAGCATTATTTTTGAGGATTAAGTGAAATTATGCATAAAGTACCAAGCACGTGGTAGACACTTTTCCTCTTGCATAAACCCAAGAAACAAATGTTTCCTGCAGGTGGTTTGGTGTCCTTCTGGTTTGTTAAGTGGTACTGCGTGTTCGTACAATATTGAGCTTGAAAACCAAGCTGACTAAAACTAAAGCTCCAGGACTTCCAGCTTCCAGGGAGATGAAGTGGATGCACTTACTCTCGTTTTTCCTACTAAGTAAAAATGAAACCCTGGACGTCAGATATTAAACAAATGTGACACTGTGAGAGGAAGGAGAAGGCAGACTAGTTAGAGACCTCAGGACACATGGAACAACACAGTGGTGAGTTGTTCTTATTTCTTTGTATGTTAAATACCCCCAACAAAAGCCTGCTTTGGAAAGGGGCAGCCTTGCAAGGTAGTAAACTTTTAAAGTAATAAACACTGTGCTCCAGCGGCGCCTGGGTGGCTGAGTCGGTTAAGCGTCCAACTTCGGCTCAGGTCATGATCTCACGGTTCGTGAGTTCGAGCCCTGCGTCGGGCTCTGTACCGACAGCTCAGAGCCTGGAGCCTGCTTCACATTCTGTGTCTCCCTCTCTCTCTCTGCCCCTTCCCTGCTCATGCTGTGTCTCTCTCTGTCTCAAAAATAAATAAACATTAAAAAAAAATTAAAACAAAACAAAACAAAACACTGTGCTCCAGCTAAACCTTGCACACACAAAAAATGTGACCCAACCTCCCAGGTGGGGAGCCTAGACTTCTACCCTTGTGAGGCTGTAATAAGGTGCCCAAATACCCGCAGTGGGGTGGTGGTGGTGTCAGGACTTTCATTATAGCCTAGTGATAATGAGGCCACCCTGCCTGTGGTGTCAAAGGAGAACCTCCACCCCTGTCCAGCAATAATGCTTAATAATGAGCAGTGATAATAGTGAGCAAGAATGACACCCCTCAAGTGTCAACACAGGCTGAGTAGGGGACCTGCACGTCTGCCTCCACCTAAACAGTAATGAGGCAATGCTCACGCTTTCTCCTGCTGAAGGCCCAAGAAAGCCAGTTTAAAACAGGGTTTCAGTAAAATCCAGAGTCTCATAAAATAATATGAAAATAACTGAGTTTCAATTGAAATCACTTGTCATACCAATAAGCAGAAAAATCTCAAACTCAGTAAAAAATAACAATCAACAGCTGCCAGTAATGAGATGACAAGAGATTTTAGGATTACCTGACAAAGATTTTATAGCAGCCATTATAAACTGCTTCTATAAATTGCTTCTTGTATTGCAATTATGAATACATTTCAAATGAAACAAGTTAAAAAGTTAGAAAGAAAAAGAAAGTTTAAGTGTAAAACCAGATGACCTAAAGAAAAATGAAATTGAAACTTCAAACAAACAAAAATGTAATAACTACAATAAAAAGCTCATTGGAAGGGCTCCACAGCAGAATGGATGGAACAGAGGAAAGAAACAGTGAACTGGAAGACAGAAGAATAAAAGCTACCCATCTGAATAGAGAGAAAATAGATTAAAAAGAAAATGAAGAGAACCTCAGGAACCTGTTAGAAAAATCTAACATTCATGTCAGCAGAGTCTTGAAGGAAAAGAGAAAGAAGGAGGAGCTAGAAAAGTACTTGAAGAAATAATGGCTGAGAAAACTTCTCAAATTTGGCAAGAGACAGAACCTACAAGTTCAGAAGCTGAGTGAACCCCAACCAGGATAAAGCCAAAGAAATCTATGCCAACACACATCATCATTAAACTTCTGAAAACAAAAGACAAGAAAATATTTTGAAAGCAGCAAGAGAGAAACAACACTTTACCTACAGGGGAAAAGCAATTCACACAACAGTAGTCTTCTCATCTGAGAATATGGAAGGGGGAACAAGATTTTTCAAGTGCCGAGAGAAAACAACTGTGAATACAGAACCCTATACCTTGAAAAAACATACTTTAGGAAGGAATGGAGAAATGAAGACACTCTCAGAAGAAGGAAAACCAAGAAAAGCTGTAGCTAAAAGACCCACTCTGAAAGAACAGCTAAAGAAAGTTCTCTAACAGAAAAGAAACTGTGGAACATCAAGAAGGAAGAGACAGTAAACAAACAAAAAAAAGATAAATGCAATAGACTTTTATCTTCCTTTGGAGTTTTCTAAATTATGTTTGATGGTGAAGCAAAATTAACAGGACTGTTTGATTTGGTTCCAAATGTATGTAGATGAACTATTTAAGACAAGTATATTATAAATGGAGAAAGGTAAAGGGAGGTAAGGTTTCTACACTTCATTTGAATTGGTAAAAAGAAAATAGCAGTAGGCTGTGATAAACTATGTAGATACACAATATAGTATTTAGAGCAACCACCAAAAGAAAGCTATACAAAAAGATACACCCAAAAACACTATGAATAAGTCAAAATGGAATTCTAAAAAATGTTCAGATAACCCACTGAAAAGCAAAAAAAAAAAAAAAAAGAAAAAACAAAAGAAAACAGAGAATAATGACAAAAAAATAAAAGTTGACGTAAGCCCTAACATATCAATAAATCCATTAAGTGCAAACAATCTAAATAAACCAATTAAAAGATAGTGAATGGCAGAGCATATTTAAAAGTGTTACTTAAGAATATGTTATCTACAAGAAACTCATTTCAAATACAGCAATATAGGAAGGTATATTCAAGTAAGAGGATGGAAGAAGATACATCAGACAAATATTATCAAAGGAAAGCAGGAGTGGTTATATTAATATCCGATAACGTAGACTTCAGAGAAAATAAAATGACCAGAGACAGAGAGGGATACTACATAATGATAACAGGGTCACTCCAACAAGACTTGGAAATCCTAAGTGTATATGCACCAAACACCAGAACTGCAGCATATGTGAAGCAAAAACTGATAAAATTGAAAGGAGAAATAAACAACTTAAGAATTATGGTTGAGAAATTTAACACCATTCTTTCAACAATTGGTTGAAATTGATTTTCCTTTTTTTTAAGTTTTTTTTTAATGTTTATTTATTTATTTTTTGAGAGACAGAGAGTGAGTGGGGGTGGGGCAGAGAGAGAGACACACAGAATCCGAAGCAGGCTCCAGGATCTGAGCTGTCAACACAGAGCCCAATGCAGGGCTCGAACCCACGGACCATGACATCATGACCTGAGCTGAAGTCAGACACTTAACCCACCAAGCTACCCAGGCGCCTCGAAAATGATTTTCAACAGCAAATCAGCAGGACATAGAAGAACTCATCACCATCAACAACCAACAGGATCTAATTATAATTTCTAGAACACTCTGCCCAACAACTGCAGGATATACATTCTTTACAAGTGCCCACAGCATGTATACCAAGATAGACCAAATCCTGAGTTATAATACAAACATCATCAATTTAAAAGAGTTGAAATCATACAAAGTGTGTTCTCTGATCACAATGGAATCAAACTAGAAATCAGTAACAGAAAGATAACAGTAAAATTTCCAAACACTGACACTAAATAACAATCTGCTAAGTAATCCATGTGTCAAAAGGAAATTTCAGTGAAATAAATACATTGAACTGATGAAAATGAAAATACAACATATCAACATTTGTGGGACACAACTAAATCAGTGCTGAGAGGAAAATATACAGCACTAAATATATACATTAGAAAGGAGGAGGTCATCTGAGTGGTTTAGTTGGTTGAGCATCTAACTCTTGGTATCAGCTTAGGTCATGGTCTCTCAGTTTGTGGGATTGAGCCCTGCGTCAGGCTCCATGCTGAGAGCACAGAGCCTGCTTGAGATTCTCTCTCTCCCTCTCTCTCTACCTCTTCTAGTTCATGCGCTCTCTCTCTCTCTCTCTCTCTCTCAAAATAGACAAATAAACTAAAAAAGAAGAAGAAAAGTCTGAAATCAATAATCTAAGCTCCCCGCTCAAGGACCTACAAAGAAACAAAATAAACCCAAAGCAAGCGGAAGGAAGGAAATAATCAAGATAAGAGCAGAAACCAATGAATATTAAAATGCAAAAACAGTAGAGAAAATAGTAAACTGAAGAGCTGGTTCTTTGCCAAGATAATAAAAGTGACAAAAAATTCACTTCAGTAGGATCGACAAAAAATATATATGTAAACTACCAACAGTATCAGGAAAAAAATGGGATATCACTACAGACCCAGCAGACATCAAAAGGATAATAAAGAAATATTAAGAACAATTCTACATGAATAAATTTGACAACTTCTATGAAATGAACAAATTCCTCAAAGAAACCCAAACTACCACAACCCACTTAATATGAAATAATATATGTATTCCTATATGTATTGAGGAAAATGAATTTATAATTTATTTATTTGTTTGTTTATTTATTTATTTAAATTTTTATGTTTACTTATTTCTGAGACACAGAGTGCAAGCTGGGGAGGAGCAGAGAAAGAGACACACACAGAATTGGAAGCAGGCTCCAGGATTTAAGCTGTCAGCACTGAGACTGATGTGGGGCGCGGGCTCGAACTCGCGAATGCTGAGGTCATGACCTGAGCTGAAGTCGGACACTTAACTGACTGAGCCACCCAGGAGCCCCTAATTTATTTATTTTTTAAATGTTTGTTCACTTTTGAGAGAGAGAGTGAGTGCAAGCAGAGGAGGGACAGAGAGAGAGGGAAACAGAGAATCCAAAGCAGGCTCTGCACTGTCAGCACAGAGCCCAACACAGGGCTTGAACTCACAAACCGTGAGATCATGACCTGAGCCAAAGTCGCCCACTCAACCAACTGAGCCACCTAGGCACCCCATGAATTCATAATTTAAAAACTCCCAAAAAGGAGTGGAGGAATTAAAATAGCTAAAACAATTCTGAAAAGGAATCATCAAATCAGAGGAATCAATTTACCCTATTTCAAAACTTTATATAACTACAGTAATCAAGATTGTACTGCATACGTGATTCAGAACAGAGAACCCAGAAACAGACCCCAAACATGCCCACCTGATTTTTGACAAAGGCACAAAAGCCATTCAATAGAGGAAATTTAGCATTTCCAACAAACTATGCTGAAGCAATTGGACATTGACAAGCAATTCTCACACCTGATATAAAATTTAACTTGAATGCATCACAGACTTAAACATAAAACAAAAGACTTATAAAGAAAAAGTAATAGAAGAACATTTTTAGGCTCTTTATTTAGGTAAAGAGTTCTTAGACTTTACACGAAAAGCAAAATACTTTTTAAAAAAAACTGGTAAGTTGAATTTCACCAAAATTAAAAACTTTGCCTTTGGAAAAAAGTCCTGTTATCTAAGAAGCTGAAAAGACAAGCTAGAGAGAGGGAGAAAATATTTGCAAACCATATATTCAAACAAAGAACTAATATAGAATGTATAAGGCATTTTCAGAAACTCAAGAACAAAATAAAAAACCCAAAAATTTTTCAATTGGAACATAGGCAAACATGAAGAGACATCAAAGGAACATGAAGAGACATTTTGCCAAAAAGACAGACAGATGGCAAATAAGCACATCCAACATCATCTGCCATTAGAATGATGTAAATTAAAACCAACATCAGCAGCCATTAGAGTAATGTAAATTACAAGATATCCAACATCATCAGCCATTAGATATCCACCATCACTAGCCATGAGGGTAATGTAAACTAAAACCACAATAATATATACCACTACACATCTATCAAAATAGCTAAAATAAAAAATAGTGACACCACCAAATGCTAGTGAGGGTGTGGAAAAACTAGATCACTCTAGAATGTGAATGGAATGTAAAATAGTGCAGTCACTCTGAAAAAAAGTTGGGAGTTTCTTAAACAACTAAATATGCAAATACTATATGATCCAGGAATTGCATTCCTTTGGCATTTATCCCAGAAAAAAAGTAAGACTTGTGTTCACAAAAAAAATCTGTAAATGAATGTTTATAGCAGATTTATTCATAACAGCCACAAACTGGAAACAAATCAGATGTCCTTCACTGAATGAATGACTATCCCATGGAATATTACTCAACAATAAAAAAGGAAGGAAGTACTGATACACACAACAATCTTAATGAGGCTACACAGAATGCTCAGTGTGTGTGTGTGGGGGGAAGTCAACCATGAAAGGTTACATATAGTACAATCCTATTTATACATTTCTTGAAATGACAGAATTATAGAAATGGACTACTGATTAGTGATTGCCAGGGATTACGAGAAGGTGGAAGGGAAGGAAGTTAGTAAAGCTATCTATATAAGGGAAATGTGTGGGAACCTTGTGACAAAGGACATTTTCTGTATCTTGACTCTACCATTGCCAAAATCCTGGTTGTGATAGTGTCCTATAGTTCTGCAAGATGTTACCACTGGGGGAAACTGGGTAAAGGATACACAAGCTTACTCTATATTATTTCCTACAACTGCATAAGAATTTACAATGATTTCAAAACAAAATTTAAGTTAAAATTTAATGCTTCAGAGGTGACTTGCAAACTAGTAAGGAAAGTAAGCAAAAGCAAAACAAAACAAGCAAAAAATAAACACTCGTGCAAACGCTGACCCTTAGAGGTAGAAGACCTTTTAATTATCAACTAGTTTGATCTGTTAATCTGAAGATAAGAAATGGAGGCCCAGAAAAATAGAATAATTAGCACAGCTTTTCTGGATAAATGTGCAATAACATGGAGGTTTATTCAGTTGCCTATCATCCTGACATATGAACCTAATTATGTTGTAATTCACATCTGTCTTTCTTCAACTACTCAATACTCTGGTGTTGAATACGTTAGGCTTAAAATAAGTTGGACTGAAGAAAAATAAATAAGAAATGACAATCAACAGCACTAGTTCCTGGTCAGGCTACTGATTTTCACTGCCCTCAACTGAGTTATCATCATGCTAGGAGATGTGGGTGAAATATTTTTAGGATGGAGAGATGACTTTTAAAACTCTTTCTAGATTCTCCAGTTCCTTTTTTTTTTTTTTTTTTTTTTTTTGCTGTTAAAGAAACAAGAAGGTCCAACAGATCAAATTTCAAAATGAACATGTTACCTGTACTGACCCACAAAAAATTCAGTTTGAGAACTGTTTAAGGAAAAAGCAAAAGCTAACAAAGAGCAGCCAGGAATATCTAGTGAAGTACTTATCATATGCTGGTTATTGTACATGATTCCAACATTAAGCAGAACTGAGTTTCATGAGATTATCTGATGTAGAGGAAAAAAAGAAAAGAAAGATGAATAAAGTCAGAGGTTGAAAAGGGATGTACTGAGAGACACTGTCACAATATCTAGGAGTTATACATCTCTAACTGCTCTCCCAACCATTTTATTTAAATATCTTGTTATTATATCCTACAAGAACTTCACAAGCCATTGAAAGTGGCTTCTGTGCCTCCTCTCTAGTAGGGAATATCTCCTGTTAAGAGCAGGGAGATAACTTCAAATTTCCATCCACACAATGAGGCTTTGGGACTCTTCCATGACCTGCTGTGCAGGCACTGTTCACATGCTTCTCTTGAATGTGTCATGGGAAAGTACCAGCTCTAGTGAAGACTGAAGTCCTTAATCAGAGGATAGATCTTTTGCTCTAACAATCAGAGTGACAGATTTCTTCACCTAAAGTATGTAAATAATAATAATAATAATAATAATAATAGTAATAGCAATAATAAAATTGAAGTTAGAACATTCATCTTGCCCACATTCTGGACAGCACAAGATAAAGTTTGGTAAACAGATTGGGGGGTTATAGAAAAAGAAGAAGGGAGGAAAAGGGCACTCCAGGTAGAGGGTCCAGCATGTGCAAAGGTATTGATGTGTGAGAAAGTATATCTGGTTTAAAGAACTGCAGTAACTAGGAAGAGTTCATTAATTTTACATATATTTGTTGAGACCTGGGCCAGGCATTGTTCTCCGGGTTCTACTGGTGACCAACAGACAAGGTCCCTTCTCCATGAACCTGCCTCTGAGACAGAGTATGGGGGTTGGGAAGAGACGCAAAATAAATAAAATAACATGAACATTTCAAATAGTATTACACTGAGAATCAAAGTGGCTACTTTACATTGGGTCCTTCAGAAATCAGGAGGCTAACAGATCATCTAGGCAGAAAAGTCAACAAGGAAACATCGGCCTTAACAACATGTTAGACCAGATGGACCTAACCTATATATACAGAACATTCTCTCCAAAAGCAATAGAACACACACTCTTCTCAAGGGCACATGGAACACTCACTATGTTCAGGATAGATCATATCTTAGGTCAAGTGTTAATAAATTTAAGAAGAACTGAAATAATACCAAGCATCTTTACTGACCACAATGGTGTAGAAGTAGAAATTAATTACAAGAAAACTGGAAAATTCACAACTATGTGAAGATTAAACAACATGCTACTGATGGGTTGAAGAAGGAATTTAAAAATTCCTTGAGACAAATAAAAATGGAAATACAACAAACCAAAATTTATGAGATACAGCAAAAGCAGTTCTAAGAGAAACATTCATAGTAATGAATACTATCTCAAAAAAAAAAAAAAAAGCAAAAATCTCAAACAACCTAACTTTATACCTCAAAGAAATAAAGAAAAACAAAGTACAAGTTGGTAGAAGAAAAGAAATAAATATCAGAGCCAAAATGAATAAAATAGATACTAAAAAGATAATAGAAAAGATCAATGAAACTAACAGTTGGTTCACTGAAAAGATAAAATTGACAAGCCTTTCGCTAGGCTCACCAAGAAAAAAGAGAGAAAACTCAAATAAATAAATCAGAAATGAAGAAGACATTACAACTGCTACCACGGTAATAACAGAGGACTATAAGAGACTACTACCTGACAACCCAGAAGAAATGAATAAATTCCTAGAAACATATAACTTGCCAAGACAGAATCATGAAGAAACAGAAAATCTGAAAAGATTGGTTACTAGTAAGGAACTGAATCAGTAATCAAAAACCTCCCAACAAACAAAAGTCCAGGACCAGATGGCTTCACTAGTGATTCTACCAAACATCCAAAGAATACCAATCTTTCTTAAACTCTTCCAAAAAATAGAAGAAGAGAGAGTTCTTTCAAACTCATTTTATAAGGCCAGCATTACCCTGATACCAAAACCAGACATGTATGGCACCAAAAAAAAAAAAAAAAAAAAAAAAAAAAAATCACACATCAATATCCTTAATGAACATAAATGTAAAAATCTCCAATAAAATATTAGCAAACTGAATTCAATAATGTATCAAAAGGATCATACACCATAATCAAGTAAGATTTATTCCAGGGATGTACAATGATTCAACATCCACAAAAATCAATCATTATGATACATCACATAATAAAATGAAGGATAAAAATCATATGATCATCTCAATAGATGCAGAAAAGCATTTGAGAAAATTCAACAATAAAAAACTCTCAACAGTATGTACAGAGGGAAAGTATATCAACATAATAAAGGCCACATATGACAAGCCTACAGCTAACATTATACTCAATGGTAAAATGCTGAAAGCTTTTCCTCTAAGATCAGGAATAAGATAAGGATGTATTTTTATTCAACATAATATTGGAAATCCAAGCCAGGGCAATTAGGCAAGAAGAGGAAATAGGAAACATCCAAATTGGAAAGGAAGAAGAAAATTGTCATCATTTGCAGATGATGTGATATTATATATATAAAACACTAAACTCCACCAAAAAAGTGTTAGAACTAATGGATGAATTCAGTAAGATTGCACGATACAAAAATCTGTTCCATTTCTATACAGTAATCACAAACTATCAGAAAAAGATTAAGAAAACAATCCCATTTACAATGGCATCAAAAAGAACAAAATACTTAAGAATAAATTTAACCAAGTAGGTGAAAGAGTTGTACACTGAAAACTTTAAGACATTAATGAAAGAAATTAATGGAAATAAATAGAAAAATACTCTGTGTTCATGGATTCAATGAGTTAATGTTGTTATAATGTCCATATAAAATAAAATAAAATAAAATAAAATAAAATAAAATAAAATAACCCATACTACCCAAAGCAATCTACAGAGTCAATGCAATCCCCATTGAAGTTCCAATGGCATTTTTCACAGAAATAAACAATACTAAAATTTGTGTGGAACCACAAAAGATGCGAATATCCAAAGCAAATTTAAAAAGAAGAAGAAACCTAGAAGCATCATGCTCCCTGATTTCAAACTATATTTTGAAGCCACAGTAATCAAAACAGTATGGTATTGACATAAAACTGACACACATCAAAAGACCAGAGCAGAGTGACCAGAAATAAACCTGCACATATATGGTCAATTATGACAAAGAAACTAAGAATATACAATGAGGAAGGGCAATCTCTTCAATAAATAATTGGATGGATGGATGGATGGATGGATGGATGACTGGACAAACTGAACAGCCATATGCAAAGGAATGGAACTAGAAAGTATCTTACACAATACACAAAAATTAACTCAGAATGATCTAAAAACTTGAATGTAAGATCTGAAACCATAAGCTCCTTGACATAGGTTGTGTTTTTTTAATCCGACAACAAAAGCAAAAATAAGCTGGGGCGCCTGGGTGGCTCGGTCGGTTAAGCATCCAACTCGATTTCGGCTCAGGTCATGATCTCACAGTTCATGAGTTCAAGCCCCACGTGGGGCTCTGTGCTGACAGCTCGGAGCCTGGAGCCTGCTTCGGATTCTGTGTCTCCCTCTCTCTCCATTCCTCCCCTGCTTATGATCTGTCTCTATCTGTCTCAAAAATAAATAAATGTTTAAAAAAAAAAAGCAGAAATAAGCAAGTAGGACTACACCAAATTAAAAGCCTTTACACAGTGAAGGAAACCATCAACAAAATAAAAGGCAACCTATAAAATGGGAGAAAATATTTGCAAATCATATATCTGGTAAGGGGTTAATATCCAAAATATATAAAGAACTCATTTAACTCATAGCAAAACAAAGAAATTAACAAAAACTCAAAAAAATCTGATTAAAGAATAGGCAGAGGATCTAAATAGATATTTTTCCAAAGAAGATATAAAGATGGCCACCAGATATCCTCAAGGAAATACAAATCAAAATTGCAATGAGATAAAACACCCCACATCTGTTAAAATGGCTATATTCAAAAAGACAAGAAATAACAAGTGTTGGTAAAGATGTAGAGAAAAAGGACTCTTGTGCACTGGTGGTAGGAATATAAATTGGTGCAGCCACTATGGAAAACAGTATAGAGGTTCCTCAAAAAATTAAAAATAGAAGTACCATATGATCCAGCAATTCTACTTCTGTGTGTGTGTGTGTGTGTGTGTGTGTGTGTGTGTGTGTGTGTTGGTGTACACACACACATACATACATATTATTATTCAATCAGAAAAAAGAATGAAATCTTGCCATTTGCAACGACTTGGATGGACCTTGAGGGCATTATGCTAAGTATAATAAGTGAAAGAAAGTCAAATACCATATGATCTTACTTATAAGGAATCTAAAAAACAAACAAACAAAAAATCAAGCTCATAGAATCAGAGAATAGACCAGTGATTTCCAGAGGCAGGGAGTACAAAATTCTAGTTATAAAATAAATACATTATGGGGATGTAATGTATAGCACAATGACTATAGTTAACAATACTGTATTGCATATTTGGAAGTTGCTAAGACAGTAAACCTGAAAAGTTCTCATCACAAGAAAAAAAAAATGTCACTACATAAGGTGATGGATGTAAACTAGTTCATTTGTGGTGATCATTTCCCAATGTATACAGATATCAAATGATTAAGTTGTATACCTGTAATGAATATAATGTCGTATGTCAATTATACCTAAAAAACCCCTAAATCAATAACAATAATTTAAAACTAAGTCAGGAAGTGGTTATTAAGCGGAGCTCTGAATAACAAGGAGCTAGTCATACAAGATCACTGGGGAGAGGGAGTAGCTACTGCAGAGATCCCAACGCAAGTAGAAGCTTGAGGAGTGAAAGAGGGCCGCTGTGGCAGTGGGGAAGGAATGTGGAACCGGGAAATGTGTCCTGTAGCTTACTGCCAACATCTGCTTACGTCTCAATGGAAAAATGGAAATGTTTGCTAATGTTGTTTCAGCTTGAACAAATAACAAAATAATTTATTTCCTAGTCTCTTTGTGACATCTACAGATGTATGGACGATATTGGATCTACCCAAACATTTACCAAGATCGGTTCAGACTTGGGCTCCAAACTCCTCATTTTCCCTATCATCAGCCTGGCTCCCCTTCCCTAGAACATGGCCACAGCTGAACCATGTTCCCAAGGCCATTGTCAACATGTCTATCTAGTGACATGAGCAGAGACTTGTCTTGCCCTTCCTTCTGGCCAGGAGATCATGGTGGGAAATGGACATGGTAGAGCAGCTGAGATGGTGGATCCAAGTTCATTACTATCAGCATCAGAAGCATGATTAACAGAGAGATTTTACTCCTAAGGCCTGCTGCTGTCAGCAAGTTCCAACAAACACTGGTCATTGCTATAGCAACTGATTTCACATGCATCAGGAGAAATCATAACAGTATTAGCTTTTCCTGGAAACAGTCAAAGTTGAAACTGCCTGCAATTAGAGTGTTCCCCATTTCCTCTAATAATGCCAGTGCTGCCCTGTTCTTTGTGCCTTTCTCTCACTGCTCTTTCAGTCCTCTGAGGCCTCCATTTTTGTCCCTGAGAAGGCTGGTCCCGGTCTATACAACTGAGCCATTTGTATGCTGTCCTAAGACTTCCAGGGCCAAGAAACAGGGTGTATGGGTGTGGGGGAGTGGGGATTCAAGAGGTAGACATGACAAGATTCAGAGTTTCAAGTTCTGGGCATGGGCACTAGCTCTACCAGTCAGCCATGTGACCAATCCACAAGCAGTTTACTTAACCTCTCTGTACTTCTGTTTTCTCATCTGAAAAATGGTGCTTTAACAATACCTCTCATGAGATCAGCATGTGGGACAAAGTCTCTAAGAGCTGTCAAACACTAAGCATGTACCTGAAACCAAAGATCTTTTCTTCATTTCAGGAAATAAACACCCAAAATGATGAAATTTATTAAAAGTTCTTATCATGGTCGTTGACTTCCTTTTATCTATATTAAGGAATACAAAGATGCCATCAGTGAAAAGTATACAGCTAACCTAATTCTGGTCCTGTCTCTGCCACCATGAGTAGCCACGTAATGTGGGACACTTAACCACTCAGAGCCTCCACTTCCTCATGAACAAAATGAAGACAGTAATACTCAAGCACAGATGTAAGAATCATTTAATACATCTTAAAATTCTTTGGAAAATATCCAGTAAGTGCAAGGATATACATTTGGATATCCTACTATACACTGTATATAGTTTAGATGATTACCAAGTCATAATTTTAGTTTGAAGTCAAAATTTTTCCATCAGTCAACAATCTTCATAGAGAGAGAACTCTGAAATGAGTTACAGCTGAATATCTACTTTTCTAAGGTAGGTACAGAGTGAGATAAAAATAATCTTCTTTTTGTCGATATGCTAAATGCCATGCGGTAGAGATAACCACAGATTCTTTGCTAATCTTCCAACTGAGAGGTGAAGTCTGTCCTCTGCCCTGGAATCTGCAGGGTGGGGTGTGGGTGTCTCTGTGAAAACTTAACCAACCTAACCAATATGGCAGAAAGAATGCTGTAGCCTGCCAATTTCCAGGCTCAGCCTTAAGAGACCAGCAGCTTCCCCTTTCTGATTCCTGAAGAATTGTTTTTGGAGCCCAGAGCAACCATGTCAGAAGGCTACCCTGAGGCTGCTGTTCTGTGAGAAAGCTTGCACTTAGTCACTTGGAGACCATATGAGGAGAGAGACCTGCCCTGCTGCCCCCATGTTTTCCAGTTCCAGCCATTCCTATGATCCCAGCTGAAACCCCAGGGTGGTGCTGCAGAGGCGAGCTGCACAGAATCCTGAACCCACAGACCAGAGATATAAGAGTAATAAACTGCTTTATGCCACTAGGTTTTGGAGTGGTTTGTTTCACAGCAAAAGATAAAATAGATAACTGGAAAATCATCCAAACATGAAATGATAAAATATCTGATGGTTATTTATGAGTGTGTGTGTCACCAAAATGAAACTTCAGCCCTACAGTTGCCTCAGTCCTAGAACAGGAAAACATTTTCCTATGGCTAGCTGCCAGTGGATGTCTGAGAAATTATGGGTAACTGGAATGAGTCCTCAGTATTTCCAAGTACGGTGAAAAGGGGAAAAGCCTCATTAAGTTTTGTAAAGCAACAAAATCTATGTAGGCTAAAATCTCTTCTGCAGAAATCTGAAAAAAAAAAAGAAAAAGAAAAAAAAAAAGTCTAAAAGGCTAATAAGAGCCCTCAAAAAGTTTCTGGGTGAGGGGAAGAGGGCTCTGGATTGCCTGCCACAGTCGAGGTTAAAGTTGGTATTGGACAGTAACTTAGGGCTGTATAAATACCGTACCATTCATTTGAAATCATGTAGACCACTAAAGGCAAATCACTTTATAACATAATTTGGCAAATACTCATGCAAACCCACAAAAGGTAACTAAGAAAGATTCAGACAGATATGTTAAACTCATTTGTATTGTATGTATTTTTTTTATTCTCTGTACATTATGATGTTTTGACACCTTAAAAAAACCCTTTCTAGCTGAAAAGAGACTGTCCCCTCCCCTGGGGATAGCCAATTCTTGGAGATAGCAAAGGGCCCAGCTGGGAGCATGCCTTTGATATGCAAACTAACCAATCCAGAGCCAGACTTCCTCATTCTGTTCCATTCACCCTGGATACAATATTCCTCTGCCTTAATCATCCCAGGGCCAGGTACCAGGCAACTAGAGACCATCCCCATTGCCAAAATCCCTCAGAAATTATTCAAACTAGCCAATCCTATTTATCCTGCTCTGCCCTTCCTTTCCCTCAGAAACCCCAATAAAGATTGTAGCCTTCTCTTACCAGGCCATATCCAACATGGACATTCTTAGAACATCACTCAAAGGGTTACATGTTAAAGACTTAGCTGAGGTCAAGTGTACCTGGGGGGGAAATCTGGGGTGGGTGAGGTTACACTAGTTTAATGACCGTGGGATTACAGAGGGGCTTTTCTTGGCACAGAGACCTAACAACCTTCAGACTGGTGCACTGATGTCAGTGAGGCCTAGTCTGGGAGTACAGATGGGTTAGCACGTCTCCCATTATAATCAGAAAACCAACCCAGAAACTGTGACAGTAAAAGAAGTCATCACGTCCCCTTCCTTACAAAGGGGAACAGGTGAGAAAGAGGAGAGAAACTTAGCTGCTTAATTCCAAAATTCAGTTTCTCATGTCATCTAGCAGAAAACAAACTTACATGGCTAAGTACCTACTTCAATTAGTTCCTACAAATAAATATCTAAATGGTTGCATAGTTTTAAAAAGTACACACAGCTTTAAGTTGTTCATGACTACAAACCTTCTGAAAGTGCAGCCTGTCTCTATTGCTGAGTTACGAAAAATACATGTTAAGGTTAGAAGGCTGTACTTTACTAGAAATACAAGATAAAATTGAACTTTCTTGCCTGGTGATAGAAGTCAAATATGTTTTATTAATAACCCATGTTAGTGGACAGCAGATAGCAAAAAAACATACAAACATTATGTCTCAGTTCTGCCTTGAAATGCTCTACTATCAGCAGAAATCAGATTTCTTATCTTCTCAACTTCCAAAAACACTGCCTTCATTTTCCTATAGTGAAAACAAATTAAGTAAAGTCTTTTATCCTCTTACAGATCCTCTACCTTCACCGCTGCTCATCTTCTGCTGGTAGGTTGATCAAACAGGCAAACACGGACAAACAGGAGACAAACTCAAAGGAATGTAGGAGAAATTTGGAGGTGTAATTAAAAGAATTACATGTCTGCCTTTTTGTGTCTTTAATTTAGGAAGTCAGTGGCTTAAATCATGTACTTCACAGCATGAGTAATGCACAGAACGTCTGTGCTGCAGCTACATTTAAAAGGACTCTCTGCCACCCAGACTGAAGCTAAGTGGCACTTTTTCCACCTGATCAAAATACTTAAGTGATTTCAGCAACCGACTACTGGTGGTAATCTTATCTGGACATTCCTGCCATTGGGATCTTTCTACCAGCTTCTTCAAATAGATTCCAAGCTGCCATTCAAGCATTTTTAAATACTGCCAACTCATTTCCTAGATGAGGGGCCAAGAAAGGGTTTCTTGCATTGGGGTCGTACCAGCTGGATTGGGGTTAAACGTTCTCACGCATCATGTCAGTTTCTGGACATCAAGCTCATGGACGGGCCAAATGACTGGTGCTTGAACCACTGGATTGCTGTCTCCTTCTCCAGATGGTTTCATTAGTTCTTTATTTGATGCGGCAAACCAGCATTACCTGAAGAGGACTGTGAGTACAAAGGCCTTTCAGAAAGCTATGCCTGTCCAGCCCTATCAGGTTAGCAGATCACCAAAGTTAGTGGCCTTCTTGCCAGGCCATTGGCCTTTGTTCAGGCAATAGATAAGACCAGAGGAACACCTACAATTATGTGTAATACCATGTTACTCTACATAATACTATGTTATTTGCTAATAGTGGGCAGTAAATTTGGGGCCATTTTGGTTTTTTTTAATTGGAAAATATATTTATCAATAGCAACCCAAAACTATTCCTATATTTCTGATGGCTTCTTTCATTGATAGACCCAGACGATGCCCTCTCTTTCCTAAGTCTTCAGTTCAATTTCCTTAACACCATTCTACTCCTAACTCTCTCAAAGTCAAATGTTTTGAGTATAATTTACATGTCACTCCATTCACTGATTCACTTTATGTGTGTGTTTAACATTGATTTAACGTTTGCTAAGTGCCAGACCATGTGTTAAGAACTGAGATATACAAATGCATACTCATAGGAAGAATTCAAAAATGAGAAACATATAAGCTAAATTGTGAAAGTACTCTTTATCTTTCCCAAATTTACTCCTTTTTTAGAGATAACTACTGTTAACTATATTTTCCATATCTTTTAAAAAAAACATTGATATATATATATACATGCACTCACACACAGTCTATGCGTGACGGTCTAAGCATGTACCTATGGGAAGTGTTGGGGGTGTATGTGTGTCCATGCACAATTTCAGATACGGTATTCATGAGCTTAAAAAGTACATATTATTGAAAATTATAATAAATGTTCTTTTTAAATTCTCACTCTGATCTTTTTGTTTATACACATTTTCAGAGTTTGCAGAAAGAAGACACCACTGGACTCACAGCCAACCAGCACAGAGGCTTCTGCTCTGTAAATATTCCTCTCACTCAGTGATTCAAAAAATATTTATTGGGCTTAGACCATCTTCCAAACACTACACCAACTAGGAGTACAAAAATGAAGATGTAGCCTTATCCTCAAGTCCAGAACACACGAATTAAAATGAATATGTGTACTATTTTTCCAAATAACGTTCTTATTTTTTAAGAAAATAACCTCAAAAATCCTTTTGGATTTAAAGAATTAAAATGATTTAAGGAATTAAAGTAAGGAATTAAAGTTAGTTGTATCAACTGTCAGGTGTTATGATAGTTGTTCAAATATTAGCTTGCCCAGGTAACAAGACATGACGACTCATTATTAGTGCAGGTCTCCCTGGAAGAGCCTTAAGAAGTAACATTGCAGGTAACTTGAGAAATGGGCAGATTTTTATATCATACTGGCCACACACATAGTAAGGTTGATAGTAAGATTGGTTTAGGAGCACTCTGTTTTCACTTGTTTATAATTGAGGTTGGCTGATGTGGTCCCTAATACAGGGACAGGGAAAGATGTGACCTAGAGACCTGTCTCTCTTCCTCAGGCGAGAATCATGCAGGTTGAGAGAGCTAAAGGGTTCATTTGGTTTCTTGTCCCTCTTGCCAATTGGGAAGGAAAAGAAAGTGATTTTGGAATGTGCTACAGATGGTCTTTCATAGCTGCCACTAAACTCAGTTTTAAGAACAACATCTTCTAGTGAGAGAAGAAATTACACAACAAATGTCCCTGATCATTTTTCTACATAGGGCAAAAGCCCAGTTATAAATTACATCAAGTACTTAAATCATGGCATGACCTACAAGTGACCTTTTGCCTTCTGTCAGTCCAGCCAGCCTGGTGACTCCCTCCAACCACTGTCACCATGGATGCTGCATTACAGCTGAGATGGAGGGTGCAAGGAGATTTACTTACGTAACCCACAGGGCCGTCTCTGTCCCAGCCCTCCGCTCACATTAACACTAAGCAGTATATAATTTAGAAAAGGGGAAATGCGATCATAGCTTTTGCCCCCACACTGCTATGACATTCCAGGCTTTTATGTTCAGGAAGCTCCGTGTTGATCTTGGCGTCCCCATGGGTTAAAATCTTGTTTAAATGTTGCAGCCTTAGAATAGTCTTTGAGGTTTTTCTGTGTTGTTTTATAAAAGGCTTCTGCCTGATTATTTACAGACGCTGTCTCTGAGAAAGCTGAAAATAGTCTCACTACGAATGCTGAAGTTTGAACTCAGGCTTCCCTTACTATTTTATGGTGAACAGTTCAATAGCACTCACAGGTTGGGCTGGTCAACTGGCATTTAAATGGGGTTTCTGTCAGTGTCTCCAGCATTGAGGTTTCTGTTGACTTGACCTCAGCCTGTCAAAGGAGTTATTCATATCTGTGCACTCATTCAACAAATATTTGCTGAACCCTACTACGTGTCAGGTATTATGCTAGGGGCTGGAGACACAGGGGTGAAGACCAAGGCTCTGCCTTTGAAGAGCTCAGTCTAAGGAGAGGAAGTAAGTGTGATAAACGCTGTCACAAATGCTGCCCCTCACAGGGCACAGGGAAGGGAAGGTAAACAGGGAAGTCAGCTCAGTTACTCAATCTCTCTCCCACCTTCACCTGGCTCTGTTAGTCACAATAGACAAGGTAGGACAATCAGGTGTGGTTCCCTTGTCTCAGCTTTTCCCTTCTTCATATCTGAATCAAGCCTCTGCCTCAGCGGGGCAGCGGGGGAGACATGTTCTGTAATATTTCAGATTAAGAGAGTCCCAATCTTGTTCTTCAAAATCTCCAGAGAAGAACTTGGTAGAACCTTCATAAATGTGTCCACAGCATTCACTAGCTTAGGCAGACAGTTCTTCAGTCTCCATAACTATAACCCTTGAGGTAAAGTCACTCTCTTCTGCACCAGGCATGGTGGAAAGACTGCCTCTGTGGAAGCATCTGCCCATAGAGTCCCGCTGTGGCCTGCTCCTTTCCAGGTGAAGCAGTCCTGGCCCCTCCCATCAGAGCTCGCTCAACTCCTCTCAGTGCTTTCAGTGTCGGGTCCTGGACTCACTCCAAACCCTCCTTATCCCTTCTCAATTACAAAACCCAGAACTGGGCCAGGAAAGGAGTGTGCTGGGCCAAAGACTTTTCCTTCCCAATTCCTGCAAATTCCTGAGAGTCTCCACAGGCTGGTTAAATGAATCTCTTTTTACAGGATAACCAGGGGAGATTCTGGGATGACAGCACTGGGGGAAGAGGTTGAGGAGAGTAAAATGCCGTTCTTACAGGTTTAATTAAAGACACATGGCCCCATGGGCATCGACATTACCACTGCTGGCACCATGAACTTCTCTCTGGAGCCATCAGGACATGTGGGTGAATATTGGAGAGGTGCTTTTGGATCAACAGTAGTGCCATAAATCATTGTTACTGAGTTAAAGACCTCCATGTGATTTACAACTTGCAGTAATAATGACCTGGTGAGTTTAAGAACTCACCACTCCATCTCTTATTCTAAAGTCTCTTCTTAAAGAAAAATGGACCAAATCTAAGCTGAGAGCAACAACATCACATCCCTTCTATAGCATTTTTTTTTTATTTTCCAAAGTACTTTCCCACACGTAACTTCATCTAATTCTCACCATAGCCTTGTGCAGTGAATCTTAAATACACTAACTTACAGCTAAGGAAAGATAGGCAAAGAGGTGTTCTGTGACTTGCTCAAGATCACAGTATCACAGGAAGTATCAGAGGTTGGCCTGAAATGCAGGTTGGCCTCACCTGTCTCTTTTGTACTCTACTATTTGCAAAATATATCACAGCTTATATGACAAATTTTCATATCTATTAACTTATTGGTCCTCAAAACATTCCTAGCATGCAAATAAGGAACTAGCAATAAGAAAAAAAAAATGCAGAAAATAATTGTGAAAAATTCTGAAATGGATCAGAATGATTAATGGGTGTTATCAGCAGAAAACTAGGCATTGTGTGGTGCAGCCTTCCAGGTACCTGATTGTAACAACCTACTGATTATCTCATTAATGAGCGAATTAAATAAATCCTTGACACGTGTTCATTTGATATCTGAGAGTCATCATTTACCCTTTTAAAATAATCACCCTTTAACAATGGCTAACACTTCTTAAGCACTTACTAGAAGCCCTTACTAAGGGCTTTACATACACTGAATTCTCACAGCCATCAGAAGGCAGGCACTCATAATCTCCATTTTCTAGATGAGAAGATAGAGGTTTAGAAAGATTAGATAACTTGCTCAAGGTCCCAGAGTCAGTAAAAGAGGGAATCACTTCTCTCTGAGGCCACTGCTATTGATTTTTCCTTGGGGTCTACAGTATCTGGAACTAAATAATTAGGGCAGCAAGGGTCCTCAACAAGGGTGGGCATGTGAGTTCCTCTGGAGCAATTGTGCATGGTGGTCTGCAGTTCATGCACCATGAAGTTAAAGTCATTCTCATTCTGGTTGTTGATCACCATCCTACTGATAGACAATTTCCAAAGTACTTTCCCACACGAAATGTGTACTCGATGTCACCTGTCTCTCACGCAGCATGAGTTGAGGGAAGGTAGTGTCCTGGATACAGCACTGGCCCCATAGTTAGAAGAGGTACATTCGTGGGGCGCCTGGGTGGCTCAGTCGGTTGAGCGTCCAACTTCAGCTCATGATCTCGCAGCTCGTGAGTTCGAGCCCCACGTTGGGCTCTGTGCTGACAGCTCAGAGCCTGGAGCCTGTTTCAGATTCTGTGTCTCCCTCTCTCTCTGTCCCAACCCACTCACATTCTGTCTCTGTCTCTCTCAAAAATAAACATTAAATTAATTTGTATTCACAGATAGTGATATACTGGTTTTTATATGTGTGTGTGTCTTTGTGTGTGTATTACCATATTACATGTATCTAGAAAAAAAAATAAATAAATAAACATGAAAAAAAATTTAAAAAAAAAAAAAGAAGAGGTGCATTCCTGCCCTGGCTCAGCTACTGAAAAGCAGTGTCACCCTAGACAAGACACAATTTTTCTGGTTAGTCTAAAGTAATGAAGAGCAGATGGACAAGACGGTCAAGGAGAAGGACAAATTCAGTTATGCCCACAATGCTAACAAAGACAACGTGCATGGAGTAACGTACGTGGGTCCCTGCCCTTTCAGTACTTAAATCTGGGCCTCAAGGGAGGGGAAAATCCTCATTTAAAAACTGGTAAAGAAGCAAGAATTGCAGGTCATCCAGTACACATAGGTGGAAGCGTTCTGTATCTTGTCCCCATGGGCAGAACTGTCCTGGGTGATCCCCACAAGGCTGAGCCCTTTGGAAGCCTCTTCAGTGGATCTCTGGGGGTAACTCAGGGATGCAGCCCTCTTGGAAGAAAAGTGAAACTCTATGGCTGGGACTAACAAGACTGAGGCTTATCTATGTAATTACTAATCTCTAGAGGAAAAAGATCTTTTCTTATTCATCTTTGTGTCTGCCCATTTGACTAATCCTCAAATGTTCACTGAATATAACTGAAGATAAGCCCATAGCGAGTTAAATAATTAATACAACGAACATTTATTAGACATCTACCACATGCTTGGTATTATCCCAAATGAAGGAGATGCCAAGCCCACTGTACCACGTTCATGTGGAACATGCTCCCTGGATTCCACTCTCCTCTCTGGCTGTCTTTGGGAGGTATTATTTTCTCCTTTCAAAGTTGTCTTTGGTGTTAAACTATTGTCTTTTAAAAGTGCACAATTCTACATGAACTGTTATCTGCCCTCATAGAGGGCCTACTTAATGACATTTTTCTGGGTCACCTGGGTGGCTCAGTTGGTTAAGCATCCGACTCTTGGTTTCAGCTCAAGTCATAATCTCACGGTTCATGAGTTTGAGCCCTGCATGGGTCTCCGTGCAATGACAGTGCAGAGCCTGCTTGGGCTTCTCTCTTCTTCTCTCTCTACCCCTTTCCCACTCATGCACATATTCTCTCTCTCTCAAAACAAATTAAAAACTTAAAAGAATAAAAAGTAATGACATTTTCCCAACAAATGCTGACTGAATGTTTGCCATGGGTTATGCCATGTTCTGTGTGCTAGATTAAAATGGAGAAAGTCTTTCCTCCCACAGAGTTTATGTTCATTTTAAGGTGAGACAATGGTGGGAGGAAACAGATGACGCTAAAAGAAAACTTTTTAAAAGTCATCCAAATTATAAAGAGAGAAGTAAAATTGTCTCTATTTGCAGATGAAATGATACCATACATAGAAAACCCTTGGGGTGCCTGGATGACTCAGTCAGTTAAGCATCCGACTTCAGCTCAGGTCGTGATCTCATCATGTTTACGAGTTTGAGCCCTGCGTCAGGCTCTGTGCTGACAGCTCAGAGCTTGGAGCCTGCTTCAGATTCTGTGTCTCCCTCTCTTTCTCTGCCCCTTCCCTGCTTGTGCTCTCTCTCTCTCTCAAAAATAAATAAACATTTAAAAAAATTTTTTTAAAAAGGAAAATCCTAAAGACCACACCAAAAAATGGTTTGGCTAGTCAACAAATTTAGTAGTTGCAGGATACAAAATCAATATACAAAATCAATATACAAAAATCAGTTGCATTTCTATATATTAACAATGAACTATCAGAAAAAAAATTAAGAAAAAAGTCCCATTTAAAATTGCATCAAAAAGAATAAAACAACCTGGGAATAAATCTAACCAAGGAGGTGAAAGACCTGTACACTGAAAACTGTAAGACATTTATGGAAAACTGAAGATGACACAAATAAATGGAAAGATATTTTGTGTTCATGGATTGAAAGAATATTGTTAAAATATCCATACTACCCAAAGCAATCTACAGAGTCCCTGCAAATTCCCATCAAAGTTCCAATGGCATTTTCACAGAAACAAAGCAAACAATACTAAAATGTGTATGGAACCACAAAAGCCCGCTTGTCAAAGCAATCATCAGAAAGAACAAAGCTGGAGGCATCAGGCTCCCTGATTTCAAACTATGTCATGAAGTCATGGTGATCAAAATGTATGGTATTGGCATAAAAACACCCACACTGATCAGTGGAATAGATTAGAGGGCCTAGAAATAGGCCCACAATGATATGATCAATTAATTTATGACAAAGGAGCCAAGAATATACAATGGGAGAAGAATAGCCTCTTCAATAAATGGCCTTGGGAAAACTGACAGTCACATGCAAAAGAATGAAACTGAACCCCTATCTTAGACCATATACAAAGTCAACTCAAATTAGATTAAAGACTTGAACAGAAGACCTGAAGCCATAAAACCCCTAGAAGAAAACACAGGGTATAAGCTCCTTGACATTGGTCTTAGCAATGATTTCCTGGATTTGACACTGAAAGCAAAGGCAGAAAAACAAAAATGAATACGTAGGACTACTTCAAACTAAAAAGCTTCTACAAGGCAAAGGAAATCATCAACAAAATAAAAAGGAAACTATGGAATGAAAGAAAATATTTTTAATTGGGTTATTTGGGTGTTTTGCTATTGAGTTGGATGAGTCCCTTGTGTATTTTGGATATTAGTCCTTTACTGGATGTATGGTTTGCAAACTTATACTAGGAAACCTTAAAAAATTGTTAGAAATCTTGTCTTGAGTTTCAAAAATAAAATAAAATAAATAACCTAAGCAATAAAAACTCACACTTTTTATATCTCTTCAGATCAAGTTAAATGATGGCAAAGAAGGTTGATTTTCATATGATTCTGTGGTAGTTCCCATTTTCAGAGAATACAGAAATCTGATCTTTTTGTTAAAAATAATTAAAAATAATTGGTTACTTCAAGTTACCCACTGAATAACTCCAGGTGGTCAGAACAGATGCCACGGATTGCTCAGCAATCTATTATCATGGCTAAAAAAGTGATTGATTAGAAATTATATCCAATTGATACATACAGACACATGTCTGTGGGAGCTCATTTAAAAGGAATTAAATAATGTATTATTCCCCTAATGAATCAGCATTGCATTTAATTAGGTAACTAAACACCGTATCTTTTTTTTTAGACCTAAATTAAAAATTATAAGCCAATATAATTTGGGAGAATAATAATTAAGACACCACACTATATATAATGGCTTTCCATTAAGATTTCATTAACTTAATGTTTTTCTCCCTTTGGATTAAATTACATCAGGCCAAAATGAACTTGCCCTAGAGCAAATTTTCTAAGGAATGAATGTAACATTTACTAGGAAAGACAAACACAGTAAAAGAATTATTTTTTTAGATATTTTTTAGCCAGATGGAAGGCTTTACTTTAAAAATGTAAAAGGTCATAAAAGCCCCCTTTTGGGGGGCAATCATAATTTTTTTAATAGGCCAAAGTGAATATTCTTAACATACAAATGTGACTTTTAATTCTTTAAAATGCAGTGGGGAGTAAGTTTTCCTTAACAGTAAGAAGGAAAATCCCTCTGAGATTATGAAGCCATAGAATTTGAGACTAAAATTTGCTCACATCAAGATGCTGTTAGTTAGCCATCTGCTTCATGTATGTGTTTTCTTAATGAAAGCATTTTGTCTCCCCACTAGTAAGGATGCAGATTTCAAAGTATTTACACTATTGTTAGAATAATGTGTGCCACATGAGACAACCTCTATACATGGCAGATTTGATAAACAACGCAAGCTATTTTCTTATGCAATTCATTACCAACACAAGCTAGCAGAGACTATGCACCAGAGTGAAACGGAAGGTAGGACTGTGTGATGGTAGATGTCAATTCGAATGTCTGATTTAGGCCAACGTGAATAATGAAATCTTAGTGAACAACCAAATAGGGAGGAAGCCCTACAATCTATGAGTGATTTCCCATCACCTTATCTATTGCATCTAGCACTCTTTACTCGCTAATCCTTATTGCCCTTATTTTCTTTAGTGAGATGATTCTTTTAATTATACTCCATAGACAAGAAATGTTTATCAATTTATAAAAGTTATACATTTATAAATAAATTTATGAATTCATAAAGGACTGTTTAAACAATAAGTTTTCCTCCAATAAGAGAATTATTAACTATGCATATCTTTTCTTTAAAATGAAGTGATAAATTATAAATAATGTATAAGTATAATAACGGTACTAAATTTAGATATGGAAATTACCCTCAAAGCTGCTGGGTGTGAATAATCAAACCTTTCCTTTCTATTTATGCTTCTGGCTGAGAATGAAACAAGTGATGGAGACTTAAAGAAATGGAAAAAACCTTCACACGGTTTCTTGTGACCATGAGTGGAGGGCAAAGTCTTTTTCTCTAGAGTCCAAAGACAAGATAAAATGTCAGTGATTTGAAATCAGAATGGATCTGCTGCTCCGCTAACCATGGCTTGAGTATTGCCATAAACCTCTGATAGAGGATTCCCCAGTATGAGGTTGCAAATGGCAGTTCTTGCCATCTTGATATTTTGTAAAGAGCCAAGGATGTGAACCTTCACATCAGCCAAAATTATCCTTGTCCATGCCACACTCTCTGTGGTGAATTTGGGTGGTTCCTCCTTTGCCAGTGATTCTTCCTATTGCCCCACACAGGTGGTCTCCCTTTAGGGTCATCACATCTGTAATTTCAAAAGACTCTAGGAAAAGGTTACCCAACCTAATGAGGGCAAGTATGTCCTCCACCTGAAACCCAAGAGAAAGGCTTTCACAAAATCAGCTGCTTTTGTCAAAATACTAACGTCCTTGGTTTCTTTACAAGTCCTGATTCCACATTCCTGAATTTCAAGGTAAAGCGTATCTGAAGTCGCAAATGTTCTACAATAGGAGTAAATCTCTGCATCCGTTCTCTTTTAATGGCATGTATCTGTTAGCTGGGACTGGAATTTTCCTTGTGTCTTCTTTCCCACCTAGGAATCCACGGTGGGAAACCGGGCCTCCCTGCGGCCAGGCCTCTGCGTGCCTTGTCCATGCAGCTGCTGTTTCCCTGGGCCCCTGGGCCATCCTGGCGGGTGACCTGGGTGAAGCTGTCCTCAGCCCTGGCGCTCTGTGCCTCCATCCTTGGAAGAATTTTTCCAATCCCAACCTGTGCTTCTGGCTTGAATGTGTGTGCGCTGCCCTTATTGCCCCTATTTTAATTCATAGCTCTTATCACTGCCTGGCATCACAGGTTTATTGTTTATTAGTTTATTTCCTGTCTCTCTCAGTAGAATGTAAACTGTCTCAGGGCTGGGTTGTGGTTTGCTCACTGCTGCATCCCCAGCTCCCGGAACAGGACCTGGCACATGGAAGTTATCAATAAATAAATCCTTAGGAGAACTACAGACTCTGTACCTAGATAACTTTGCTTATTAATTACCCCTATTTTAAAAACTTTTATTTTTCCACAGCTCTTTCCTAAGTGCCTAATTACTTACTAGTGAATAAATTATTTATAGTGCATTTGAAAGATAATGTTCCCTTTCACTTACATGTTACATTTGAAGCTTACAGTGAATTAAAAATCTCTAAGGTTTTATTTGTACAACAAAACTGCTAAGAATATGAGAATAAATGGGCTAAGCTCAATTTATTAATCCAACTGAGTATATAAAAAGTAGAAATTTAAATTCTTTAAATTTAAAACTTCTTTAACTTAAAAAAATTTTTAAATAGTCGACTTTAAATTATTTTCAACCTACCTTCGTATCACCACAAAAAACAATTACCGTACAGACACAAGTCCACCTGAAGATCTGAATATTCTAGGGGCACCTGGGTGGCTTATTTGGTTAAACATTCGACTTCAGCTCAGGTCATGATCTCATGGTTCATGAGTTCAAGCCTTGCATCGGGCTCTGTGCTGACAGCTCGGAGCCTGGAGCCTGCTTCAGATTCTCTGTCTCTCTCTCTCTGCCCCTCCCCTCCTTGTGTTCTCTTTCTCAAAATAATAATAAACTAATAATAATAATAAACATTAAAAAAAGAACTGAATATTCTTAAAAAGGGAAAACTTTTACTGTAAAGTCATCATCATGTGAAAGAATATTTTTAGGACCCAAAATGGAGAACAAGTAATAAAACTAGTTTTCCCAGGGGTGCCTGGGTGGCTCAGTTGGTTAAGGGTCTGACTCTTACTTTTGGCTCAGGTCATGATCTCAGGGTTGTGAGGTAGAGAAGCCCCAAGATGGGCTCTGTGCTGAGCATGGAGCCTGCTTGGGATTCTCTCTCTCCTCTGCCCCTCCTCCTCCCCTGCTCCTGTGTCCTCTCTCCCTCTGTCTTCCTCTCTCTCAAAAAAAAAAAAAAAAAACAACCCAACCAAACCAAACCAAACAAACACTAGTTTTCCTGACAAGTGTTTTGCTAACCAAAAGGACCAAAATTTTTAAAATACAGAATGATCCCCTAATGGTACCCTTCATCATCTTTCCATGTAAACGGTTGTCCACTTTGTATTTGAGTGGCAACATATAGGAACCATGATCACATCATGTGGCCTCTTACAGCTGGTCAATACATTTTACCTTGACTGGCTTACTATGTGGGATTTGCATTCAGCGCTTCGTTCTCTGCATCTTGTCTTATACTGAAGATTCTTCAGGACAAGAATCATGCCTTATTCACGCTTATTTCTTGAGGCACTTTGGAGAGTGCCTCGTACACACTTGGTGTTCAATAAAATCTTAATTGAGTGTCACACTTAATTGAGGTCACACTTAATGAGTGACCCATGGAATGTGGAGGAGGAAGGAGAGAATAAAGGACCACTGAGGTGTCTAGCTTGGGTAAATTGAGGAAAGTGGGAACTCATGAGGAGGAGTCTACTGGGAGCAAGCTAATGAGTTTGACTTTGGATGTGTTGAGTTTGAAGTGCTATTGTATCTCTGGGTTGGGGTATCCAGTAAGTAATTGGAAAAACTGGGCCACAGCTCAGGAAAAGTACCAGAGCACCTTCTCTCACATTCATTGGTTCTTGGTTCCTTCCAACATACAGAGGGTTATGCTAGAAAAACAGCAGCAACAGTAGTAGTAGTGATGATGATGATACATGCTAACACTTAATGAACCATTGCCATGTACCAGGCATTATGCTAAGAGTTTATATACATGATTTTATCTAACTGTGAGAGAAACCCAATGAGGTAGCTCTGGTATTATCTAGGGAGGTTAAATAGCTTGTCTGTTGTCACAAGCCTATACCTTAATTATTTTACAAAAATCCAAACAAACCCAAGAAACCTTGAAGAGTATATAAGGAGAGTACTGCCATCCTGAACTCTACATATCTTTTCTATTTGTTCCTCTACATGCAGGTCTGGAATTGTTTCCACAATGAACCTGGGCTTGATTATGACCATTCACTAACCTCATTCATTTATTAATTCACTTACTGACAAGTATTTATTCAGTTCCACATACTATGTTAAGTGCTTACACCTACATTAAAACAAGTACTAAAATAATGTTATCACTAACAATAAAAATAAAGGATATAACAGTAAAAGAAGCAACAGATGACATAGACATTCCTACTACAAAAGGAGCCTGGGTGTCCAAGAATTCACACTCAGCTCAGCTACTGCTAATCTGACTAGGAAACCTCATTTAGCTTGGCTGGGTCTCAGACTCCTTATATAGAAGCTAAGGGGGAGTTCTGCTGTATTGCCAGTGTGAGGATACAAATTCTTTCCGAACCATTTGATATATGAGAAAACAATTTGAGCATAACATGAATTTCACTTTGTTGCTAATGCAAAATTTCTTCTGTGACAAACACTAAGTGAATGCAGAAAACGTCATCCAGCTGAATTGAGCCATGTGGGAATACACAAAATGCGCAGTGTGTGTGCGTGCCTCCCCCCGCCCCCCCCCCCACACACACATTTTAAACACCACCCAGCTACCTCGGTTCACTGTGTGTTGTGAGCCATTCCCATCCACATCTGGTGTTAGAACTTTCTATCTGATATCAGATAACCTTCCTTCCACCCTTTCACAAAACTCACAAGCAACAACCCTTTCAGTACCTACCTCCTCAAACAAACTTTTCAACATAAAGTGCCACATTTACCATAGTATTTACATGCTTCTTAACGTGTTTCTTTAATGTGTATAAAACTGTGCTAATCTTTTTACAGAATCTTATCTTTTTTAAAAAACATATGTCACTGGTGAAGTCTTTGAGTGTTGTGTCCTGTGCCCCTTACCCTACGTTTCCCATTAGCCTGTGGTTTTTATCACATGATTTTGCATAGTGCAGTGGTTTTTAGGAAGGCAATATGCTGCATGATAGCAGAACTGACTGTACTCGGATCGTGCTCAAATTTAACGTTCAGTTCTGCAAAACTTCACTATGTCATTCCTAGATTGAAGGCTTACCTTTGATAGTCCTTTAAACAAATCTTAACATGTGGAATCACATCAACAGGAGGCTGAAAATAAAAAGAATTTAAGTATGAACTTGCTTTTTCCCCCCTATAAGGGAAAAAAGGACCAAGTCATACCATTTAAATGACCACACATTTGCTGTCCATTTTGCTACTCCCTCAGGAAAAGCACCTACTTCCTTGCATTTGAAAATTCAGCACTTTAGAAAGGCTGGCCCTTGGTTTCCTACACAATCAAGGATGCTTGGGGCTTCACTTAAGGTAGGACTGGTATGGGCCCAAGAAACTTAATATAGTCAGAAGATTACTGGCGTGTGGCTGCCAGTTTCTTCTCTGAGACTCCTATGGCAACTGAACAGCTGGCTTCTTACAAGATTCTGGCATCCCGAGGAGGCGCTGAAGTCAAGTTATTGCTTAGCCCAGAAGCCGATCAGCTCTAGGAGTCACCACTTGTGGAAGACAACACAAGGTTTTAGAGGCTGGTCCTGATCATCACCTCCTAAATCTAGGTCTGCTCTGTTTCTTAAAAGGCTGGAGAAGAGATCTGCTGTGGCAGGTGGTAATCTTCTGAATATAATCATGGGAAAAAAGAGAAGAAAGAAGGAAGTTTAGGGGTGCCTGGGTGATTCAGTCGGTTGAGCGTCCAACTTCAGCTCAGGTCATGATCTCACAGTTTGTGGGTTCGAGCCCCGCATTGGGCTCTGTGCTGACAGCACACAGCCTGGAACCTGCTTCAGATTCTACGTCTCCCTCTCTCTCTGCTCCTCACCCGCTTGTGCTGTCTCTCTCTCTCCCTCTCAAAAATAAATAAACATTAAAAAAATTGTTTTAAAAAGAAGGAAGGTTAAGTACCCTGCAAGATTGTCCATGAAAATCAAACCCATATCCCAAGAGGGAGTCATTACACAATCATAGGATGCCATCTTGTTACTACTAATAATATAACACTACTGAACTATTATCCATATATCATTAAGCCATTCTTACTGATTGGGAAAAAGGAACAGGAATTATTAGAATACATGCTTTCCACTGATGATGGAAAACTGTGAAAGAACATGCCAACCACTGAAAAGTGGTTCAAAGCATCATCTGAAAATGGAAGAAATAAGGGAAGATACACAGTGCTTAAAACTGAAGATGTTTTAAAAATACATAAACTGATAATGGTTGATAATGACCCAGAGAGATAAATGTGGTACATGGTATTTCCATGACAAATCTCCATAATTGGGGGTGACTTGCTTTCACAACCAAACTTGCACTAGGTTTCTATCACCTATGTTTCTATATTGTCTGAGCAGCCACATCTAGCTTATTCTTCCTCCACAAGGCCTCTCCCGGCCACTCTTTCTCACTGTCCTGATAAGCTCAGGCTGCCACCATCTCATGCCAAGTGGGATGCAATGGTTGTCAAACTCAAACCCCTATCTGAGATACCTCCTCTCTTATCACTTCCCTACTCACACAGCCATCAAAATTATCTTCCCAAAATTCATATTTGAAGCTTACTTTCTCTTCTGCAATCACACAATGGCTACCTTTTCCTTACAGAAGTCTTTGGATGGGTTTTAGTGCAAACATCATCTCCATTGCACCCCACTGTTCTGGTCTAAACTGTCTTTTTCTGCTTCATCTCCCATCCTGGCCATCCCTACATCCCCCAGTTGAGCCAAAACACTTGCCATTCACAGAAGTGTCCTACATGGCCCCTGCTCCAGGCCAATGCTCAACCTAGGTTGACTAGCAGCTTTCTGGTGTTATTTAGTACTTATTCCTGATACTGTAATTCTCTTCACTTACACTTCCCTGGCTGGATTCTGAATTTGTTAAAGATTTTAGCACCCAGCACACTCTCTTGCACATAATGAACACTATTAATATTCACTAAATGTAATTAGGCTTAACTTATAAAAGAGAAAGGATGAGAAGTTAAATTCATAGAAATATATGGCTGACATATATCTGAAGTCTCTTTTTATACATAGCTTTTTCCTGAATGCTCTGAGGTAGACAAAGCATTCAGAATTTTGCCTGCTCGATAAGAATCCTTCTGGATATCTAAAATGTGAATATTGCATTATACTGAATAGCTTTCTACACATAAGTTGAAGACACTTATTTGTTCTCAAAACACAACAAGTGTCCAAATATAATGACTATTATTTTGATGGGTTAGGCTAAAGAATTTCCTGGAACTTTGCACTCTTGTTTCTGATAACACACAACAGAAATCTGGACTGAAATCTAGACTCTTCATCTTCTGTTCACAGCAACTGTCCACAAAAGACTCTGATTGTGTTTCTGGCAGTCAGATATTCTTAATAACTGTTCACCTTTCCCCTCTGGTCTTCCATGTGTCTGTGTCGTCTCTGGAGAGAATTTAAGTCAGAATCCGTGACTAATATGCATAGTATGTCAGCCAGACTATTGCTACGAAATAAGCTCCAGCTAGCTAGCCATCAACTCTTTGTTGCTTCTTGGTCAAGTTACTAGACTGCATGAAAAAACACTACTTAGTGATTAAAATACTGCTCAAATAGGCCCTGCTCTGCCACAGGACTAACTAGACAAAGGGGTCTTTCTCAGCTAGAGATCTGTTTATTTTACAGGTAACAAAGGAAAAAACAAAGGGTGGCTTTCAGGAATTTAGACGTGGGACTCTACAGTGTAAATGTAGTTTGGTACACACATCTCATAGATCTCTTCTGTGTTCAACTGGGATTTTCAGGCCTTACTTCCAGTTTATCTGTGAGTCACCTGAATCAAAAGTCACAACCAGAGGTAGCCATCACAAGGAAGCATGTAGATTTCCTCTAAAGAGCCATAGAAGAGTTTTATATTGTTCTTTGATGATCTTACATGTGTTCATCTTTCCTTCACAACCAGACTACATGTTTCCTGAGGCCAGGTTCCATGTTTTATGTTTTGTTTGTATTCCTCACATGGCCGACAGAGTCGCCAGTGTTGAAATATATACCACAAGCTCATTAAATATCTTCAATTAATTGATTTTGCTATAGAAAGTAGCACACTACTTATGTCTTTCAGAGATTTCTAACTCATGACTAGAAATAACCACATATTTATATGATCCAGCAGCTTCTGAGGTGAAAAGCATTCCCTGAGTAGAATAAAATTGAAGATAGAGGGGGTGGGGGGCAGTGGAGGAAGGGAGTCAGCAGTCACTGAGGAGAAATTACAAAAATTACAGTAGGCTGTCTTGGCCCAAACCAGGGACTCTCTAACCAGGACTCTATATTTTCAGAGAACAGCTCCATTAAATATTGATGATTGGACTCTGAAAGCCCTAGAATTAAATTCCAATCCTGTTTTAATTTTATGGGCTATGCAACATAAAGACCGAGGAAGAACATCTGGGCCACTGGGCCACATGCACATGTTCACAGCTGGAAGAGATCATAGATGACCCAAGTTAAATTAGCTTCAGGGTGGCCACCTGCACCACATTTTTATTTCTCTCAAATTCTTTCCCCTGCCCATTTTGACCTGTCCCATGACTCTCCACTTAAACCGAATTTTTTTAAAAGTCTATTTCCGTAGTCTCTTTTCTCTCATACTCTCGAGTTGGTTTTCATTGCATTGGTGGTGTATGTGCACACACATGGAATGAGGCACTTGCATCATTTGCTCAGTTGATAGCTGGTTGAGTTATCTTTCTTTAGTATATTCCTAAGTACAATTAGAAAGGACAGGAAATGACTCCAGGGCTAAAAGTTTTATTCTGATTTGGGTAAGTGGTTTGAGTCAACCCAGATGGTGATACTTCATGTCACAGCATGTGACTGAAAAGAAAAGTCTTTGGAGAAATAATAGGAATGACAAGAGCTTGCATTTACTGAGCCCTTACCAGATGCCAGGCACTTTCTCCTAAGCTCTTTTGCATCTATTAATTCACTTAATGGACTATTTGAGCTACAAAAATGGGTTTTAAAACAAGTCTCCAATATTTCTCTAGCAACTAATAAAATAGACTAAGGAAAGTAGAATTTAAAGCTTTGACCTGTCATCCCAAAGCACACATATTTCTGAAGAAATATAATTTTTAGAAATTTATAGTCTACGTACACATGGTACATGTATATAGTTGAGTATAATTCAGCTTTGAACTCTGGGATATATTTAGAGTTTAACTTTTAAAAAATGATAAAAGGGGTAAGATGACATATGTGCTAGATTGCAAAGTAAAAGCCATATTCTTAAATGAATGTAAAAAAGAAATTAATTTGGCCATAGAGATACTGTTGGATCTAGAAAAGTAGACATGAGTGATTTCAGATGTTGTACTCAGAATGCCAGCATAAACCTTACTCTCTTACAACCCGGGCTGACAAATAAATTAATAACTTACTTTTCCTAACTCCTTTCTTCCAAGTTGATAGCTTAGCCTCAAATATAAAATTGTACTATATCATGGAGCTAAAATTCATTCTAAATTTTAATATACTCAGTATTTCTGCCAACTATTATTTTTAAACACATTAAAATCTTAAGTGAACATATGTCATTTTATTTGCAATACTTTAAAAATTTACACATCAAGTTTAGCTGCACTTTATAAAAAAAGGAGAGATACAATGCAAGATCAAAAACTCTCATTCCACAAAATCCCAAGCACCCCACATCTACAAACTTTCACTGAATCTCTCTGAATAGTCACAGAAAGAACAGAAGAAAGAACAGACTAGAAGTCTGGGGGCAAGGCCATAATTATGGGAAGTTAAAGAAGCAGCTGGCAGGAAAGAATAATAAATAAAGGAAGCAGGACTTATAATTTTGGATAGGAACTGGCTGTTCCTATTAACATGCCTCAGCTATCTGGGAAACTTTTTCCAGAATTAACTCAAACTTCTCTACCTTCCTCTGACAGTGCCCTTGCTCTGAGAAATCAAGGGCATCTCCTCATTCTTTGTAAATACCTCCACAATGGCACATTCTTTACTGTTTTATAATTATTTGTTTCCATGTCTGCCTTTTCCTCAAAACCATGAACTTAAAAAAGAGATTTTTTTTTTTGTTTCCTTCATAGGCACTGTCCGTATGCCTATACCAACCAAAACAGTAGCTCATCTGAAGATGAGCTTAATAGTATTTGTTGCATAAATGAATGAATGAATGAATGAATGAATGAACAAGCAAATGGAAAGAGGTAATTAGGCTGGCCAAGGGAGAGAAAACCTAGAACACAAAGAATACCCTCACAGCCCCAACAATTCAAATTTTCTGAACCTCATGGTTTCCAGAAGTATGAAGTTTTTTCATTTTTCCAACTTTCTCTCTCTCTCTCTCTCTCTACCTACCTAACAATGTGTATCGAGATATAATTCACATGCCATCTATTTGGAGAATAGCACATGCAGTAATAATAATTAGGAAATACTGCTAATACCTTACATTTAAATAGAGTTTTACATAAAAGCATTTTCAATATGTTAATGCACTGGATTCTCCCAACATTTCTTAAGCACCCGACTTCGGCTAAGGTCATGCTCTCTCAGTTCGTAAGTTCGAGCCCCACATCTGGCTCTGTGCTGACAGCTCACAGCCTGGAGCCTGCTTTGGATTCTGTCTGTCTGTCTGTCTCTGCCCCTCCCTTGCTTGTGCTCTCTCTCAAAAATAAATAAACATTAAAAAAAACATTAAAAAAAAACAGACAAGCATATCAAAACTACCATGTGATACAGTGAATGCCATAATAAAAGAATGTAAAGTCTCTCTCAGCATTATCATTCTGATTTCCTTTACCATTTCTTTCTCTTAAAATGAAGTTCTGGAATCTAATAACAAAATATTGCTTCTGATGACCATCATTAGGAAATGGGAAGTGTTACACACAGGGATTCTGAGCCTGTGAGCCAGTGCTGTTCTCCTCAATGCTGGGGATGTCTAAGGAGTCAGTCAGACAATGATGCAAAGAATGAAGAAGAGGTTACCAAGTGTGAAATGTAGGCTGGCATTTCCCTTCCTTCATATTCATACTGTGGCTCTCTGATTTTCCATCACCACAATATTTCCTATAGAGATGGATTATAAAATTCAAGTCTTCGATTGTGACATCTACACAGAGGGCATTTGAATATTTGTCTGCAGCCATGACTTCTCTCCTGAGCTCAGTGGATGGATCCACCTCTTTGTGGATACTTCTACTTTAAAAATCTTACCGTGACCTCACGTTGTTTACCTCAAATTAGGTAACAGCAACAGATTACATCACAAGTGTTCCTGATTCCAATCTTTCCTTTCTTTTAACCCATTTTATACACTAGCATATACAAATGCTCCTAAAACAGAGGTTTGTAGTATGCCTTCCACTACGTGACAGCATCCAAACTTTCTAAGCTGATCTGCAATGACCTCCTACTCTCACTCATGGCAGGTTACCGACATACTGGATTGGAGCAGAGGCAGAAGCTTGCCTCTGGCACTTGATTGCCATGACCTTGGGCAAATAGCTGAGCCTGCTAGGACTGAGTAAAAATCCCATGCCAATGTACAGCCCCAGAAGTAAGAAAGGCTTACTTCCTAGGTTTTCTATGTTCCTGCCCTTTGTTCTTTGCATATCCTGCCTCTCCAAAGTGAGTTCAAGTATCACCTTGCTTGTGAAACTTTCTTCAAGTACTCTGGCCCAGAATGACTTCTGCTTTTTCCAAACTCCCAGGACCTTTACTTCCATCTCTTTTCATAATCCTAGAGCCATCTCTTGGAAATCTAGAAGTCACTGTCAAGAGTTCATTTGGTCCAGTCACTTGCTGGCTGGAGAGTTACCTCTTTTTACTGATCACCCGAGGCTGTCTCATATACAATCCATAGTGTTCACTAATTTTCTATATGTGTGTTAACATGGAATATATATATATATATATATTGTATGAAAAATATGTATTCTGTACATGCATATCTCTTTCCAACTAACGCATGAACTCTCCAAGAACAAGTACTTCTCTAATATTTCCCACAGCACCTAAAACAACGTATGTACTTGAGTACTGAACTGACTTTTAAGTATCTTCAGATTGGAGTTAAATTATTGGTCAAAATCTCCAAATCTGGAAAAATGGATGCATTAATTTTTCATGGCTGAAAGAAACCACGGGTCAAACCTGGAAGAAACTCAGTTAGCTTGTATCTCACTTTCATGTCTTTCAGTTAGTAAAATAAAACCATTCCTTTTATTTAAATATCCTCTTGGGCCTTCTATTGAAATGGTGGTTAAGAACAGTTGGCTCTGGAAGTGTGGCTGTCCTCAGGTTTTCATGGGAATGTGCATCTGTTGGCGAACCCTGAGGTACTCTTGGTTCCCAATATGTGCCTGTGTGCCCTTAATGGTGCTTAATGGTGCAGGGTGAGGGGAAGGGGAACCACTGGAAATGAATCATGGAGGCTGGAGCATAAGAATAAGGGTTAGATTATGATGGGAAAGAGAAAGCAAAGAAAGGAACATGCTCCAAACTTTTGTTCAAACATCCTTATCAGAAACAAAGTAATGAGAAAATGTCCTTCAGTACATTTATTTTATATGTGTGTGTGTGTGTGTATATAGGCGTGTATATAGGTATACACACACACACACATATATATACGTATATATACACACCAACTATGTTTGTCCATATTAAATAGTATTATAGTTTAAATGTCCTTTTCTTTTGTCAAATAAAAATCAACCATGTTCATACTGCACTTTGTAGATCACTGGTATAAAGTCTAGACTCCATAGCTAAGAGCTGGTCCAGTGCAAAGGCTACAGTGGGTGAAAATGCTGACATAATTGAAACAACATGCCATGTGCACAGCTAATAAAGCCATGCTCCCACTTCAGCTTCAACGGTCCTGCCAGAACACCCTCTGTGCAAAGAGCCTCAGGACTGCCCTGGCCCACACCCACTTCACCTCCAGCCATCCCACCAGGGCAGCCTCAGCACAGTGTACCCCAGGACCCCCAGCCCACACCAGCCATAGCCCCAACCAGCCAGCCAAATTCACCAAGTACACATGGTCTACATAAGGGACAACCATCCACAAGACCATTCCTTCAAGTTTAGAAGTAGCTGTTCAGCCTAAATCATAGAAACAAACACAGAAGGTCAGGTAAAAGAGGGAGACAGAGGAATATACTCCAAAATAAAGAGTAAGACAAAACCTCAGAAAAAGGACTAAATGAAACAGAGATAAGCAATACACCTGACAAAAAGTTTAAAGTAATGATTGTAAAGATGCTTAGCAGGCTGAGGCACTTAGGTGGCTCAGCCCAGCATCAGGCTCTATGCTGAATGTGGAGCCTGCTTAGGATTCTCTCTCCCTCCCTCTGCCCTTGTTGCCCCACTCATGTGCTCTCTCTCTCTTTCTAATATAAAAACTAATAATAATAAAAAAAGATGCTCACCAGGCTGGAGAGGAGAGTGAAAGAAATCAGTGAGAACTTCAGCAAAGAGATAGAAAATATAAAAAATATAATAACAAAGCCATGCAGATAGAACCCTGAGCCCATATTTACACTGCAGTGCAAACATAAAACATCAGAAGTAGTCTTGATATGAAATTAATTTATTTTTGAGACATGATATTCCCAGAAGTGGCTTATAGTCCTGACACTCTCAACTCTTTCTGAAGCAATATATATACGTTTTGCTTCTTCGTGTTGTTTTGTTTTGTTTGGTAGAAGGGAAGCAGGAGATCGGATAGAACAGGGAAAGATAAAGTTAAAATACAAGTACAGGTATGAAAAACAAAACTATTTTTCTCCCATGTGAAAACAACTTAAAAAATTTTTTTAATGTTTATTTACTTTTGAGAGAGAGAGGCAGGACGCAAGCAGGGGAGGGCAGAGGGAGAGGGAGACACAGAATCTGAAGCAGGCTCTAGGCTCTGAGCTGTCTGCACAGAGCCTGATGTGGGGCTCGAACTCACAAACCATGAGATCATGACCTGAGCTGAAGTCGGACGCTTAACTGACTAAGCCAACCAGGCACCCCTGGAAATAACTTTTATTTTAAAAATTATGTATCTCTATATAAATGAGATATACATATGATATTTCCATATTGCCTTAAAGCAAGAAATTTAGCATTGTCAGGAACAATATCCTGAAAGCATCTCACCAGGTCTCATACTCACAATAAATGCAATTCTCCAAGCTGTCTGCAAGATCTGACAGAAGGGAACATGTACAACATTTTCTGGATCTAGGCAATACTTACTCCTTGATTTGTTATGTTTTGTTTTTATTTTGTCCATTTAAGCTACTTTTACTCATTAAGATACTTTTTTTTTTTTTTTTTTTTTTTACATATGACTTTAAAACAGAAGTCAACTCTGACTTGTTGCCCTCTTCTTACGACATTCACAGTTTGTTTCTTCCAGTTGGAAATGTTTTTCCCACGTGATGTTTGCACTCTGAGGGGAACATATAATAAAGTAATCAAACCTGACCGGGACAACAATTTTCATATGGAGAACAGAATGCCAGGGAAAAAGTGCCAGATCATACAGCAACATGCACTTGTTCTTTCAATGTGGCACAAAGTACGCATCAGCATATTCCAGCTAGTGTGGATTTCAGAGCACCTGGGGAAAAACCTTATCAGTCTCTCCTAAATTAAAGCTACATTTCTCAGCCTTGCTCCTTTTAAGTGGTAGATGTTGCCTATGTTGTATGTCAGCTCTTACTCATTTCAATGCCAATTATTCATATCTGTGAAAGTTCTAATAAGGATGGACTGACATTTAACTTTTTTTTTTTAATAGAAGAGCTTTGTTGAGATATAGTCACATACCATATAATTCACTCATTTCAAGTGTTCAATTCAAGGGTTTTTAGTATAGCTGTGCAACCATCACAATAAGCAATTTGAGAACATTTTCATCACCCCAGAAAGAAACCAAATACCCATTAGCATCCTCCAGCTCCTGCCCCACCCCACCCCATCCCTAGCAACCACTCTACTTTCTGTTGCTATAGATTTTCCTGTTCTGACACTTCACATGAAAAGAATCATTTTGTGTATGATTTCTTTTGTTAACATCATATGATCAAGGTTCATCTATGCTGAAGCATGTACCAGTACTTCCTTTTTATAACTGAATAATATTCCATTCTATGGATTATACTACATTTTATTTATCTATTCATCAGTTAATAACACTTGGGTTGTTTCTCCTTTTTGGCTATTATGAATAACGCTACTATACGCATTTGTGTGCAAATTTTAGGTGGACATGTTTTCATTTCATATCTAGGGGCTGAATGGCTGAGCCATATAAAAACTCCATGTCCAATCTTTTGAGAAACTACCAGACACTTACCTTCTTGTTGATGTAAACAAGTTTTGTAAACAAATTCAAACGTGAAATGCAAAAAGAAAAAAAGGAATATTCTGCCCCTTTTCTAAAATAATTGCCAAACCTTTCAACATTTCAGAACTATTTGCATAAAATTTTTACTATGTTACTGGCAAATTATCGTCTTATTAGAGCAATTTTGGTTGATATTAATGTATATTGCAACATTCTGTCAGCCATTTATTTGTATTAAGCAACCATAAAAGCAATCAAAAGCCTTAATTTAATTCGCATTTTCCATTTGACTTCTCCCTAATCATTGTGAATTATTTTAGCCATTTTTCTTTAGAATATAAGATCTTTGAGTGCATATGCACATTAATAGGCTTCCAAAAAAAGTATGCGATTATCTTTGACAGTATGCTTTGAGTGCTCAGGACCACCTTCATAGTTATTCTTGATCATAAGTATTGGTTTATCTTCCCATGTTCAAGATACTGACTATTGATGGGCTCTTCTAGCTCATGTGATTGGACACAGTGACTTCCTGCTGAGAATTACATGCCCATTAAGTCAGATTAAAACATGCTGAATCCCTCTTTATGAAAGACTTTTCACACTATAGATAACACATGCATTCAGGCTTTCTCCTTGGCTTATGGCCTTTGTTAACCAACAAAAATGGTTATATTTTAGTAAATACTTTTTCTATTCGTAATTTGGGGTCAGCCATGGTTGTACCATCTAAGAAATACTTGGATCAGTCAGTGGTACCTTCCTATATGGAGACATACCTTGCTCCTCTGAGCAGGATCTGACTTCATCAGAAGGCAATCAGATCTCCACTCAACCTGCCCTGGGCAGCATGAATGTTCTCCATTTCTCATGGGGGTTGAGGCAAAGCAGAGTAGCCTACCACTTCTCGAAATTCACCATAGTTCTTCCTAGCATGCTGAATGGCGGCCACCCAGTCTGTCTTCTTCAATAGAATTTGATGACTTCACCAGACCAAGTGAAACAGATCCACCATAGAAGCACTCCAGGAAAAACAGCAGAGTGTAACCTCGGTGTGCTGAGAAACTCGTGTACTGCTCTTTATGGGCACTGTCGAAAGTTGGAGGGTACAACCCAGCTTCTCCTTTTGTGGAATTCACCCCTTCACATATACTTGACAACATTATGAAGAAGCCGTTTCTAATGCTTGGATCTTTCACTAATGTGTAGTAAATATACAAGTAAAACTGCAAAAGCAGATCCTGTCATCCCTGATTTTATTAAGTATAAATGTACTGATCACTTTGTTTTCCTCTAGCAGAATACATCAATAAAATAATCTTATGGGGAGAAAAACTCCACCCTTCATTTTTATAATTATCAAATATTTTAGAACTCTTTCCAAAAATTGTCAACAGTCAAGGTAAATGGTAATTTGAGGGTGTAGGGGCATGGAAATCTGACTTTGGGGAACAGTATGTATGAAAATATGTATCTAAAAAGCTCAATGTGGAATGCAGCACCAACTGCAAATGAAAAACAGTAATTCTGCTGCTTTCAAATACCCAAGTTGTGGCCACAAAGTCTGTCTTTCTCTAAAGCCTGTCTGCATCGATACCTTTTGTGTCTCCTGAAAATATTACTTTGTGTAGTAATCTTTATTTTAACCACTCTGTCATCATCGTGGGATAAACACAATCGAGTTTCCAAAATGAATCTGGGAGGCTGGGGTTGTCTAGATAAAACATGACTGACTGTTTGGCAAACAATTTCTCACAAAGGACCTGATCCTGTAATCTTTGTCTTGGCAGAACATTACTGTAGTATAACTCGGTTTGGCAAACCTTATATAAAAATAGGACCCTTGACTTAAGATACAGTGTAAACAGACTGACTTCCTAAAGCCCTCAATGGGTCTGTGGTGAATGAATGCTTAAGCGCAGACTCTTCTATGGAAAACCAAATTTACTTGAAAAGTAATGTTTCTCTTCTCTATTTTTCATAATATATGGGCAGCCCAAGCCCTACTCCTGTACCAAAAACTTCACAGTTATTGTCCAAATTCCTATGGAATCCAAAAGGGAGATGGTTTTTAACTACTGAGGGACTTTGAATAAAATGAGATGTGTGTCAGGCCATTATGGTTGTCAGTGGCCAAAAATATGCATAAATTAGAAGAATTAACTAAACAAAAATGACTAATAGAAATTTGTGGGGAAAAATCTTTTTAACTGATGCTGTTTCCATTACACAAGTACCAAAACCCTTTCTGATGAGTTTAAAACATTTAAAAAACTACTGTATTATACATAAATTTAATGCCAATAAAGCAGTGCCTTCTGTTGTAGCATACAAAGGAATAAATACTACGGTTTCTTTTAAAAAGTAATTTTCATTGAAGGACTGATGTACACTCAGTATGTTCACAAACAATAAAAAAGAATTAATGGCCAGGTACACAAAACAAGGTCATTTTTCTGCTCCTACAGAAATGACACCTGTGGGGGGGGGAGGGGAATAAATATTGTTTACTTGAATTCATGTCTTTTTTTGTTTGTTTTTAGCATTTATTTATTGCTGAGAGACAGAGACAGAGAATGAGCAAGGGAACGGCAGACAAGGAGGGAGACACAGAATCTGAAGCAGACTCCAGGTTCTGAGCTGTCAGCACAGAGCCCACCGTGGGGGCTCGAACCCATGAACCGCGAGATCATGACCTGAGCCAAAGTCAGACACTTAACCAACTGAGCCACCCAGGTGCCCTTACTTGAATTCATGTGTTTCATTGAAATCATACTGAAGTCTATATACAGTTGACACTTGAACAATGCACTTAGAGACACTGACCCCACAACAGTAAAAAAAAAAAAAAAGTCCATATATAATTTCTGACTCCACAAAAACTTAACTACTGATACCCTACTCTTTTTTCAATGGGGGGGGAAGGGCAGAGGGAGAGGAAAAAAAAAATTTTAATGTTTAGAGGAGGGGAGGGAGATAGGGAGAGAGGGAGAGAGGGAGAGAAGGAGAGAAGGAGAGACGAGGGAGGGAGGGAGGGAGGGAGGGAGAGAGAGAGAGAGAGAGAAAGAAAATCCTAAGCAGGCTCCAAGCTCTGTGCAGAGTCCAATGTGGGGCTCCAACTCACAACCCTGGGATCATAACCTGAGCCAAAATCAAGAGTTGGACACTTAGCCAAGTGAGCCATCCAGGTGCCCCCTAATAGCCTCCTGGTGACCAGAAGCCTTACCGATGACATAAACAGTCAATTAACACCTATTTTGTATGTTACCTGCACTATATACTGGATTCTCACAATAAAGGAAGGTAGAGAAAAGAAGATGTTATTAAGAAAATCACAAGGAAAAGAAAATACATTTATACTGCTGTACTATAAAAAATCCACATGTAAGTGGACCCATGCAGTTTAAACCCAGGTTTTTCAAGGGTCAACTGCGTTAACGTTTTTTTTAAAAAATAGAACATACACCTTTTTAAAAACAATGATTATCTTTTGGGGATGGAGTGTTACAGCAGACCTCTACATTCTAAAATACACATTTCTAAACTAATAAGAAAAAACCTGTCACTTAAAAAAATAACTCCAGTGTGAGAGATTTTCTCTGAGGCGGAGTTGAAGAAAAGGATGTTCTTCTCACTGTTGTTTACAGTCGAAATATACAAATATCAGAGCTTGTCTTGAAGGCCACCTGCAATGCCATGGAGTCTCTGAAATGCTGTTAACTAGCTGCCTTATGAGCTACCATAATGAAGCTTCCTCAGCAAACTCACACAGGGGCTCCCATATTGAGATGCTTTTCTAGAATGTGGTAAAAACCACTATGCACGCATGGAGGTGTGCCTCTCAGATCTGCCGTCAAGACAGTACTTGCTGTGACTGCCAGCTACTATACTTTTGGGATCTCCAACAATGTTCCTGCTGAGGCCACACTGTCCTGGGTCTGCTCCCAGTCAATGACTGGGCATAGCAGGAACACTAGATCTAGGTCAGTTCTCAACATGGGATGCTTCTGAACAGGCAGCCTCTGCTCTGGGGCTCCCCATCAGGCCAACTGATCCCGTCCCTGGCTGCACTGTAGTCTGAGGCTTCTCCTACCCAGTCCTCCTTCCTTCCTCCTCTCTTTTCAAAGGTGTCAGACCCGTACAGTCTGAAGGCTCTCTCTGGTTATTCTGGCTTCTTCACTCCATTATCCTTCACAAGACATTTCCACCAATTAATTCTGTGTTGGCATGTGCCTTGCAGCGGACTCAAATAAATGTAGACACCTGAGGCTCCAACCTACATTCTTGTGAGAAAAATGGGAGCTGAGCTAGTCCTGGGATACCTGTAGTATACACACAGATCTTTAAATGAGAACAGAATGTCTGGGACACATCATCCAAACACCTTGTGCTCTCCTGCTCAGACCTGGCTTCCCCTCTCTATTGCAAAGCAGTTCCTAGAAACTCGATACTAACTCTGGTTTAGACATAGCCAGGAAACATTCTTCTTTTTAAAAACAATTGTGTCCCCAGAAATTACATAACATTTCAAAAATAATATTGTTATCAGTAATAAAAATATGACTAAAAAACTTTCATTGAGATATTTCTTATGATTTTAAACAATTTTCACTTATATAATTTCATTTTATCTTTTATTATCATGTCAAATATGTATGCTAGGTAAATCATTTATTAGTAAAATATTTAGTGAAACAATTAGGCACAGATCGCCTTCACTTGCATTAGGAAACATCTACTTAAAGGGAGAATGTTGACATCGAACAAAGTATTAATAAAATACAAGAACTTTCTCTTTATTCACTGTGGCAAAATACACATAGAATTTACCATCTTAACCATTTTTAGGTATACAGTTCAGTAGTGTTAAGGACATGATGTTGTTCAACCAATTTCCAGAACTCCTTTCATCTTGCAAAACTGAAACTCTGTACCCATAAAACAACAACTTCCCACTGCCCTGTCTCCAGCCCTTGGCAACCACCATTCAACTATTTGTCCCTATGATTTTTGACTACTCTACGTAACTCTAAGTGACATCATGCAGTACTTGTCCTCTTGTGACTAGCTTATTTCATTTAGCATCATGTCCTCAAGGTTCACTCGTGTTGTACATGAACGACCTTTTTTTTTTTTTTTAATTCCTTACTTAGCTTCCGGGGACACCATACCTTCCTGATTCTCTTCCCACCTCTAAATTTTTACTGGATCATCCATCTTTTTCCATCCACCTCTTTAACATGGACATTCTCCAGAGTTCTGTCCTTGGCCCCATCAGGTTCCCTGTAGGTGGTCATATCCACTTCTGATGGTTTTCACTGTCATATATGTTGTGGTCATTTACTCTCCTGTGGACTTCAGACTCATATCTGACTAACCGCTGGACCTCTCCACCTTGGTACTAGAGGATCTGTGGTAAGCAGGTAACAGCCCCCAAAGATCATCAACTCCAATTCCTAGAACCTGTAAATGTTACCTTATTTAGAAAAACAGTCTTTGGAGACAGTAAGGATTCTGAGATGAGATTGTCCTGGATTACCTGGGTGGGCTCTGAATAAAATCACAAATGTTCTTACAAGGGAGAGGCGGAGAGAAATTCAACAAATGCACAGAGAAGAAGGCAAAGTGACTGCTAAGGCAGATAGAAAGGATGGGGCCAAAAGCCAAGGAATATCAGCAGCCACCAGAAGCTGGAAGAGGCAAGGAGCAGATTCCCTCCTAGAGCCTGTAGAAGGAACCCACCTGCTGACATCTTGATTTTGGCCCAGTGAAAACTGATTTTGGACTTCTGGCCTCCCAAACTATAAGAGAAGAAATTTCTGCTGTTTTAATCAACAAAGATCATGATAATTTATTTTGGCAACCACAAGAAACTGATGGAGTACTGTATTAATTTTCTACAACTACTGTAACAAAGTACCACAACACAGGACATAAACAGCAGAGACTTGTTTTCTCATAGTTCTGGAGGCTAGAAGTCCAAAGTCCAGGGATCAGCAGGGTTGATGCCTTCTGAGGGCTGTGATGGAGAATCTCCTCCCTGCCTCTCCTAGCTTCTGGTGGTTTGCTGGAAACTGCTGGTGTTCCTTGGCTTCTGATACATCACCCTGATGTCTGCCTTCATCTTTACACAGTGTTCTCTCTGAGTGGATGTCCTCTGTGTCCAGACTGCCCCTCTTTATAAGGACATCAGTCATACTGGATTAGGGCCCATCCTAATGACTTCATCTTAACTTAATCTGCAAAGACCCTGTTTCCAAACAAGCTCATATCCACAGGTACTGGGGAGTTAGGACTTCAGCATCTTTTGGGGGACATAATTCAACCCATAACTTGTCTATTCTCTTGCTGCCCCAAATTCATGTCCTTCCCACGTGGAAAACACACTGACCTCATCACTTATATCTCCCCAAGTCTTAATCATTCCACCATCAACTCAAAGTCCCAAATCTCATCATCTACATCATGCAAATCAGTAATGGGTAAGACTTGGGGTAAGAATCATCCTGTAGCAAAATTATTCTCCAGCTGTGAAACTGGACAACTGGTTATCTCCTTCCAAAATACAACTGTGGAACAGGCATAGGATACAGGGATACACATTCCTATTCCAAAAGGGAGTAACTGGAAGGAGAAAAAAGGGTCTATGTTGTCCCAAGCAAGAAAGAAAAGTAGCAGGGAAAATTCCATTAGATTTTAAGGCTTGGGAATAATCCTCTTTGGCTTCATGTTCTGCCCTCTAGGCCCACCAGCATGGTGGCCCCAGACCCAGCCCTCTGGAATCAAGGAGGAGGCCCTGACCCCAGGCCTGTGTCCTAGAGGACCATGGTGATGACAGCAGCCCTGGTGACCTATGAACTGCTTTCAGGCTCATTCTTCCCTTTTCCTGAAGGATAATACATATTCTTGGCCAAACAGCTCCATCGACCCATCTCCTCCCTATAGACTCCTAGAAGTCTGATAACATCCTTCCCTCATTTTATCCCATCTCTGGCCCCTTTAGTCCACACTGGAAGTATTTCTGCTGAGATGGTTGACACCCTTGATGCTCTCTGTATGGTAGACTTTCTTGTTTGTTTGGTTTTTTTAATTTTTTTTTTAACGTTTATTTATTTTTGAGACAGAGAGAGACAGAGCATGAACGGGGGAGGGGCAGAGAGAGAGGGAGACACAGAATCGGAAGCAGGCTCCAGGCTCTGAGCTGTCAGCATAGAGCCCGACGCGGGGCTCGAACTCACGGACCGCAAGATCGTGACCTGAGCTAAAGTCGGACGTTTAACCGACTGAGCCAAGAATTTTCCAATCTTCAGGTCCTGTTTCTTTTATGCTTAACAATTCCTTCTTCAAATAATCTCTGTTCTCCCACAGTTTCCCAAAAGCAGCAAGGAGATACTACACCATGCTTTCAACACTTTTCTTAGAAATCTCCACAGCTAAATATCCATGTTTATCACTTATAAGTTCCACTTTCCATCCGACAGAACGCAATCAAATTCTCTCCTACTTCATTACAAGGATTGCCTTTCCTCCAGTTTCAAATAACACATTCCTTATTTCCATCTGAGAACTCACAAGAAGCACCTTAAGCATTCATACTTCTAGCAACAATCTTGTCATGATGATTTATGTATTCTCCAAGAATATAGAAGCTCTCTCTACAGCTCTCTTGTAGAGAGCCCTCCTGTTCTTTCTGAGTCCTCACCAGAACCACCTATAACATCCACATTTGTACCAAAATCTCTTTAAGGCAATCTGAGCTTTCTCTAGCAAGCACTACAAAACTCCTCCAGCCTCTACCCATTACCCAACCCCAAAGCCACTTACACATTTTTAGGGATTTGTTACCACAGCACCAAATGTGTATTCGTTTCCTAAGGCTGATGCTGTAACAAAGTACCAAAAACTGGGCGGCTTAAGCAACAGAACTGTATTCTCTCCAAGTCCTGGAGGCTGCAAGTCCAAAATCAGTGTCTGCAAAGCTGATTCCTTCTGAGAGCTGTGATGGAGAGTGTCCTCCATACCCGTTCTAGTTTCCAATGGTTTTCTGACCATCATTGGCATTCCTTGGTTTCTGCTCATCATCCTGATCTCTGCCTTCATCTTCACATGACGTTCTCCCTGTGTGCATGTCCTGTGTCCAAATCTCCTCTCTTTTTATAAGGACCCCCATCATGTTGGATTAGGGTCCACCCTAATGACAGCTTAGCCTGATTATCTGTAAATACCCCATTTCCAAATAAGGGCATATCCACAGGTACTCGGAGTTCGGAGTTCAACATCTTTTGGGGGAACATAACTCAACCCATAAATACCGCAAATTCAGCATTATGCAAAACATAATTTATCCTCCTTCCAAACAACATGTTGCTCTTCCTATACTCCATTCGTGAGACAGTAACACCACCACCACTGATCCATTCAGAAGTGTTGGAGTTCTTCCCGATGCCTTGCTTTCCCCTGAACTCCATGCTCAATCCTGCTTATTTTACCACCTAATTATGTATGCATGTATGAATGTATATATGTATGCATGAATTTATTTTTTGAGGGGGGGCACACACATGAGTGGGGGAGGGGCAGAAGGAGAGGGAGAGACAGAATCATAAGCAGACTCTACTCCTGGCACACAGCCCAACGCAGGGCTCCATCTCGTAACTGTGAGATCATGACCTGAGCAGAAATCAAAAGTCAACTGCTTAACTGACTAAGCCACCCAGGGTCCCCATATTTCAATAATATTTTATTTAACCCAACGTGTCCAAAATATTATCATTTCAATATAAAAACAGTTTTTTTGGATGAGACTGCTCTTTTTCCCCCTATTTATTTCCAGTATAATTAACATACACTGTTATACTAGTTTCAGGTGTACAACATAGTGAGTCAACAATTCTATACTCAGTGCTCATCACAAGAAGTGTACTCTTAATCCCCATGATCTATTTCACCCATTCCCCACCCCCCACCTCCCCTCTGGTAACCATCAGTTTGTTCTCTACAGTTATGAAGAGTCTTTTTCTTTTTTCTTTGCTAATTTGTTTTGCTTTTTAAATTCCACATATGAGAGAAATCATATAGTATTTGTCTTTCTCTTACTTATCTCACTTAGCATTATACTCTCTAGCTCCATCCATGTCATTGCAAATGGCAAGATTTCATTCTTTTTTTGTGACCAAATAATATTCCATTGTACGTGTGTGTGTATATATGTGTGTGTCACACACCACTTCTTCTCTATCTATTCAGCTACTGATAGACACTTGGGCTGCTTCCATATCTTGGCTATTGTAAATAATTCTGCTATAAACACTGGGGTGCATGTATCCATCTTAATTCGTGTTTTTGTATTCTTTGGGTAAATTCCCAGTAATATGATTGCTAGATCATAAGGTAGTTCTATTTTTAACTTTTTGAGAAACCTCCATACTGTTTTCCACACTGGCTGCATGGGTTTGCATTCCCACTAATTGTGACAAGTGCTCCTTTTTATCCACATCTTCACCAACACCTGTTGTTTCTTGTGTTTTTTATTTTAGCCATTCTGACAGGTGTGAGGTAATCTCTTATTGTGGTTTTGATTTGAGTTCCTCTGATGATGAGTGATGCTGAGCATCTTTTCATGTGTCTATTGGCCATCCGTATGTCTTCTTTGGAGAAATGTCTGTTCATGTCTTCTGCCCATATTTAAATTGGATTATTGTTTTTTGGGTGTTGAGCTGTATAAGTTCTTTATATATTTTGTCTATTAACCACTTATCAGATATATCATTCACAAATATCTTCTCCCATTCAATAGTTTGTCTTTTTGTTTTTCTGATTGTGTCCTTCGCTGTGCAAAAGAACTTTTTATCTGCCTAAGTATTTACTGACTTCATCAGCATCTCTCAATCTCTCCAGCTAAAGCCTTTAAGTTAAGAGTTTATGTGCTTATCATCTGGGCTCATGGGCTCATTCCCCATGCTCTAGTCTTGCACTTCTCACATTTGCCCTCCTATCTTCTGAGCTCCTTCATCTTGGAATCCCACTGGCCTCACACAGAACTTCTCACATAGAAGACACTCACTTAGCAAATGATGACCAGTGAACTCATTCAAGAAACTGCATTATATACACAACACTAAAACTATCCCATTTGAGGTCTTCCTTGGGATTCACAGATAAATTCTCCTATTGAAACAAAAGTTATGATAGTATTTCTGAAAGTGGGATTTTACTAACCTTTTGATAGAGGGTACATCCTAAGTATCAGTCAAGATGGTGTTTTATACACCATTAGTTGAAAAGATAGTTACATCATAGAGGAAAGATATCACCTTGACCTTTGTCACAGCATTTGCTCTCCCTTGAGCATCTGTAATATCTGTCCATAGCTCTGATTAGGCAGTTTGTTACCTACTGCCTTACACTTGTCTCTATTTTTTTTATTATGTCTTCTCTGACACCTAAGCTGCTTGAAAAAAAAAAAAAAAAAACAATGTCGCATATTTTTGAATGTCCCCACAATGCATGGGCTAGTGTTAACAGAACAGATATTGGCATCAATCATCACTCATACAGATTGTGTTAGAAAAAGAAGACCAACTTTGTGCACTTCTGTCTTCAATATATATGTTTTAGATTAGAGCTTAGGTTCTGAAAACAGACAGACTTGGTTTCAAATTTCTCCCACCTACTAGCATATAACATTAGATGATTTATACAGCCTCTTGAAGCCTCAGCTTCCTCAGCAATAAAATGGGATCCCTCTCTTTAGTGTCTCTTGTATAGGACTATAGTAAGGATCAGCTCAGATAAGGCATGTAAAAGTGTCACACAGTGCCTGGTACATGTAAACACTCATGGAATGGTGATTATCAACATCACTATTAGTTTTTATTCCTTTAAGGGTTCTGACTGCTGCTTCTAGAAATCTCCTCTTTGGCAGTAGCGTCCTCCTCCTCCTCCTCATCATCATCAAAGGACATTTCTTAAGAATCTTGGAAGAAATCCCGCGTTTCCAGGTGTTGGGCTCTGGCAGGATTCTGTGGGAGTACAGAAGACCAGCTGATATTACCCCTGACAAAACCAAAAATTTTCCCAGTGCAAGCCAGGATCCCAAGATTGGATCTCCAGCACTTGTAGGCTTGCTTATTTTTTAAATTACTGTGTTCTGCCGATATGTTTTTTGCTGTGTATTTATTTCTCTTCCACTGAACTTCACATCTGTTTCTCCTGCCACACAAGTACCTAAGGGCCTTGGGACCAGACACTTTTTTTTAATGTTTTTATTTATTTTTGAGACAGAGAGAGACAGAGCATGAGCAGGGGAGGGGCAGAGAGAGAGAGGGAGACACAGAATCCGAGGCAAGCTCCAGGCTCTGAGCTGTCAGCACAGAGCCTGACGTGGGGCTTGAACTCACGGACTGCGAGATCATGACCTGGGCTGAAGTTGGACGATTAACTGACTGAGCCATCCAGGCGCCCCAAGACCAGACACTTCTAACAGGAGCACAGGGCTGCTTTAGAGGGGTAAGGGCATGGCCTTTGTCCCACCAAACAATGCCACTCAGGCACCCACCGTCAGAAATCCTAATCCATGGGAATTTGAAGCCAATATTCCACAAAGTGAAAGCATGTGGAATACATATACAAAACATATCACCCTAAAAAGCAGCAGGAAACTAGTGTTGTTGGTTTTTTTTTTTGGTTTTTTTTTTGGTTTTTTTTTTTTATGGCACACTGTCAAGTCCATCTTCTAGTACACAGTGAGCTCCTCAACAATAAAGAGAGGTCTCTAGGATTTGATGGTTTACTCCCCCACCTTCCCTAAACAGTCCAACTTCCCCTACTTAAATATGGTGGTGAATTTAGCAAGGAAGAATTCTGAATCACTGTCCAATGATCAGCGTTACTGAGCGTGTTCTGGAGATCGACAAGGTCAGGAATGTGCTAGGAGATGTAAGCACAGGATCAACTCCCGGCCAGGTTGGGGAGCTCCAGAATTTGGAAATTAATCAAGAAAGGAAAGAAAGGGGAAAATAGAAGGAAAAGAGGAAAAAGAAAGTTATCAGGCCCCGACTCCCCTGCTCTTCCCGACACACATGAAGAGCACAGACCAAATACCTGAACATTCCTGACCCCACCCTTTCCCTTATACCCACATCAGCAAGCCCAGTCAGCTCAGTCTCTAAAATATACCATTATTTTTGGTATTCTGGTCAAACACACCATTATCTTCCATCTGGTCTACCAACACACTTCCTTAGCTATCCCTGCTCCCACACTTGCCTCCTTATCCCTCATACCTTATAATCAATTTTCCATAGAGAAGTCAGAGTGGCTTATACTACGAGATGCAAGTCAGACCACATTACTTTTCTACTCGAACCCTACTAAGGCTTTCCAAGACTCCAAAATCCTCTCCATGGATGCCAGGTCTTAACACTTCCCACTTCTTGACCTCATATCCTCTGCTTCCCTTTCATTTTATTCTAGCAATATCTGGCTTAGTACTGTTCCTAGAACACTGGAGGCTGTTTCTACCTCAGGGTCTTTTTACATACTATACCCTCAGCCTATAATGCTTCCCCAATATCACAGTATCCATCATCATTTCATGTGTGCCCTTGTTCCAATGTTACCTCTTCCAAGAGGTTTTTCTTAATCATCCTGTCCAAAACAACCATTCATCTCCCTAGTCCTCTGTCTTGGTATTTCTCCATAGCACCTTGTCACTATTTGAATTATTTTCTCATTAGATTATTACCTATCCCCCAACCAACCTGTCTGAGGATAGGTGCTTTCTATGTGTTCTCCACTGTATTCTCAGAGCCTAGAACAGAGGCTGGCATATAACAGACAGTCAACAGTATCTCAATAAATAAATGTGGAGCCATTGAGATTGGCCAGAAAGGGTTTCCTATAATCAGGATTTTTAGTTTTATTTTCAAAGAGACGAAGGATACATGTTGGTTGGAATCATTACCTGATGATCTCTAATGTTCCTGCTCTTACTGATGTCCAAGAATCTCCACTACCCCCACAAGCAGGGCCACCTTTTACAATCACAGACCACACACCATCATTCAGATGGTGCATGTGAGCCAGACAGAAACAATATGAAAAATCAGTTTTCCATTCCATGATTGTGTGGTACCTAAATGGAAAGCTACACTGGAAGATAAACAGAAATGAAAGGCATCATGATGCTATAATGTTATCTTTAAAAAGAAAGCGCAACCTATTTTAAATGACACAATACTTAAGTGCATCAGGCATACCCAGGCAGGGTGTGAAATCAGGCCATATGTTAGCCCTCAGGTGGAATTATAAAGCACGTGGCTGAAGGCTGACTGCTTTAAGAGGGCCTTGCATTACATTATATAAAGAATTTTACTACTTTTCTGAATTGAACTTAGCTACGGAATTGAGAGAAACCATCTGACTTCCACATTTACTCTGTCTCACAGAGGTGGGGCATGGTAGCATTAAAATCCAACAGGCACACTGTAGCCATGCTCCATTCAAATTCTCAGTGCAGAACTACGATGTTGATGTTATATTGTGTTTAAACCTTAATGAAAGATAACATTTCTTTCTCTCTCACACAGTGCTCAGTTCTATAACCTTCATACAAAACACAGACCCTTGCTGGGGAGTTTGGACCAACAGTGTGCTGTGAGCAACTTGTGCTCATAAGCCAGGCCCACACAGATGAAACACTTTGCACAAAGAAAGAAAAGCTTCCCAAAAATCTCCTCTGGAGAAATACTCTATATTGGCTGGATTCTCTCTTCAGTGCCGGAAACAGCAGGACGACTTCTAAGTTACCAATGATCTGTTCTCCACATCACTGGAGCCTTCCCACACCTCAGCTCAAGAAGGTCACAAGCCCACTTTGGGTTAAATGCTCTCACAGCTTACTGGAAACCCACTGATGGCTGATGCAGTGTTTTGAGAATAAACTATGTAATCTTCAAGATTTCCAAAAGGCACAGTTTCCCTTCCAACAAAGAGCAGATTCTGACTGAACTGTGGGATGTGGGCAGTGGTAACCCCTGAGCTGCTCACCTTTTTGATTCTGGAGAGATCCCACGTGAGGATGAAAGTCTGTTGGGAAGGCAAGATCAGCTTTCCAAGCAGAAAGTAAACATAAAATACAGGGGGTAGGTAAGAGCTATGCAGATATGGCCACACAATACACAACTCTGAGATTTCAGCCCCCTCCTTCTGGTCAAGTGGTTAGCCCTAGCTCCTTCTCTGAAGATGAGCCTGGGAACACCTTCAAGTTCTTAAATGTTTCACTGCTCTTTGGCAGTGTTTCCATGGGCATTTTGTTGGGAAGGTAGTTTGCTCATGTCCCTGGGAGTTTTCTCTTGGCAGGGATCAGTACAGCTAGGTGACTGCTCTCCCTTAATGAGCCTTAATTAGATTATGTTTAACAGCACGGACTGCACAGGGAGGCATGCTGATGTGCAGACAAGGAGTGGCTTACCCTGTAAATTAATAGGCCTGACTGGAATTATGGAAGCTAGCTGTGTAAACGCAAATGGAGCCCCCTAAGCCAACAGTCCTTGGCCTGCTGACACAGCTGCACCAGAGTACCCAGTCACTGGAGCGCCAAAGGATATTCAGTTACAGTGAAGAAATCATAACAGAGACAGGAAACAGATCAGCACACTCTGGATTTAACACCCTCCCTGGGGAACTCGGCTGATTTCAAGCCTGCAGATGTTTTTAACTCTGCCTTGAAGAATGTCCATGTCACATGCTCAAGCTGATGGAGTTGAGTACAGTAGTCAAGCAAGGCTTACATATTCAGAGAGGGGACCAAAATTCTGTTGATTCGAACTCCTCATCTCTGAAACTGAGGTGGGGCAACTGATAAAATCCGCAAAATCCTTCGGTGGATTTGCTGAGCTGGCTGGAAATAGATGCCTACAAAGCCCAGTGTTTACACGAAATGAGGTGTAAATGAAGTCAACTAGACTCTTCCATGAAGATCCTGCCGTCCCCATGGTAGTGGGGTTTCTCAGCTGCTTCCCCCTTGTTGTTATTCTCACTGCTCCATACCAAGTGGAGGAGAATGAAAACAAGCCTTTTCCATTCAGCATTTTCAACATCACTGCCAACAAAAACGGGATCCTTGACTATTTAGAGCTTATGACTAAGGGGATGGCATATCTTAGGCAGGATACAGGTCGTTTTTCAAAAGTTACAGTAAATTTGCAGAATTGGAAATGTATCTTTTTAAGTTCTTCCGACTGAGTTAGATAAATATGTCTAAGGCTGAATAAAGATGTGGTTTGCCAGAGGTACCGCATTTTCTTTGGGGCAAAGGGACCTGCTGGACCCTGCCAGGAAAGAGTTCAGACAAGAGGAGGACTATGGATGTGAGATAAACCTCAAGTCTGAGTTGAAAAAAGAGAAGAATGTTCAGCTTGCTTGTGATTTTTTTGTTTTTGGTCCCATTTGCAGTTATTTTACTCTTCTAAATTTCCTTATCTATAAAACGAGTAATTTTTAAGAATGCTCTCAGAGGACCCTGTCAGGACCAAAAATTCTATCAGTCATTTCCTAACATACCCTTGAAACATCCCGCTGAGGACATATTTTTCTCATGTTGAAAAAGCAATGATCTTTTTAACTGCTACTGAATTGAGTTTCGTGTTTGAACAGACACACATTTCTGGCAATTTAGAGCAATTCTCCTTTCTCCACCTGAGTTTGCGGACTTATCCAAACAATTGAGAAGATGGGAGGGTGGTGGGGCCGGGGAGAGGGGAAGCCTGCTGGAGCTATCTGGGCTGGCCCTCTCTGCAGAAGGCAAGCCTTCACTTCTGTGAATGGGAAGCAGTTCTGGATGGAAGTAGAGACTTATGGGGCGGCCTGGATCACTGTTGGACAGTTCCACCTGTTAAAATAAGCCCCTCCTTATTTTGGACTTCTCCCATCTATGTTCTTGTCTGAAGAATTTATGACCACAGATTCTCTCCCCAGATGATCACTCCCCAAGACTTCTCTTTCCCAAGTGGAGCTATTTCTCCAATTTCCTCTGTGCTCTACCACCACACCTGGTTCTTACTTGCTATCTAAATAACAGGTGGATAGAGTTGGATCACCCAGATTCTAATGAGGAGCTTAGATGGATTAGGGACTTGGGACTTTGGGACTTAGGGACTTAGGTGTGGGCAGAGAAATTCATCTTGTATTAAGATGTGAAGGGTACCAATGAAACAGACTTTGCCCTGCCAATCAGCTCTAAGTCTGGAAGGTCATTTGTTGCATGTTCTTGTTTGGAGTTACACAGGGCTCTTACATCAAGGTCTCCTTTTGAGTGAATGACCACCTGGAAAAGTAAGCATGCACAGTGCCCGGTACATATGTATAGAATGTATTTAGAAGCTAAATCCTAAATCAGACAGCTTTTCTCACACTTCAGGTTCCTGAAAGAGTGAAGGAGCAGGATGCCTGGAAGAGACTGACCAGAGCGAGGTATGTAAAACCTGAGCGTAGATAAGAGGAGCATCTGAGATAGTTCTGTCTACCTTAAAACTCTGCTAATGCCAAGTCTACGTCAAGAGACCCCAAACCAGCTACCTCTGCACACCTAGGGCAGCAAGTATTGCCTATGTACTAGAATACCTTTGCTTATTCTTTTCTCCATCTTCCTTCCAGAAGTTTCATGGAAGTAGAGCCAGGGCCAGGATACAATTTCCTGACTCTCCCATGCCTCTTAGTTATGGAGGTAGGACAGTACAGGAGGGAAAAAGGATACTGAGGAGCTTCTTAAAGGGGGATCATTGCTCGTAAAGTTGGCCCTAAAATCAACCAGAAAATCTAATTTTAAAACACATGTGTTCAACACAGAAATTAGTTTATTGGATCATTCTCTCTCTTAATTACCCCGTTTTTCAGTAAACCATAATGACCTCTCAGTACTTCCCAGGGGGACTTCCCTAAAGTTCTTCCTTTAAAATGGACAAGTGATGAGTGATGATTGAGTAACCTGCCAAATCCTTCACTTACGAACTCATCAAGAGAAAGAAGAAAATAGACTTAGTTATTTTGATTTGGCAGTGAGCTCAAAGAAACAACATCAGTAAAACAGTTAAGAATGTTTTTGACAAGAGACATCATTTAAAGACACGTGGAATCCCTCTGCTGTCATCCAAGAACAAAATCCTGACTGGCTCCCACCTATTTTTCTCCTTCTTCTTCCATGGTCACTTGGGATGGGCCATGGGAGAGATCAGGATTCTTCATTTACTCTTTGCCCTAAGGTTTTATGGACTTTGTCTCACCTTTTGAATCCATTCCCCCAACACCACCCCAAGTTTCATTTTACACATCAGCGAAAGTCTCAGCCAAAGGGGAAGGAGTTTTCTTCCCACTGGAGTAGAATTCAGGAATTTATCTGTCTTAAGGTCTGGAGTCAAGCTAAATTATGTTACCTGGGGATGGTGCCAAAAAAAAGGTCTGTTCTCTTTTCTGAATCATGAAACCACCAGTGGTAATCTTATGTCCAAATAGTTGAGATTAAAAACACCAGTACATAACGTGTGCTTTACAGAAGATGGCTGCCAAGTATGTTACGCCTTCAACATAGCTCTCCTGGTAATCTGAAAACTGACCTTGAACGAAAAAAGGCAGGTGAGAAACACAGGGCCAACTCTACGATTAAGTGGTATCCACACATATTAGTTGAAAGATCAGCCTCGCCCAACATTTCCCCAACAACTTGCCACATGTATATTGTCTTTTTTTCTTTCTTGGCCTGCAATGTCCACCAGTCACTCTCCTGAGCTACACAAAGAGAGGGGACACTGTCCTAGGCCAGCATGTTACTGGGAGAGTCAGTGAAGGAGTTATATTCGATTATCACAGGAGTTTGTTTTAATGTCTTTATGGTCACGTTTCTTTTTTCTGTGAAGGCTTTGTCTTATTTTGTTGGTTAGGTGATGAATTAATTTTGAAGGAAGGCTGGTCAGTCGGTCAGTCAGCACCCTTCTGTTGAAGGCTGACTCACTGTTCTCAGTCAAGGGCAAATGGATTTCTGCTCTTTCTTTAGTGATTAAAAAAAAAAAAAAACTTGCCAATAACCATCTGAATCTACCCAAAAGAGAGTTAAATTTTTTTCTTTTCCAGTATTCAAAAAACAAAGCCTAGAAAATAGTATATAATAGCACTGCTGAATAGAAATATAAGCCACACATGTAATCTAATATTTTCTTTTTTTTTTTTTTTTAAATTTTTTTTTTTCAACGCTTTTTATTTATTTTTGGGACAGAGAGAGACAGAGCATGAACGGGGGAGGGGCAGAGAGAGAGGGAGACACAGAATCGGAAACAGGCTCCAGGCTCCGAGCCATCAGCCCAGAGCCTGACGCGGGGCTCGAACTCACGGACCGTGAGATCGTGACCTGGCTGAAGTCGGACGCTTAACCGACTGCGCCACCCAGGCGCCCCTCTAATATTTTCTAATAGCCACATAAAAAAGGTACAAAGACACAGGTGAAATTATTTTTAACAGTATATCTTATTTAACCCAACAGATCCCAAATATTATCCTTTCAATGTGTAATCAATATAAAAATCGTTATATTTTACATTCTTTTTGTCATATTAAGTCTTCCGGATCTGGTGGATTTTAGACTCACAGCATATCTCAGTTTGAACTAGACACATTTTCGAGGGCTCGGTAGCCACACGCAGCCCCTGGCTACCACACTGGCAAGCTCAGATGTAGCCCTGCCCCACACCTCACCAACTTAGGGAAAGGAGAACAGAAATATTAACCGGGTTTTCTTTTTCACATGGTGGCAAACTGAAGTATACTGTAATGTATAGATATGGAGATGTAAATAAATGACACCATACCTAAAACCACTCTCAGATCATTTCAGCTCTATCCTCTTTAGTTAATACAAATCACCACTGTACTATAGCAAAGTAATTGAAGATGGGTTTTTTTCCCCTTTGGGGGTAAAGGACACAATGAAGGAGTGGTGCAGCCACTTTGGAATACAGGCTGGCTGTTCCTCCCAAAGTTAAACACTTCCCCAAGAGCAGTGAAAACATACATCCACACCAAAAACTTACACATCCATGTCCACAGCATTATTCATAACAGCCAAAACGTGGAAAGAAGCCAAATGCCCATCAAATGATCAGTGAATAAATGTGGCATATACACAAGAATATTATTCGGCAATAAAGAGGAAAGAAATACCGACACGTGGTACAACACATGAGAACCATGAAGACATGATGCTAAGTGAAATAAGCCAGAGAGAAAAGACCATTGTATGGTTCCATTTATTTTTTTATACTTTTCTTTAATGTTTCTTTATTTTTGAGAGAGAGACCGAGAGAGCAAGTGAGCGTGGGTGGTAGAGGGGCAGAGCAAAAGGGAGAGAGAACATCCCAAGCAGGCTCCACACTGTCAGCACAGAGCCCAAAGGGGGGCTTGATCTCATGAACCTTGAGATTGTGACCTAAGCCAAAGTTGGAGTCTTAACTGACTGAGCCATCCAGGCTCATTCATATAAATGGTGCCATTTATATGAAACATCCATAGAGTCAAAAAGGACAGGAAAATCCATAGAGTCAAAAAGTAGCTTGGGTTACAGAGGGGTAGGAAGAGTTGAGGAGAAGAGGGGAATGACTGCTAATAGGTACAAGGTTTCTTTCTGAGGTGATGAAAATGTTCTAAAATTGATTGTGGTGATTACTGCATAATTCTGAATACACTAAAACTATCTAATTGTACACTTTAAATTGGTGAGTTGAATCATATGTGAGTTATGTCTCAATAACGCTGTTATTAAAAAAAAAAAAAAGTAACAAAAGACGACTCCACCTAATGTATGAGGCCCCTGAACACCACATTTTATCAAGTGCTCATATGAGATTGCCCATGTGACCGCAGATATATGGATACGGAGGCATTCTACCAATACAAACAATGGGTGAAATGCTGAAGTATGTCTCTTCTATTTAAAGAAGGCAAAGCAGAGAAGCTCCAGGTTAATTTCTCCCTAGCCAGAGCCTATAAAGAGAAACAAAGTGTAGAATCTCAGACTGAAGACCTCCCTGGTAATAAGGAAAAAGCCAATCTTTCCATAGGAGGGTTGGCGAGAGGGGGTTTGACGACAGGGTGACAGGTCTGCAGAAGTACAGGCTCATACCGTGACGTCCCGCTTCCTCCTGCAATCCCGCCATCCTCCTGGGCAGCTCAGCACTCACTCACCACTCACTACCTCTTCAAGATGGGCTTCCAAAATCAGCTTCAGACTTTAGGACCCTAGCCCCAGCCTTCAGCATCAGGGCTTCCAGAAAGCGATTTACTTACCCACAGACTACTGTCCTCCCTTATAGTTTGATACTTCTTTTACAATGTTTTGTTCTAGGCTTGGTTTGCCGTTGTTTTTATTTCCCCGAAACCAAAAACGTTTCCAAGACCACACTGGCACATTGGTGAAGTAACAGCTGCTTCGTAAAAAGCGCTTATTATTTGTACCTGACTATCCATGGTTGCATTTCAGCCACTTCCCGATAACCAACCAAACCAAAAAGATCTATTCAAATCAAGAAAGTAACAAACCACAAAGAAAAATAATTAGTTGCCTAATTGTCTCAATGAAATGAAAGGTGGCGGCCTGGGTCCTAAGCAACGTAAGTGCCTGGATTCCTCTGTGGTGGGAGCAGGGTCTGTGCCGAGCTGCGGCCTCGCGTGCTGACCTCTGAACCTCAGTGCCAGATGCTATCAGCGACCACAGGAAGAGTCAGCAGACATCCTGGAGTCACAGATTACAGTGTCTCTTTCACTTCATTCCTACTGTCACAAGTATGTTATCAGCCTGTTCGCTGGTGATAGCTACAGCTCCATCTCCTGTCCCCTCACTGCCCCTTTCTCCTCTTTCTGTGTAACATTGTGAGGCAACATCACATCAGTCACCCTCAATATCCCTTAATACCCCTTTTGCTATACAGACTGCTCTGTTAAAACACTTTCAGAGACGGGCTATTTTAACTGAATCAAGTCTAAATTCTTTCGTCCTGGTTTTCAGCTCGCTAGCCTGGCTCCTTACACACCCCCCACCACACCCTCCCTACAACCCCAGCTCCAGTCAGGAAAACAGTTTCCCTCTCTGGGGGCCTTTTCTCCCATCCCCACATGCTCCCTAAGCTAACTCCTGCTCTCCTCACCCAGAGCTCCAGACTACTACGATGGTTTTCCTCTTCCTTTCTTGATTTCCTTTGGACGCACCTTCCCCACAGAGAGCTACTGTTGGAACTCACTGGCATTGTTTGCTACTGTTACCTGTCAGTAACTTTTGTCTCCTTAACTTGCTTGTAACATGCTGACCGCAGGGACCAAGATTTACTATTCTGAATCTTCCAGGGCATCGAGCACATATTGGGAGCCTAAGCCACACAGCATTAACAACTATCACCGGATACTGGATTACAGAAGACTGGTACTTAATGCTCCTTGATTCCCTTGCTGTATCTTCAGTCTGTCTCTGCCTCGAGACCCTCCCACTGACTGCCTAGGGACTCCCTCATTTTAATGCCCCTTCCCTTAAACAATCATCCTTTCCTATTCCTTTCTCTGATCACACATTGCTCTCCTCCCTACAGAATTAGTAACCTTAGAATCTGGGTCCTCTATCTATCCTCTATTTCCTTTCAAACATCTTTCAAACTATAGTATGATTATGTTGATTTTTTTCCCCTCCTCTGTTAGGCCACAACGACCGTAAATACTGATGCCATGTCTCAGCAATACAATCCCACACTCTAGCACAGGGGTAGGATATAATAGGTAGATAACAGATACTCTAGGATTTTATTCCAGGAGCTCTCATGGAGGGCCCAGGAATCATGCAAACTTCCTTTTCCTAGTGAAAATTAACTCTTTTCACAGAACGTGGTTGAGGAGTCCTTCTTCCCAGCATGCAGAGATGGGCTCAGCCCCAGGGCCCAGGGAAGCCGGCGTGCCCTTTGGCTCACCACTGTTGCTCTGGGGACCTCTATCTAAAGGTAGCTTCCCCCCAGCAATAGCACTGTTAGGAATTTACCCTAGGGATACAGGAGTACTGATGCATAGGGGCACTTGTACCCCAATGTTTATAGCAGCACTCTCAACAATAGCCAAATTATGGAAAGAGCCTAAATGTCCATCAACTGATGAATGGATAAAGAAGTTCTGGTTTATATACACAATGGAATACTACATGGCAATGAGAAAGAATGAAATATGGCCCTTTGTAGCAACATGGATGGAACTGGAGAGTGTTATGCTAAGTGAAATAAGCCATACAGAGAATTAGAGTGGGAGAAAGCCAAAGCATAAGAGACTCTTAAAAACTGAGAACAAACTGAGGGTTGATGGGGGGTGGGAGGGAGGGGAGGGTGGGTGATGGGTATTGAGGAGGGCACTTTTTGGGATGAGCACTGGGTGTTGTATGGAAACCAATTTGACAATAAACTTCATATACTGAAAATAAAATAAAATAAAATAAAATAAAATAAAATAAAATAAAATAAAATAAAATAAAAGTCTCAGACTGCAGACTGTACTCTCCCTCAAGCCTCCTTAAAGATGGCCTCTTCTCACTTGCTTTCTGGAAAGAAGGGAGATAGGAACAGACCTAAAGAAGATCATTATGGAAAGTTTGTGTTTCACACTCACCTCTCTGAATTCCTGCTCTACATCTCAACACTCGTCTTCCCCAATCCTAGGTGCCTTCATTCCAAAGCTCCTTGAACCTCCCATATCTCGGAAACACGAACCTTTTATTAACAACAGATTTGAGGACCTCAGCGAGATTTTATGGAGAAAGTAATCTGATTAAACAGTGCAGCCTGAAGTGCAGGTGACCATTAAGAACCACCATTCTTTCTAAAACTTCCTAGTGTATTTGTACTTCACAAGAGGTCTATAATCTTAAGTTTAACGGAAATAGAGTAAATTCAAATGAAGCAAAAGGACTGTCCCAGTATCTTTCTGAAGAAGCAAAGAGACACCTGGTCCTACCTTAGAGATTTCCAGGTGCTTCAGCAGGTCCTTGCTTTCCTCAGTCTTCTGCCTTTGACCCTAGTCACTCTCTGACCTCCTCCTCCCCAAGGTTGGCTCGAGTTTGTCTCCTCCCTTCTCAGACCTAGCCACTGCTATCTTTTACTTTTCCTGGATCTGAGTCTGTGCTATAACTGACTATTTGACGTGGGGTCTGAGCCTCTGCCTTCCCTGAATTCAACTTTAGAAAATATTCTTTGTCCATACACAGGCACCTTTGGGGAGAGGCCTACCAGATCATGGGCTTCAGTAAGATTTAAGAAAATACCCTAAGTACGATGCACATCATAAGCACACAAAACATATCACTCTTCCTTTCTCAAATATTTATTGAGCTGAGGAACCGTCCCAGGTACAGTAATGAACAAGACACTCTGCCCCCATTAAACTTACACCATGGCTACGAAAAAATATTTAAAAACAAAAAAAGTAATTGTAAGGATGCAAGGGTTTGTTCATTCCCTTCTGCCTATAAGCCCTGCCCTTGAGGACTAAATAAGATCACTTCATACCCCAATGTCGAAACCTGCTGCACACTCTGCTCCCTCCAGATCTTCCCACGCATGGGTCCTTCCCTTCCTGGTGCTTCCCTGAGCACCCTGGAACCCCAAATTCTTCCACTCTCTCCAACCGTGGGTATACTTACCCCCGCCCCCACCACATGTTCATCCAGGGTATACATACCATCCCCTCCCATCGTGTTCAGCCTAGGTATACATACCAAAACCACCCCCCCCCCATGTGCTCAGCCAGGGAGAAAAAAAAAAAAAAAAAAAGACTCTGAACTTATCAGAATCCACCTTTTGTAGGTATTTGCAATTAAAATAGGACAAAAAAGTTAATACTCTTTTCTTCTTCCCTTCATTCTAAATGCTGACTTATTCACAATTTTGAAAGTGAGGTTAACTATATACAAAGAGGCAGAGAGGGAAGGAATCAATTTAATAATATCCTAGCTGGGAGAAGGACTAGCTGAGCTTTTAAAATATAAGTGTTCCCACTTTACATAACCACAATCTCAGAGGAAGGAAAAAAGCTCCAAAGCAGAGAAGACCACCTGGCACCTTTTTTTTTTCTTTGGTGGATGGATTCTAATACTTGGTCATTAGCCTGAGAAGGTAAGAACGTCACTGCTCCCAGCAAGCCATCTCAATACAGAGCATGGTTCAAGTGATTTCTTTTTCCTTTGTTGATAACTAGAAGATTTATGTTTTCATTCAATGTGGCTTTCATTAACATGAGAAGCACAAAGAAAAATTTCATAATATGACAAATATAAACAGATCACTGAACTGAGAGAAACTGCAAGTTTTCTTGGGATTATTAATGGAAACGTTATGCTTTTTATTAAATTTGTAGACATGTATATTTGAATAATTACCCACTGATTTTATGAAGCTGGGATGGACCAGAATCTTCCATGATTGAGTGTAGAAATCTAGAATAAAGTGAGTTCAAAACACGTAAGCCTAGAAAATACTTCAGTACCTCTAAAGTTACATGAAGGGAACCAAATGGAAAACCAATAGTCATGAGATCACTAATATTTTGAGCAAAACTAATGAGATGAGAGCTTTCCATCTGTCAATTGTTACCAACTAACTTTTGTTTCAGAGAACTGGAAAAATATATCTAAAGGGAAGGTACCAAAATATTTACTCTGAAGTGTTGAAGTAAGTAAAAGTAAAAACCAGTACTATGTATGTAAAATCAGGGTCACCTAGGTGGGTCAGTCAGGTAAGCATCCAACTCTTGATTTTGGCTCAGGTCACGATCTCACAGTTCCTGAGTTCGAGCCCCACATTGGGCTCTGCACTGACAGTGTGGAGCCTACTTGGGATTCTCTCTCTTTCCCTCTCTGTTCCTCCCCTGCTTGTGTTCTTTCACTCTTTCTCAAAAATAAGTAAACTTGAAAAAAAAAAAATAAAGTAAAATAAAATAAAACGTAGGGGTGGAATAGAGCTCTGGATGACATTACAGATCACACCCATAACAGTGCATGCCCTAAAGAAGGTTTCAAAATCACCTACTCTACTCCCTTCATTTTGCAGACTGGCTTATTTGAGACCCAGAGAGTTTAGATCATCTTGTAAATTCACATAGCTAGTTAGTTAATACATATGCAAAAAAAAAAAAAAAAAGACTACTTCTGAACTCCATTCTTCAAATATCCAGTCATGCATGCACATGTAGGGGGGTGTGCGTGTGTAGACAGAGAGAAGGAGGGAGAGACAGCATGGGAGAGACAGAGCTCAAATGAAGTACTGAACTCAGTTATTTTCACAAAATCTAGTTTTCTATCTTTGTCTTTCTGTCTTGATTAGTAATGAGCATTTGTGGAATACCTTGTAAGTGCCAGGCGTTTCACTTACATCAAATAATCCTCATAATGCCCTGTGACGTAGGTGGTTTTGTTATCTCTCTTTCCATAAAGAGCAAATGAAGGCTTGGTGGTATAAATTTACAAGTTTAAGGTCACTTGGTCTCCCTGACCTCCTCATTCACAGGCTTTACTGTTTAGAGGAGGCACATTTTGGTCTACCAAAAGTGCAACAAATAGTGAAGGCTTCCAAACCAAATTATTTTATGCACACTTTCTGAACTGTGTTTTAAACGAATATAGCTGCTGTTAAAAAGCAGAGTGGATTCACAAGGCAGCAGTTTAGAAACAGCTGTGGTCGCTGGTGTGTACACCATATGGAGACGGAAATTACCTTCCAACCTTCTTTCACGGACTTATATCAAACAGATTCTTACACTTCATCCTGAATCTTTTCTGTGGAGCAAAGGAAAGAGACTCTGCATATGCCCTCTTCACTTGCACAGACGGGAAGGGGCGGGTACAAAGGAGAGTCCCAACCTTACCCGGAAACCACTGAAGTTTTGCCAATAGCGAACTGACAGCAACACTGGAGACAGAGAGAGACGGCTCACATTCCATCTGGCATGTGGTGCCCTCTATTGTGCCTTTTGAAATTCTGCTGGCGGGTGGGGAAACAATTTGTAGGGCTGGCTGATATTTTTCTTTTATGCAAATGTACCAGTGTTGGAAAACTGTCTGCTTTTCATTAAATCGGAAATTCCCAAAGGCAAAGCTTACATCTCCCTTCTTTACTGTGCATGATGCCCAACACATTATGGATAGTTAATAAATGTCACATCATTTTCATATTGCCTTGACTAAGAATGACATTTTCCCATGAGTCTTGCTTGCTTCAATTTCTCAGCAAATCTCAAAAACTGCATCTATTTCCTAAGAAAAAAGCACTGTGTAAGGCCCATCTTCCTTGCCTGAATCTCTTCCCCAAACTCCTATTAATGCTTCACTCGCCTTTTCTCTGGGCCAAGGGATATCTCCTCCCACAACCCCCAGCTGTTCCCCAACTCTGTTTCCATTCCCACTTGCAGAATTTATTCACAAATCTCTGACACCCTGGTTCATAACACTTCCATCACAAAATGGCAGCTCTCTATAAACTCCCTATACTTTGAGTCTTTGGGGAACCCTTTGATGAGGATTCTCAAGTAGGCTATCACTAGTATGGAGATTTTTTAAAGCATTGTTTTTTTGTTTTCATAAGGATTATTATACCTCTTATTTTCTGAGAAATTGAAAAAAATGAATTATAAATGCCAATGATAATAGTCAGGAAAGGGACCTTGTTTTCTTTATCTTTGTACCACAATTCACAGCACATGATGGGTAGTCAGTGAGAGCTCATATGAATGATAAGTATTTCGATCTCTCCTCAATTATCTCAAAAGCAATTCAACAGTAAGATTTCTATGTAAAATGTGAGGTAGAGCAATCACTATATCTTCATATTCTTCATCAAAAGGCCCCAGTAAAGTACTGAATATGAGCTACCATGAAGACTTCCTCTTCCAAGTACAAACAAAATAAAACCCAAAGGGGAAGAATATGCTTATCTCTCCCTTACACTGCTTTGAATGCCTGAGCTTGGATTGAAAACTCTATCATCTAAAACGTCAACAGTAATTTTACGCATTTTCCTGCTTCACAGAACAAGAATGTAATAAAAAGTCTATCTCAAATATTAGAGAACAGAGGCATCTTTAGGCATTTAGAATAAGAATGTATTCTAAGTTTCTGCCAGAACTTTTGCAGACTGCTAGTTCCATTCTCCTGTTTTCCTGACAAGTCTACAGTTCTTCATCTTCTCAGTGTATGAAAAAAATTGATCTGTGTATGGAAATATTTACACCAATCAAAAAAAAAAAAAACTATCGTAGCATATGAAAAGAGAAGCTTGTTTCAATCAGGGCCAAATGTCAGTTTTCAAAAATTTATAAAAAGGCTAAAAAATGAAAAACATCGGAAGAAGCACGAAGTGTTTATAGTTATGACTCAGGAGACCAGTTTCACAATGTTTCCTGTGGCAAGAGTTGTGTTCACTAAGAATACAACATGAGAGTTGTATTCTTGAGAGTTCAACACCTTTGTAGCTCCATTTATAACAAAATTATAAGGCACTGAAAAGTAAACTTGCAATTATTTTGTAAATAAACTGAATTTTTCAATGTGCTATATAAAACCTGACAATTTTGTAAGTGGAACAAAGCATAGGTAATAATGGATCAGATTATAAATAAATCACATTGTTATTTAATAATTAATAATTACTCAGTCTAAATTAACATTAAATTATAAATGACAATACTATATATAATATTATGTTAAATACCATGGCTATTAAGTTCTACATAATAAGAGCGGTCAAAGTCCTTAATTCCTCACTATACATTCTACACCTAAATGATTAGCCCAAGCCAACCAGAGCCAGCCCTACTCCCTTCGTCCATACTGATTTAGGAAAAGACTGAGGCTCAATGTTGGCCAATGACCTGTGACAGAGGGTCTACTGAAGGCTTTCTGGGATAGTTTCCTTGCTTCCAAAAAGACACTGAAACACAGATTCTTTCACCAACCTGGACCCGCTGCAGCAGCCACCATGTGACCATTTCTGTCACTTTTCATAACACAGACTTGTATGCAGTTCTCTTTACATGCAAGATACTGTTCTAAGTATTTTAACTCATTCAGTTCTCACCTCCCTATAGGTAGATACTCGAATTACCCCCATTTTTTGATGAGGACAATGAGGCACTGAGAGGTTGACTTACCCAAGGCTGTCTCGCCACTAAGTGGCAAAGCCGGAAATTCAACCCAGGGTACGCTCTCTCAGCCATGAGGATGCTATGTCACCTCTCCAAGAAAGCTGCTCTTAGCCCCCAGCATGTGTTTCTTCCCTTTAAAATATCCTCTTTGCTAGTGGCCACTAGGTCTTTAATTATTTTTAAAAAGGCCTGCAAGACAATAGACTCCTTCGATATTCCCTGAACAAAGTATGACCCTGGTACAGGGAAGAGTACATAGGAGTGATGGCAGTGAGGTTTTGATGGAGGGAGGACAGAAGGCGGGAAGGGTCAGAGGGCATGAGGCCTACCAGGCTTCACAAAGGGAGAGCCGAGGTAACGCAAACACAGGAGGCTGGTGCCTGGAAAATGGAGGGGAAGGGAGCAAGAGGGTTGAGAGTTGTCAGCAACTTACCGGCAGCCACAGGTCAGTGCAGACCGACTATATACTTGGCCCCTCTTCTGTATTACTTGTAAGTGTTATAACTCACACATCCTGCAAGGAAGGTTTTCTTGTTATTCCCATTTCCCAGATGAGCAAAGTGGTACTTCAAGAGTGGGTGATTTGGTGGCAAGGGGCAAAGCCAGCATGTGAACCAGACTATCGGAATCTAAAGATGAGCTGGCATCCTGCAGAGCAAAGGCACCAGCAGGGACTGTGAGGGAGGAGAGGAGCCCTCCAGCTCACCACTTTGCTGAGGACTGTGTCTTCCCTCAAAACCAACGACTCTCAGACATCATTCCCTTCCCTGGGGGGCCTCCAAATGAACAGCTCAAGTCTTTCAAGGAAAATTTCAGAGTTCATCTGTTTTAAGTTACTTGGAGTTGCTACCAAAAGGAATCACTCTTTCCCACCCTACCCCTAACGACCAAGCACTGGAAACAACCTAATGCCTTCATGCTGTCTGAGCAGAAAAATGGCTGAGGAGATTTTTTTTTCCCCTTAGTTTTTCCAAAAATAAAAACAAACCACATTCAGCTTCAACCCAATTGTAGGACAAACAAATTATTCTCCCTCCCCACACTCTTACCAGGATTCGTAAGCAAATGCAAACCAGGAAAGGGCAGGGAGGAATTCTACTTAAAACGGTTGAAAACTTCAGGGCTCAAGTATTCAATCGATACATATTATGAATTATGAAACATGAGACCATGTATAAACAGCTGTTGATTTAATCCACATATATATGTGATCGTTTGTTTTCCCATCAAAATCATGAGATGCAGGGCATGTGGGTTGCTCAGGTGACTGAGCATCCACCTCTTGATTTTGGCTCAGGTCATGATCTCACAGAGCATGGGATAGAGCCCCACCTCAGGCTCTACGCTGACAATGTGGGGCCTGCTTAGAATTCTCTCCCTCTTGGGGAGTCTGGGTGGCTCAGTTGGTTGAGTGATTGACTTCAGTTCAGGTCATGATCTTGTGGTTGGTGAGTTCAAGCCCCACATCGGGCTCTGTGCTGACAGCTCAGAGCCTGGAGCCTGCTTCAGATCTGTGTCTCCTTCTCTCTCTGTCCCTCCCCTGCTTGTGCTCTGTCTCTCAAAAATAAATAAGCATTAAAAAAATTAAAAAAAAAATTCTCTTTTCTCCACCCCTTCTCCACATGCTCTCTCTCTCAAAAATAAATAAGCATTTTTTTTTTTTTTTAAATCTTGAGATGCTCTGAGAATGGATGTATCTGTGTGTTTCTTAGCCATGGATGGAGTGGAGAGATTGTGGGGACTGAAGTCAGGTTGAATACAAATGTTGGCCATGCCACTCAGCTCTAGGGGCTTCAGTCCTCCTCACCTGCAAACTGCAGGTAATTCCCACTTCAAAGGATTTCTGAGAGAATTAAATGAACTAATGAGTGAGAAATTGCCTAACACATAATAGATAGCCGAGAAATGAGAAATGATGCTTAATGGTTTCTTTCACATGAAAATGGTTTAAACAAAATCATAATCACATGGGAACACCATGTGGAACAAATTTTTTACTGATGATCTAGAAGGACTAGGCAGGGAGGACCTTGATAGGAGCAGAAGTGAAACCTGGACAAATACTGGTGCAAGAGATGGTGTGTATATCATCTCTAATGATAAAAGTTAGGAAACCTGCTTAAGTTATTTAAAAGAAAGTGACAGCCACGGAACTCCCGTTCTTAGGTCTCAGGAACCCCGCCTGCCTGACTGGAAGCAGAGAGTAGGGTGAGATATTCTACGAATCTCCTTCAAGGTGACTCTGAGAATCTCTTTTGTGTCTACTTCTCCACAAGCCATGTGACACCAAATTCTTAAAAAATCAGAAATATCAACTTCATTAGGATTCACAAAGCCACATAAATAAAACCCTCCCACAAAGTGATGCAAATGGCTTGAATATTTCCAAGAAATCAGATTCCTGTTTCCTGCCCTAACCTGGTCTCTGCCCAGGGTCAGTCCTTTGCAATTGATCCTATATCATTTCCATTCAGAGATGCTTGGAAAAGGTGCAGCTGAAAGGCCAGCCCCATGCTGAGCTTATTGAGTCATTCCTGACAGGAAATGATGGACATTCCTGGCATTCTTCTCAGGGACCCCGGTGAGCTCTGCCGGTGTCAGTCCTGCAGGCCTTGGTGAAAGGGATGTGGGGATCCCTGCTTTGTTGTTGGAGGTGGATGACTTCAAAGCAGTGCCTTCACCAAACCCAACCACGGAAGACAGGCTTCTAGCACAGTCATGGGAGAGAAGAGACAGACAGCCTGGACCCCAAACCCAAATAACCAGAAGTTGAGGCATCCAAGGGTTTATCTTGAGCAGCTTCCCAAACACAGTTCAGCGTCCTCTTGGTAAACTTTTTCAATCCTCTGCATTGAAAGCAGAAATGCACCATGTATCTCAGAAAGAACTCTTCTTTCTGGCTGTCTGACTAAGCAAATATACGTCACTATTTTTCAGGAGCCTGTGTGGTCTTCCACACCTTTAGACATTCAGTTCCTCTAAAACTCTTGGCAAGAAACAGCTCAGTGATTTAACTGAAGTCACTGATTTGAATTTTATGTCTTTGGAGGATGGTGTAGGTAAGCGGTGGGGGGTGGGTGGCATTCTGGAGCAGGACCGGGCTCTATTCTACATAGATTTCTCAGGCTGTTTCCACGTGCCTGAAGGTTAAATTGCTAAAATATTCTTGCTAAACTGAAATTATCATTCAAGAAAAGAAAGGAAAAAGAAAAAGCCCAGCATGTTTGAAACTTTAAATACAGGGGGGCCTGTGAAGTTGTAGGCGAACAAAACTATTCAAGGGCACACTTCCCGGAACATACTTAGGAAAAGGCATCTGATACCCTTTCTGGGACTGTATCCCTTAAATAGTTCTCTCAGAACTTCCTCACTTAGTTTTTACAAACGACTAGAATTCTACTCCACAGAGAATGCTTCTTTAACTTTCTGTTACTCTTTCACAGTTTGCAATTTTTCAGATCTTCTTCTCTTCATAGCTATTAATGCTCCTCATAACTGAGCCCCGAGGAAGCAATTTTGTCACAGCTTTGTCAAATACAAACAACGAATGTTTCCAGCCACTCCCAGTTGGTCACTTGCAACCCTTAAATCTACCCATGATTTTCACGGACGGAACCACGTATCTCTCGCTCCTCTACCATTCCAGCTTTGGACATCCTATTATTATACCAGATCATATCCCAAAGATAACTCAAGAGAACCCAAAGCAGCCAAGGAAACAAAGTTGGTCTAGGCTCCCTTCTGCCCCAGCACACAAAGGAGCAAAGCAGGCTCTAGAGGGAGGGCCCACGACATCCAGTATGATGTTCACCATGAGATGCACACACCACCCACCAGGGTGCTGGGGAACAGGACTGCTGTCCCCAGATCTTCTCACCTTTCCTAGTTTTTAGCAGTAAAGCAAGAGATATGATAGAACAAGAATTCATGAGGTTGCTAGAAATCAGAAGGTTCCAGAGGTCTACTAAATCCTAGGCACTATGTTTAAGCCACAGGGCCAGAAGGTCCAAGAAGGAACCTAATATTAGAATAAGGGTCAACATTTACGGGATGCTCACAGTGTGCAAGGCACTGTGCTGACCCAGCATCATATGTAATTCCACAACTTCATGCAGTTGGCCTATTATGATCCAAACTTCATAAGTGAGGAAACAGACTTCACAATTTTGGACACTAACGAACCCGAGGTCACACAGCTGGTGAGTAAACTCACACACCTGGTTCCAGTGCCCATACACCTAACCACTGCCCCCGCAATGTCTCAGGAAAGATGGAAAGCAGCCATCAAACAGGAAAGATGACACCTGGCCTGCTGTCCTCATGGATTTGTTGTGAAGGAAAAATATGTAAGTCCTTTAGAAAGATAAATGTGATACACAAATGTGAGCTGGATTTGCTATGATCATTTCTACACATGTTCTGGAATTCACCCCTCTTCCCACACTTCTCCCCTTCTCCTATGGAATTCTGATACACTTAGCCCTTCATTCAATGAAGAAAAGACATTCTTCATTCCTTCTACTCCACATCATTTTCATGAAGAAAAATTTAAGAAAACAAAACCTGGGATGCATTCATGTTGATCATATGACTAATCAGAAGGTTTCAGGAGACATTCTTGGATCAATTTATCACAAGTTCCAAAATTTATAAATTTATATTTATCCCTTATAATATGAAGTAATTCTCCTTCCTTTTCTGCTAACTACAATAAAGGATACTAGTGCCACGTGATATTTTGAAGAAAACAGTAACTGAGAAATATGTAGAAAGATATCATTATAGTACAGATCATACTCTATCTCTAGAAAGTAAAAATTTAACATACAGGTGCCTCATGTTTCAGAGAGTGAACTCTGCCAAACTGTAACTATAGTTATATCCCAAATTAATTAGCTCTGCATACTGAGTCCAAGAAATGCTGACCCTGAGAACCTGATTAAAACTTGTATATGCTTACTTCATTAACCTTTCGAAGTTTCCCCTCATTGAAGCCTCTGTTAGAGAAGCAAATGCATGGCAAACCTATGAGATTTAACTCTGCCTCTTCCCCAGACACCTGTCCAGAACTTTGGGAAAGGGGCTAACAAGTGTGACATAAAAAGAGGCTAAAGTGGGGCGCCTGGGTGGCTCAGTTGGTTGAGCATCTGACTTCGGCTGAGGTCATCATCTCCTGATTCATGAGTTTGAGCCCCGCATCAGGCTCACTACTCACAGCGTAGAGCCTGCATCAGATCTTCTGTCCCCAGACTCTGCCTGCCCCTCCCCCACTCGTTCTCTCTCTCTCTCTCTCTCTCTCTCTCTCTCTTTCAAAAATAAATAAAACGTTAGAAAAAAAAAAGAGTGACTGAAGAAAAACAGAAGACCTGCTTAAAACCAAAATGCAATAATGAATCCCCAAATAGACAAGGGCTGGTTGTCCTAATATCATGCCACGCTAGATTACCAGAAAAGATCACCCATTTTGCACTTTATTATAATTTTGTACTGAATTTAAAAAAGCAAAATATTATGTAAACTGCTACTATTTCATGTAGCAAATGTTTCTGAATAACTGTATACAAATAACTTTGGAAACAAGCCACCAAATAACAATTGTTAGAACAGTGAGTGGCCCCTTTGCCCTGTGAATAACAAATCCCTGGTTCATGTGTGGTCTAAATTCAAGTTGTGATTTGCATAAATCACAACAGACCCTATATGTTACCCCACTCTGACCACTTGCTAACACTCTTGCCACGCCTCTCTGCTCACAATCACCAATATTGGTAAGTTTTTACCATGCCTCCTCTGAGTCATCAGTCTATGATTTCCACACATAATTTAACCACCACAAATTAAATATTTCAGCAACTTATCATTTTTGCGTGTTTTTCACCAAATCCCCATCCATCTAGCTAGTTACATAGCTAGTTATATAGTCATGAAATTTTTTAAAAATTTCTCTCAAGGTCACTCTTTCTAAAGCAAACATTTTCTCATGGCTCTTATTTCTACTAATGTCCAAAGAAAGATCTGAAATCTACTGATTTCCAAAACAGGCAGGTCAACATTGATTTTGCCTTATTTTTACAAGTTTGATATTCCTCTTTATTTCTACCTTTCCATTTTTGTTTTGTTTTTCTTTCCTTTATAATTCCTGGGTTCATCTTTGCTCCTGTTACCACCTTCAGTGAACCCACCATGGCAGTGCAGAACAACGCAGGGCACCAATCCCGAAACATGGAATGTGCAAAGAACAGCAGCGTAGAGGAGGGGAGAAAGTACTGAGCATCCCTGCCAGTGTACGAATGGAGTGGCCATCGGCTTGATGCCAGTGCATTCCCATCGTAAAGCCCTACTTTTTCACAGAAAGAAATGTAGAAGTGTATATCCAGAAGGAAAAATGTAAAGCAATGAGGGAGCCAGAGCAGCTGGGGACCGTTAACTTTAGTCAAAATCCAGCCAGGAGACTTTTTTTTTTTTTTTTTTTTTAGTCAACAGGAAGTAGATTCATTCTCTTTCACATTCTCTCTCTCCCATTCTCCCTGCCCCACCAACACACACACACACATGCACACACACATGCACACACACTCATTATTTTCTCCTCTATCCTTCTTCATTTCCTCTTGCCAAGGCACAGAAACACCCTGGACAGAAAAACCCCAGCTCCTCTGAACAGTCTTCAGAACTTTAAATGTTCACTGCCAGTTCAAAACCAAATTGCAGAGCACGAGAAGCATGGTCAAAGAGAGACGAGCACTGTGTGCGGCAGTCTGGGAGGCAGAGGAGCGTGTTTTGGTTCCCTACGGCTGCTGTAATAGATTTCCACAAACGTGGTGGCTTAAAACAACACAAATCTCCTCTCTCACAGTTTGAGAGGCCAGAAGTGTGAAATCCACTCCAGTTGGCTGGAATCAAGATGTTGGCAGAGCCCTGCTCCCTCCAGAGGCTCTGACCAGAAAATCCATTTCCTTGCCTTTTTCAGCTCCTAGTGACCACCTGTATTCCTTGGCTCGTGGCCCCTTCCTCCACCTTCAGAGCACACCACCTTCTCCTGTCAGTCGTCAAATATCCCTCTCCCTCCTTCTCATAAGGACAATGATTGCATTTAGAGCCCACCTAGATAACCTGGGATAATCTCCCCATCTCAAGATCTTTAACTTAATCACATCTGCAAAGCAACTTTTGCCAGACAAGGTAACATTCAAGTTCCAGGTATCAGGATGTGGATACCCCTGGGGGCTGCTATCCAGCCACCACAGGGCACCTGTGTCTGGCTGGGTGCCTGGAGAAAGCCGCCTTCTCACTATACACTACGTTATGAAAAAGGAGCCCTGAGGAAAAGAGGCAGAGATGTTTTCTCAATATCAACATAGAGAAATCATGTGTATTTTTGCTCCTGTCCTGTCACAGATTTACCTTTCTCATCAAGTTTTGCCTATTAAGCCGACTGGTTGGTTTATATTCAGCGAACCCTGTGAGCATCCCATCACTTCCCGTGCCTGGGCACGGCTTCTGCTCCATTACCATTACCCTCCATGTTAGGAGAAATCGTCCACCTGTTACAGGGAAACTCAACTTCCAGTCAAACCTGGGCCTCGGAACCACACACATCCATGTGTGTTAAAGGTCCAGCAATGGCACTATCACCGTATCTCGTATCAAGCACAGAGAAGAAGAGCTTGGTCAGCACTCACCAAACCGCTTGTAACCGAAGGACTGCACCTCCTCCTCCTCTGCAAAGTCGTCTGCAGGAAAAGCAAAGGCACACTGTTAACCCTGGCGAGGCCCAGATGCACAGGGCCAACCTGGAATGCAGCTGCTAGGACCCCACCAGCTCCACCCTCCCCCACCTCTCCACCCTCCCCCACCAGCTCCACCTTCCCCCACCTCTCCACCCTCCCTCACCAGCTCCACCCTCCCCCACCTCTCCACCCTCCCCCACCAGCTCCACCCTCCCCCATCTTCTCCAACCTCCCCCACCAGCTCCACCCTCCCCCATCTTCTCCACCCTCCCCCACCTGCTCCACCCTCCCCTACCTGCTCCACCCTCCCCTTTGCCCACAACACGTGTCCTTCTGCTCCCGGAAAACATTCCACACTTTCTAAGAAAAGCTATCTGCTCCACCCTCCCCCACCAGCTCCACCCTCCCCCACCTCTCCACCCTCCCCCACCTCTCCACCCTCCCCCACCTCTCCACCCTCCCCCACCTGCTCCACCCTCCCCTTTGCCCACAACATGTGTCCTTCTGCTCCCAGAAAACATGCCACACTTTCTAAGAAAAGCTATGGGGTTCCTGCACTGGCTGTTCCCTCTGGCTGGAATGCTCTTTCTTCTGCTCTTGATGAGACTCCTTCTAATCCAGGTCTCAGCTGAAGAGTGACACCTTTGAGATGCCTTTCCAGACCACAACCCAGACACTCCCTGTCACACCACCCTACTTTAATATTACTCTCTGATATCCTCCTCATTTATGTGTGTGTGTGTGTGTGTGTGTCATCTTGCATCCTGTGAGCAGAAACTTTTTCTGTTTTGTTTCACGAACGAATCCCCTATGCCTAGAATGGTGCATGCCACAAAGCAGGGGCTAAATGAATTTTGTTGAATGATGACTGAATAACCAGCTGTCCAAAGGGTTATGTTATCATCACATAACTGATTCTTAAGCCCTTCCTCTCAGATGCCAGGCTCTGGGGTCCTGTGTTTCACTAAATGTGACATCTCAGGAGCCCAGCATGGCTCCTGCAGTGACAAACAAACCCTTCCCACTCCCTTTCCATTGGATAACCAGGACCAACAGATGGTTTCCCAGTAAATACATTTCAAAAGACAGACTTGCTATGGGAATTCCTAAATGTAGGGCCCCTCTGGAACAAAAGAGATAGGTCAGCCAAGCTTTCTACCAAAAGATCTAAATCCAGACCCCCAAGACAGATGTGACGTGATTCCTTATCACACTGACAAAGAACCTACGTTACAGTTCTGCCAGGTGTGGGTCTAGTTTCTTGTGCACTTAAAGGATACTTCTGACAACAAGTAAAGTGTCAAGATGAGGCCTTTCCAGGGAGCCCTAACCAATTATTCTTGAGCTGGTCACCATTATTGCACCAGCATTCAGTAATCTCCATTATGCAGTTCAGTTCAAAAGCATTTATTTGGCACTTACTGTGGACCAGAGATTGCCAGGCAGTGGGGCTTCAGAAATGAGTAAACATAGTCCCTTCCCTGAAGAAGCTGACAAGTTTTCAAGAAAGAGAGTCAAGGAGGGGGAAAACAAAGCCTCTGAGATCATTTTTTTCAGGCCCCAAATGGAATGCAGGACCTGGATGTATTTGAACCTTGAACTGTTATAGAAAAACCCAAGAGGCATGGTATCTGTAATACAATGTGGTGGCCTCAGAGCACTAGTTTGTTGTGAAGTGCTATGAAAACACCAGTGAGAGAGTAATTACTTCCAGCAGAGAATGGAGAAGTGTGTATCTGTATTTTACCATTGTTTCCTTATTCAGAGAACAGGGAAGAAATCTTGCTTGGAATGCAGAAGGCCAGGTCTTCATAATTAAAGCAGTCTTCTTATGTCAAAGATTGAAGCTTTAGGGGTGCCTGCGTGGCTCAGTTGGTTAAGCATCCAACTTTGGCTCAGGTCAAGATCTCATGGTTCACAGGTTCGAGCCCTGCATTGGGCTCTGTGCTGACAGCTTGGAGCCTGGAGCCTGCTTTGGATTCTATGTCTCCCTCTCTCTCTGCCCCTCCCCCGCTCACAATCTCTCCCCTTCTCTCTCTCAAAAATAAACATTAAGGGGCGCCTGGGTGGCGCAGTCGGTTAAGTGTCCGACTTCAGCCAGGTCACGATCTCGCGGTCCGTGAGTTCGAGCCCCACGTCAGGCTCTGGGCCGATGGCTCGGAGCCTGGAGCCTGTTTCCGATTCTGTGTCTCCCTCTCTCTCTGCCCCTCCCCCGTTCATGCTCTGTCTCTCTCTGTCCCAAAAATAAATAAAAAACGTTGAAAAAAAAATTAAAAAAAAAAAAAACATTAAAATTTGTTTTAAAAAAAGATTAAAGCTTTATTTCTTTCTACATGGAAGAACATGCTTACAACCAAGAGAACAGCACCTTTCTCAGTCACTCGGTGACTGGTTAGTTTCACAAATACCTATTAAGCTCCTCTGGGCCAGCTTTACTAAGTAATCCTATCATATTAACGGCTGAAAGGCTTGGTCTAGTCTCAGTTAAAAAGAAACCCTTATCTACTGCTTCTGCAGATAAATAAATCCATTCATTCATTTACTTACTTATTTATTCACTCAATAAACATATGCTTATAGCCTAATGGGGTTGATGAGGCATGAAGACAGGTAATGGTGTCACCTAGATGTCAGCTTCCCCTGCCAGTTCCAGCCCCTCCTCCACCAGGCCACGTCTGAGGAGTCTACTCACAGACTCCTCAGACTTTGTGAAGCAAGGAGGCATCACTGAGGATCACACAGTGGAAACAAAAGAACGGTTTATGCTGTACCTCTGATAGCAAACAGCTTACAATTTCCCGTTAAGACATTTCTGTTCTCCTCCCAAAGCTTCTTTTCAGCAAGCCTACCATTAGTTTGTTTGTTTGTTTTCTTTTTCCTCTCTGATCTTTTTCCCATGCAGCATTTAGTCTGACTAACTCTTGTCTCCTTCCTGAAATTTCCCTGGGAACTTCAAATGTCTCATATTTTTGTTACTAAAACAGTTCAGCTCTGTCTCCAAATTAACATACTCAAACCTATTAGGAGTTCGAGAAAACAAAGGCCTTCCAGGTGACCCCTAATAGGGCTCAAGGAGGATCTCCTGCTTCTTGTCTTAAGCCTCATTCCAAAAGGATCAGGACTTCTTACAGCGGCTACTAAAAGAATACAAACAACTATCTCGTCCAACTCTACAACTAGACAGAAAATCATGAGCCCTAAGGGGTACACGTCAAGTACCATAGATCACATCTCATGTGGATGATCAGAGAAGGTCTCATAGAGAGGCATCTTAAATGAGTCTTCTCAACGTTTTTTCTTTGGAGGAAAAAAGAGAATTTTGGAAACACTGTATAGTATGTTCCTTTCTTGGCGATTCACAAGGGTTTTTGAACCCTTATGAAAGAGGAAAAACAACTTAACTTTGTTTTACTCGGGTTTTCAACAATTGATCTTAGAATCCTCTTCTTGTATCCTTAAAAGCCAGGTGAAGTCAGTCAGGTAACACTTATCTGTTGTTCATTTGCATAGTTGGCTGGCCCCCAGAGCCCTCTGCCATGTTTCCCCAGCTGTGCAGCCAACAAACAGCCCATTTAAGCTAGTGGTAGAGCCAGGCATTTAGGGGATGGAAAAAGGGAAAAAGAGAAAAAGGCCAGGGCTGATGGCTCTGTGGCTGCGTGGGCAACCCACATCAGGCTACACGAGCCCCAAGAGAGAGGACAAGGTCAAGTGTTCTTAATGCCTAAATGCTTTATTTTTTAAGTTTATTTATTTTGAGAAAAAGAGAGAGAGAGCATGAGCTGGGGAGGGGCAGAGTGGGGGGGAAGGAGGGGCGGGGAGGGAGGGAGGGAGGGGGAGAGAGAGAGAGAGAGAGAGAGAGAGAGAGAGAGAGAGAGAGAGAGAGAGAGAGAGAGAAAGAATCCCAAGCAGGCTCCATGCTGTCAGCACAGAGCCTGACAGGAGCTCTATCCCACGAACCTTGAGACCATGACCTGAGCCAAAATCAAGAGTCAGATGCTTAATCCACTGAGCCACCCAGGCACCCCTCTTTTTTTTTTTTTTTAATTTATTTTGAGAGACAGAAAGAGAAAGCAATTCCTGAAGATTTTAGAGGGGAAAAGACTACAATTCAGCCCACAGTGGCAGACAGACAGGTTTGAGGAAGATAAATAAGCCTGACATGATGTGCAACGTTGCATTCTATTCTCAAAACTTTTCCTCACGCTCTGTAGACCCAAGGGAAGTACATCGTAGACTATCTTTACAGTACCAAGGGCCCCCAAAAGTGGTGTTCTTAAATAAGGATATTCTCCCTAGAGAATATCCAGTCACCTCAGCAACTTGCCACTTTCTGTCTCTGTCACAGAATCTGTCTCTGACACCACCTAAGCCACACATCTGTTGCACCCCTATGCAAGCAAGGATTTGGCTAAGATGAAAGGCCTCTAAGTTCTGGAGTGGCCCTAACCTGATCCCTGCTTGTAACAGCAGTTTGTCTGCAGAGAGGACATAACCTTAACATAACAAAATAACAAAACAAGTTTAAAACAATGTGAGACTGATATCTATAGGCACATGCTTTTAGGCTTCCACAGCTGTATTTCCGCATTTTTGTTTTAATACCTATGGGCTACCCGGTCTTCAGTTTGCCTGTTTCAAAAAGTGATTTTTATTTGTTTTCTTTACTTTCCTTGATATCTGGCACAGAGCCACACTCACCAGAGGTTTCATGATAGAGAACACTGAAGAGAATTCTGTTGATGATTGACAGCTTTGAGTCTTGCTATTTCAGGGTACCATGGGTTCAAGTGAAGATGTTCCAATCAACTTAAGGACCAAGTGTGTGACACCCTACAGTTAGAATATACCTCTCCTTTCCCTACACTCCCTTTAGGTCAGTGCGACAGCACTTTCCTCCGTCTATCCCACGTTTCAGTTGCTGGTTTTCACGCCACCAGATAGAAAGCCATTTGAAAACAGGAAACTTGTTGCATTGTATGTACCCTCAGCAACCAGCACATTTATGGCACCTTATAGGTACTGAATAGTTGTTGAAACTCAGCAGATTAGAGTTATATATGTGTCTATCTCTACTACCAGTTGATGAATTCCTAAAGAAAAGAGATTAAATCTTCCTCTTTTTAAATATTCACCACATTTGGGGAAGATAAGAGAATAGTTAATATCTTCCATATGTCAGATACTTCCTACTCATTATGTTCATCTGTTTTACAGATGAGAAAACTAAGGCTCAGAGGAGTTACATAACTTGACCCCAGGTCTCACCGCTTGTGAGGAGTCAGACCAAGACTAAGACCCAGAATCTGGCAGCAGTGGGGGGAGGGGGCTCGAGTTCCACACCATGGGGACACCACAGTCCCAAGAAACTGAACCCTGTGCTAGCAGCAGAAAAGCTAAGGTGCAGTCCTTTATACCACAGAATGCTGAAAAGGCTGAGGAATTTGGGACACAGGTCACTCTTGAGGGAGAACCAATGTAAGGCTAAAATAGGAGGACTGGATGAACATATATTTAAGAAGCAGTTGCCTATAACCAAAAAGACAAATGGCAAATGTTGGCAAGGATGTGCAGAAATCAGAACTCTCATATGCTACCAGTGGACACGTAAAATGGTATAGCCACTTTGGAAAATGGTCTGGCACTTCTTCTAAGGGTTAGGCCATTTCACTTCTAGGCGTACATCCAAGAGAAATGACAACACATGTCCACACAAAAACTTGTACGCAAATGTTTGTAGCAGTATTAGTCATAACAGGAAAAAGTGGAAACACCCTGAATGTGCACAAAATGATGAACGGAGAAATTAGGATAGAGCCACACAATAGAGTATTATTCAGCCCTAAAAAGGAATGATGCGCTGGCATGTGTTACAATATGAACGGACCCTGAACACATCATGCTAAGTGACAGAAACCAGTCACGAAAGACTGCATGTTGTACAACTCCATGTATATGAAATGAAATGTCTACGTTAAACAAATTCAGAGTTGGAAAGCAGATTAAAGGTTGCCTATGGCTAGAAGTTTTAGGGGAAAATGGGGAATGACAGCTAATGGGTATGGGGTTTCTTTCTTGGGTGACAAAAGTGTTCTAAAATTGATTATAATGATGGTTGCAAAACCTGTGAATACATAAAACAAAAAAAAAATCCAAAAAAACCCACTGACTTGAACACTTTAAATGGTTTGTGTGGTACGTGGGGCAGTAGGGGGGGGGGGATGGGGAGCAGCTGGACTTCCCAAGTCCCCTTCCAAGGGAAGTGACTGTCCCTCCCTGACTACAGCAGAAGACCTAAGTTTATTTTTCAGAGAAGTCACACAACACACACAAAAGCAAAAATTTAATAGAAGAGTTGGAAAATACAGCTGAAATATTCCAGAGGTTGGGAAGGAAGGGAAACAAATAAATAGAAAAGAGCAAAGCCAAAAAAAAAAAAAAAATCAATTCAGTGGATCCAATATTTAAATTCAAATAGCAAGTGTTTTAGGTAAAAGAACAGGGGTAGATAATTATCAGAGGAAGAACTAAACAAAATTTTTCAGCAGTGAAGGATGAGTCTCCAGAGTAAAAGGGCCAGTTTCCTCTCAGCACAAAGAAAAGAGATCCACTCCAAAGCACATCACTGTAAAATTTCGGAACACTGAGGACAAAAAGAAAATCCTAAAAACTTCCAGACAGGAAAACTTAAAAGCTTACAAAGGAAGGGGAAGGGGAAGGGGAAGGGGAAGGGGAAGGGGAAGGGGAAGGGGAGGAGGAGGGGGAGGAAAGGAAAGGAAAGGAAAGGAAAGGAAAGGAAAGGAAAGGAAAGGAAAGGAAAGGAAAGGAAAGGAAAACCTCACACTCACACTTCTTAATAGCAAAACTAAAAGAAAATAGATCAGTGCCCTCAAAAATTCTAAGGCTAAATTATTTCCTACACAGAAATCTCTCCAGTGAATGAGTAGGTAATACAAAGATGTCTTCAGACCTACACAGTCCCCAAAAATGTACTTCTCATGAACACTTTCTTCGAGACATCAGAGAATGCATTCCACTAAAATAACAAAGCTAGAAAAACACGTGTGTGTGTGTATCCGTGTGCACGCACACATGCATATACCCTAATCTAACCCTAACCCTGAGTAGGTCAGAAAGCTCCAGGGGAGATTTCTTCAAAAATATGGAAATGAGAGAATATCTACTATAGGTGAACACATGTGTAGAGATTCAGAAAAGTGGAAGAGACTCTGGGGATGAATGCTGATATACACATACACACACACACACACACACACACACACACACACAGGAAGCTAAGCAAATAAAACAAGAGAATTGTTAACTCCAGAGGAGAGAAGTTATGCATGAAGGAAATATGAGTCAGCTGTGAATAGCATTTATATAAGTACAGTAATATGAACACTGAATGCTGATTTGATCAAGATTGTGATGTAACTATTTTGGGATGATGGAGGGCAACAGACGGCATCCATGAGGGTTGTTAGGTGGAAATGAAGGGTGAAAGAACTAAACCTTATCTGCTATAAAGGGGAGTCAATATATATGCCAAAATCCCAATTAGCAATGAGTACTAATTGCTAACTAGTACTGCTGTAGTACTAATAATAATAAGGAGGAGGAGAAGACCACAAGCATTTCACTTAAAGACAAGGGGTTGTGACAGATCATCCGCATAAAGGACTACCAACAATTCTTTCCATCCCTCCACGTGCAAGCCCATTTCCACTCTCTTGAATCTGGGAGAGCCCTGTGACTTGCTTTGGCTGATGGAATTTGCCAGAAGTGGCAGTGGGTGACCTCAGGAACTGGGCCCCAGATGCCTTTCAGCTTCTGTTTTCACCCTTTGGCAACTAGCTGCCATGTGAAATGTCCCACGACCGTGCTGGACTGGAGGCCCCCCTGGGAGAGAAGATCTGTGGGAGAGCAAGAGATGACGAAGGGGAAGAAGCCATTCCAGCCACCCTGCTGATGCCCGGCCCTGGGGGTGCGGCTGACCAGCATGGTCAACACCCCAGGAAGCAGAAGCCGAGCCGAACTACAGAATCCTGAACAAATACACAGCTGTTGTTTTACGCTACAGGGTTTGGGGATGGTTTGTTAGGCATCAGAGGATAACCGCAAGAAAAGTAAATGCCAAAAGAAAATGTTAAAAATGTTCTCAAGAGATTCCCTCTGGGGACTGGAAAATGATGATATGAAGGTGGGCCGGCAGGAAACTGCTGTTTTTCATAATAAATCTCATTCATAATAAATGTTTTTTGACTCTTCAAACTCTATACATCTCTAACTTTGATTTAAAAAAAAAAATAAAGCCAACAAAACAAAGGAATGTGGGTGCAAGATAAAAGGTAGACAAAAATGAAAGTGCTGATGACCAGAAAAAGGTCCAAAGTCCACCCTGTTCCAAAGAGCCAGTGTGAAGAGTTCAACCTGAAGCAACAGAATAAGAAGTTTGGACTTAGAGCCTTAAATCCCTGGCACAAAGTATGTTCTGACAAATGCCAAACTGAACAGAGCAAGTTCAGACTTCCTTAGGAGCCAGGCTGAAGGACCGTGGACAGAGGCTAGGCTCAGTGATGCTGTCCGCATGTGCGTATCCATCGGCTACTCTATGCTGTTTCTACCTCGATGCAGTCCCAGCTCTTGTACAGCCATCACTGTTAGAACAGAACAGCACAGTCCTACCAGCTGTTAGAATGTTTCCATGCTTCCAAACCAGCTGGTGAACATACGCTGCCTGCCGTGAGCATTCCTGCAAGTTGTTCCTGTGGGTTCCCACCACCACTACCTATCATAGCAGGTCTGGGTGGTGAGGAGAGGAAAAAATGCCCCTGCATCCCTGGAGCCAAATACCCAGTGTCATCTGGACCCCTGAGTCTACAGTGGCCCTCCACTGGCCACTACTGCGTGGAGGCACCTTCATGGCACTGCAGAACTGTGGCCTCCACAGAATGTCACCTGGGTTACTAAATATTTTGGGCATCTCTTTGGACACCACTGTGCTGTTCTGGGGGACTTTGCTCCTAAAGCCAGGCTGAGCCAGCCAAAGCTTGGTCTCTGGAATTAGAAGACCTGGGTTTGAACACTGGCTCCACCTCGTCTGGCAACATAAACTCAAGGCTGCCTCTCATTCTCCCATAAGATGGGACCAATAATTCCTATCTCACTTATTGTTGGGAGGCAAACAGGAATTGATATGTGGGAAACACCCAACACATACTTAATGCTTAATAAACATGAGGGGTCTTTCTAAGTAAGAGGACAGAGGTGGTAACAGCGGTACTCTGCTTTAAGGACAAAAATAAATATCACAAAACTTGAATGTTCATGAAATACAAGATAGCTTTAGGTTTGGATAGGGACCACTTATTTTTTTATTTTTTATGTTTGAGAGAGAGGGAGAGAGAGAGAGAGAACACACCTGAGCAGGGGGGATGGGTAGAGGAAGGGAGAGAGAGAAAGAGAAATAGAAAGGGAGAGGATCTCAAGCAGGCTCAGTGAGAAGCCCAACATGGGGCTTGATGTTGGGGCTCAACCTGAGCCAAAATCAAGAGTCAGATGCTAAGCCAACTGAGCCACCCAGGTGCCCCAGGTAGGGACTACTTTAGTGCTCAAGTTTCAAAAGACTCAAAGCTCCAGTCTGAAGTGAGCATTTGGGGGAGGTCAACAGCAGGGAAGTTTGATTAGCAAGAGTATTATGTGGGGTGGGTTCAATTTGGACCCTAGCTAACTGGCACTGAAGTATCTATCTGACATTGAAGAAGATTTACCTTAACAAATTTGGGCTGTAAAAACTGAAGTCAGACATTCTTTTTATTTTTGAGAGAGACAGAGTGTGAGCAGGGGAGGGGCAGAGAGAGGGAGACACAGAATCTGAAGCAGGCTCCAGGCTCTGAGCTGTCAGCACAGAGCCTGACTCAGGGCTTGAACTCACTAGCCGTGAGATCAATGACCTGAGCCGAAGTCAGATGGTTAACCAACTGAGCCACCCAGGCGCCCCAAAGGCAGACATTCTTTAACCTTGATTTAACCTTAAGAGCCGTACTAGTACTATCTGCCCTGGCTTCATAGCTTTATAAATATAAAACCTAACATGGCCCTTGTATAGTTTGGTTTGCCCATTGGCATTTCTGGGCCATAGTTGTTATGTATTCTGCAAGTGAATGAGCTCAGTGCAGTGCAATATAATACTGAGGTTCAGCATAATTTTGATGGGGTAATTAGATCTGCCTTCCAGGCCTCCTCACTACCATACTCCAAATGGATAAAGGAATTTGTAGCAATTTAAATACTTGTAGATTACTCCAAATATTACAGAAGATTTATTTCAATTATTCAGCTGCTTTCCCAATTTTATGTTTTATAACAAAAGGATCACTTTTTGGTTCAATAGTATAAGTTTGTTTTTTTTTTTAAGTCAATATTACAGACATAAAATGACCCTAATTTGTGGTACAACTTATGGTTCTGATTCTTATAAAAACAGCAAATACTTGCTTTTAGGGTAAAGAGAGATACCATACCTTTTTCATTCCTTTATATTCCAACAAAATTGAGGTGATTTTTTTTTTGTTACTTTTACCCCTAAATTGGGAGTGTAGTCTAAACCAGATTTCCCCTGGGAGCCAACTTTAACAACTTAAAAAGTAAGAAACAAATATGACACTCAAAACCTTGATCCCCACATCTACCATTCATGGCTAATTATAGGGCAGAGGACATGCCTCTCTTTGTTTTATGATGGACCTCCTCATCCAATCACATTGTCAGGTTAATAATAAGAAAGTCCAGAGCAGACGAATCACTGCCTCAAATTTTCTAAGGGCTCTGAAACGGCCTCAAATACATGGGTCAGTTGTCAAGGAAAACTAATGCTGTCCAATTCTCTGGAGGCATGCAAAAAATAAGTGGTCTTTGTTAACTAGCCCCCTCCCAAATAATAAATAAACAACTGATACATCTGTTTTGTTTTGAAATCACTTAACTTTCTGTTTAGGTTATCCAGACAATTATGCCAAAGTGATATACTATAATTAATTACAAATAATGGACCAACATTGAGCTCAGGAGACAAAGTTTGAGAAAACTGTGATCTTCTCTCACCTCCTACAGTGAAATGCCTCACTTCAAGGTTTTGCGGTGCCTGGATGTACCATTTCCCTCTTCAATTACAATTAGAATAATACAATCTGAAATACGAAATATAATTCAAGGTAATGAATCAGCTTGCATCATCCCTCCAAATGAAATTATCCCTGTTTTCAGCCAGGTTGCCCTCTCCTCCTGTCCTCCAACAACATTTATCTGAACTTCACATAGGCCCCATTTCACCTTTTCCTTAGATGCCAATTGTTTGTGCATAAGCCTTGCTCTGCCCACCAGACTGCAAGCTCTTTGGGGACAGGAGCTGTATAATATACTAAATAATGTAAATAATATACTATATAATGTACTAAATATTTGAATAGATCTCAATCATATACTAAATGAATATTTGAATATATTTGATATAAAGAATATTTGAACATATTTAAATAATATATTAAATAAAGAGTAAGCGAAAGCTAGTTAAGATTTGGTGGCCCAATCATAAATAATAAAATACAAATATGACAAATCAGTAGGAAATCAACACTACCAGTGAAATAGACATGATCTCATACAGTATATATATATATATATATATATATATATGTATATATATATACATACATATATATATATATATATGTGCCTCTGTCCTAATGCTTCCTTAGAGACGAATTTGTTTTATGTTTTGATTCTTTGATGTCATATTTTTACTGGATAAATCTGGACACTGGATTTGAGATACATATCTTTAAAAACAGTATGTCATTATTAGTAGGCATTATTAGTAGGCATGGAAATTGCATGCTCTTAGGCAAATTAAATGTATTTACAAATATTTAATCAATTTTCTACCACTACCACAAATGAGAAAATTGTATGATTTTACTATAGTTTACAAACTCACTATAAACACGGTCCCTGCATTTTCAGTATGGCTGGTTTTTATATAATACAATGATGACGATAACACTAGAGACAACAGCTAAAGATAGACCAATGTGAGCACTGTTCCTATAGAGAGCACAGCTCCCTCCAGTCTCTGAGGTCAGCTTTAACACATCTGTAATTTGAAAATTACTTTTCTCTCAAAACTGAAATTTTTTCTTCATGGTATACATTGTTTCACTTGATTAACTTAAATGGTTCATAACTGGCAATTCTATTACTGCCTGGAGGAGGCAGCAGGTTAACAATTACACAGTATAACAATAACTAAAATGTCTTGAGTTTTCATTAAGTGCTAGACACTATTCTAAACAATCCATACCAACCTATTTAATCCTCCACACAACGAACAAATAAAAATGGCATTGGGTAGATGCCATTACTATCCCCCACTTGACAGAGAAGGAAACCAGGGACTGTGTTCCTAACCAGGGGAGGTTAGGTAATTTTCATGTGGTTACCAGGTCCCTCTGGTTTCAGAGTCCACACCCCTTGCCACCACACTAAAATTATCAGGCTCAACTCCTGGGGTCACTATGTATAATTACATTTTATGAAATGGTTATATTTTAAAGTATGCGTTATCAAGTATAAAGTTGAACTATTTTGCCTGTGAATAATATGTTGTAACATAAATATCGGTTTCTTAACATTTCTAGGTCACAAGGAAGTGACTTAGGCCCAAAGAAGTGCAACTGCTTCCACAAAAGCCAAGCACAAGTCAGGCAGAATGTCAAATATCCAATCTCAGTCTAGTGAATATGACCTCATGTGATACTGAGTTATAGTCCCAAACCATTCATTCAAGGAAATGTAAAAGAGTCATATTTAATATATCAAAGTCCAATAAATTTACTTAATTTTTAAAACTTCTCCCATGCTGAAAAACACACTTCCTTTATATTCTAAAGAGTATTAACTGAATATTCATGATAAATTCAGGGATTAGCTCTTTGGCATCTTAATTTGATATCACTTATTTCTGTTTACGCTGGTTTTCACTGCCATATAATTACAAAGGACCCTTAAGCAATCAGCAGGATCTTTTCAAGGCACTGTATTGGTTTGGGCTCTTCAAATAGCACTCACTTAAACAGAAATCAAATCACTGATTGAAAAGTTACCTCCCTCAAGCTTTGTTGCTATGGTTAGAAACAGCGGTGTCAGCAGTAAAGAATGAAATACTTTCTATGAAGAATGTCCCTATTTCCCTATCCGTTGCTCATAATGTTTATTTACTACCACTACTACTATTTTATTTTTATGTATTTTTCTTATAACTGATCATCTACTGATGGTTACAGTCTGTTCCTGAATATGACACTTCTGACAATGTTCCATTGTTTCATGGCAAATCTGTCAGCAAAACTGTGGTGCAGAGGCTGTTTTCAGAGTTGCTGGATTCAGTGAGCCACTCACATTCATTCAATCAGTCATAAGCAAAACCTCCCAGAAGATAAACTGTACACATGGCAATGACTCTGGAATATGATATATCTTTTATAAGAGCTTCTGTCTAACGAGGCTCTTCTAGTGGCTGGCTGTAGAGCACATCAATTTCTTCAGACCTTTGATGCCAGGTTATTATAGGTCTGAGTCCAGATGGTAGGACTTTATGTGGCTCACTTAGTATCTAGTGGAATGTGACACACAGTAGGTACTTAACAAAGATGGGTTGATTGAGTGGAATATTAGAGTTTGGCTAGGAAGGAGTCTAAGCAAGAGGTGTCATGTGCATTCTGGAGTCAGACTGTCGGAGTTTGAATACCAGTTTTCCCACTGACCAGCTAGGTACCCTTAGATAAGTAACCCTATCTCTTTGAGCCAAACTTTTCCTATCTGCAAAATGGAGAAAATAAGGACACTCGGCTGGGCAGGTGCTCAATAAGTGTCAGCTATTATTAGAGAGAAAAATAATAAGTGGGCATATTAAGCGGCCATCAGCCACACCTAAGAAGTTGTTAGCAAGCATAAACCTTGGTACAGATCAACCTCGTCCCTGCCATTTATCTTCCAACATATGACCCTGTTTCCTTCCTCCAGGCCATTGACAGGAACTCTGGAAGCTGAGTGGGAGTGAGCTGGTGCCTTCAGAATGGCAGAAGATAGAAAGGGCAGAAACATCCTGGTAGAGCTGACCCCATGGTGGGGTTAGATTCTTCACAGATGATTACCTTCCAGACCTAGAATGCTGTCCAGCCCCCACTCCCCCTGACTGCCTGATTCTCTTCACTCAGACTCACCAGCTGAAGCTCCAAAGCACCATGGGTACACACGGCCAGCAAGAAGGCTGTGCTCTACCACCACTCTGGGCCTCCTTTCCCAGGACCCCACCCCTTCTTCCCACCATGGGGAGACACGTGTCAGATTTGCCACCTGAGAGATTACTCACATTCCGCGTTTACCTGAGGCAAAATATATTTTTTTTCTATCACAAAACTTAAATGTCTATTTTCCCATCTGAAAACTTACTTTGGCAGCAGCTGCATCAACTGTTTTAAAATACTATTTTAATAAGTGTTAATTCAGAAAATTAGACACCTGGTTATGCTGTAGCTTGCAAGCTATCATCTGCCAGCTTGTCCCAGTCACACCCTTATCAGTAGATGAACTTCATGGTAAAAAGCAGGGGGGAGGGGACATAGGAGCAATCTTGGGAAACCACAGAAAAGATCTATACTTAGCAATAATTAAACCTCAGATTAAGAATGTTAAGCATCCCCAAACTAATGAAAAGTCAAAAGTATAATTAGATTGTAAATTTGCCTTCCAGAGGAAGGTCAGCCCCAATTCCAAATCAGTGAAGGGGAAAAGGCCTCATTTTGTTTCCATTTCCCCTCAGAAAACATGATGCTTTCAATGCAGCTGGCCCTTACATGCTTGTTTACTTATCCCAGTTAAGGACAAGAAATCTTAGAGAGACAGTGGTAAAGCAAGGAGTCCATGAGTCCAGAAAAACAACTGGCAATAGACATATATTGCTTACCAGTGCATTTTTTAAGTATTCTTGCCAACAGTATTTCAGAAATGTTTATATACAGGCGCACAAAAATAAGCGGCTGAATACTATGATTTGATGGCACCAACCTCCTTCCTGTGTTAAATCAGAACAGTGGTTTGGACCACTGTGGTCCCAGTTGCTAGTGGCTGTTTTGGGCCATCTCTTAGGCAACAAGTGCTGCTGCATTAAAAATTACCAATATTCCCAACTTTCAGAACTAGAAACGTGATTTAATAATGACACACCTAACTCTGGAGGAGTCAAATTCCTTCAAAAAGAATGTGACTATTTATCCAAAACCATGAGATTTATGGTGTAGCACAGCTAAATGAAAATGAAACTGGAAATAAATTAAAACAACTTCATGTTTTAATAAGTTTGAAAGACTTCGAGTATTGCAGCACAAGGCAAGTAATTTTCTTCTGGAAAAGATATAATGATGTCATTATTTTGGTACTTGTGATTCCAGAGATCGAGGAAATAAACAGAGAAAGTACTTGCCGAATGCAACAGATAGGTGGCGCTGTGGCTCATGGCAGATGTGGAATTACACTCCAAAAGCCAGGTTTATCACATAGACCCTGTCCCAGGTTGAAACATCAGAATTAGAAAGTCAAATAGGTACCTTATAAAAGCATTGGACTCGTACAGGAGCTAAATTTTTGCTTTAGCAAAAAAAAAGTTCTGTAACTTCTAAGGAGTCTACTAATTTTCTATTTATCTAAAGAATGTTTTAAGTTAATACTTTAAGCATTTGCAAGGTTTGTCATTGACCTGTATCATTTAGGGAAGTTAAAGTCTAATGAAACATTGGCTTTCTTCAGCATAATGAGTTAATAACTACGAGACATAATCACAAACCCAAGGAAAACTTTGGATTGGTTACCTATGGCAAATTGTCAAAATAATTCCACTCGGTAAAGGCAGCCTTCCTCCTTGGCTAGAAATACACTCTCTGCTTGGCTTCAGAAGCCTTGTGTCCAATTTCCTGGATCCACCCCCTTCCTGACTGCTGCACCTACTGTGGGTTACTCGGCTACTTAGTTGTCTGAGACTTACCCCTCTTCTAGTCTATACCAGAAGTTATCATACCTGGTGTCCTAGGCCTTTCCAAGGAACACAGGGAAACTGGCAGAGCTTGTCTTTAGTGCTTACCACACTCCTGGACTCCAGTTCTTATAAGTTCTAGACTCAGTTTCCACATCTGTAAAATAGGAGTTAAAATACCTACCTCATACCATTGAGGATTAATTGATAGAGGGCTTGTAGAGGGTGTAGCACAGGGGTTGGCACTTAGTACATACTAAAAAATTATTACCATCCTCTCCTTTCCCCATCTCAGTAACCAGACAAATGAATGTAAGTTATATGGCAATAGTTGGTAAGCAAATCTCTTACAGAATATTTCCTTTGAAAAGAAGCCTTCAAAGCAAGTAGTCTACCCTGGGATTCACCAGTACCTTATACCCCCTCCCCCACTGGGACACAAGGTAAGTGGGGCCTTCAGACAGTGCCTGGATCACAGAGGGTAGGCAATGAGACTTCTCCAGGGGGGTCTGCAAGCTGGTCCAGAATGCAGCGTAAACTTCACAAATGTACATTTAGGACTTTCAGGTGTGTCTTCCCTGGCAGATTTGAATTAACACTTAAAAATACCCAAATTGCAGTAATGGTCATTTACCCAGTCGAAAAGCATAAAATTTTCAGGGTTCAGGAGCCCAGATGGGAGCTGATCTTCCCAAGAGTTCAAAAACTACTGGCCTCAGGGACCAGCAATAAGATTAACTTCTGGCTCAAATGAAGGTAACTGAGCACCAGAGTAACATTTAGCCATGTGAACTCTTTCCTTTCTGGGAGGATCCTTTAATCAGTGCTGGCCAAGGAAAGTGTGTTTCCTAAAATGTAAATGAGAGAAGACAAACTGAGTGGAAAAACAAGAAACACACACCACTGCGTTTTGAAATTCCCTAGCCAGAAAATTGTATCATATCTTTCGTTTCTCTTCTGGGGAGGGTGACTTTTCACCTGGAGTTCAGTCCCTGCCCTTCCTCGAGTCTCCTGACTAGGAAACTAACACCTTGGAAGGACAGATAATTGGTAGAACGGTATCGCTCCGGATACTTTAGCGAGAACTTCCTTCCAGAGAACGCTAGAGGCAAAAGTTACTTTCCAAGCGTGTGGGGCTTCCCAGACACCTCCCTCGGACCACAGCCCTGGCAAGTCAAAGCGATCGCATCGCGTGGTCTCTGGTGGCTGGAAATTCGGTCACGGCGGTCACATGGCATTTCGCACCCAGCCCCCTCACTCAAGCCCGGCCCGTGTTATCCTAGCACAAAACTAGAAACTCCAGTCTTGTGTAAACACCACGCCAGGCCATCCCGAAATGATTCCCTTTTGATGCCCGTTGCAATTATTTATCCCACATATAAATCAGAATTCTGTTGACGGATCTCACTGTTTCTAATAGAAAGTTGCCCTGCAAAGCCCTCATCCTTGTGATTCCGCTTAAAGGTACGGTAACATCTGACACTCCCCTAAACCGGCCTGCAGAGGACACCGCCCAGGAGACGATCAACGGAATGATTTGTGTCACCTCTGAGCACACGTGGGCACACCAACTGCACAGGCGGGCACATGGAAGGGACGCGGAACCGAGAGCAGTTATTTTCCAATCGGTGGGTCTGATGGAGAAAGATGCCAAACGCATTTTCCGAGCCAGCTGAACTCCGCGGGCACCTAATCATTGCCAGATGTGGGGAGGGCGCACCGAGAACATCCCCGAGTCCCGAAGGAAACACCCGGCTGGCAGCACGTCGACTTCTCGGATGGGGAAACTGCACCAGCCGAGCGGAGAGGACTCCCAAACACAGTGTGGAGCGCCTCAGAGCGGAAAACGGACTGGGAGGAATGAGGATGCCTCCACTCTCCTCGGCATGTTTTTTCAATTAAAAAGTTGGGAACTGGAATCTGTAAACAACGACTTAGGGCTTCAAACTACTTCGCAGAGAGACACGATGGGGAGAGGAATACTTGTACGCCCCCAAACCCGAACCTCTGGGTCTCCTGCCGTGCGGAACTGCGGGGTGGAGGAGCGCCCCACGCGTGAACGCACGATCCCCGCGCCGCATCTCCTCCGGCCCTCCGCCCGGAGAAAGTTCGCGCAGCTTGCACCTCCGCCCCCTCCCGCGCGTCCCGAAGCCCGCCCTGCGGGCCGGGAGCCCAGCGCAGCCCGCCGCCGCCCTACCTTTCATGGTGACCGAGGAGACGCACCGCCAGCCAGGGAGCTCCGCGCAGCCGAGGAAGTTCGCACTAAACAGCGGGTCACTGCGCGTCCATGGCAGCCGCGCCGCGCGTCGGCCGTCTGCGCTCCAACCCTTCCTCGCCGCCACCCGCCCGCGTTCCCCGCTCGGCGCTCTGTGCCGCGGGGCTGCCGCGCGCGCCGCTCACCCCGGGCGGGAGGCGCCGCTCCCGCCAGCGCCCCTCCCCCTGGCCCGCCGGGGCGCGCGGGCCGCCGCGCCCACGCCCCCTCGCGCCCTCCCGCGCCCGCCCCGCCCTTCGGCCCGTGCTCGCCCCTGCCCAGTCGCTTTCTCACCCGGCCTGTCCCCCGCGCGGTGTCTCGCCCCGGGTCTCCCTTTTCTCGTCACACCAGCGGCAGAACGATGTCGGAAGAAGGCGTCTTCCAGTCGGTAAAATGCTCACCCTTGGTGTGCGCGAAAAGTGCCGCTGCTGGGCTTGTTTCTAGACCCCCAAAGTACCTAGAGAGTGGGGTGAGAGAGTTGGGGAGCAGTAGTGTCACCGGGGTGGCGGAGTAAGCATGTCCCTTCCCCAAAAGTCTCTGGGGCATCCAGGATTAGATCAAACCGAGATGAGAACGTCTTCGGGGTTCCAAGTTTCCAGGTGCGCTTGTGGACACCCGAAGGAAGAACGGGCACAGGCGACCGCGCTGTCACCCCGGGAGAGCTGTCGCTAAATCCGAAGTCACAATTAGATGCTCTCCCTACAGAACTCCGAGCAGGATTACAACTTTGGACCTTCAAGAACACAAAGACACAGACCAAAAAATCCTCTACGCTCCCCTTGGTTTAGAAAAGTCACCCTTCTACCCACCTCCCCTGAATTGATAAGGTTGAGGGATGCTGGGCTACTGAGTGGCTTATTAGTAAGTTCCCTCCATTGTGGCCCATCATGTTGTCCCAATGGGGGTTCCACCCCCCACCCCCTTTTAGAACCTCCTAAGCAGACCCATTCGTTGCTTTATTGCTTTAAAAGTTTCAGTGGTGAGTGGATCTGTGGGGAGGGAGGTGCAGAGAGACTTCTTCAACAAGGATGGAATGAAAAATCACCATGCACTCAGTAACACAGCAAAAGGAATACAATTCTGCCTGGGCGGTGGTTACAGCTTTTCAGATTTCCTCTCCTGAGGATTTGGTAACGCGGTGTAAACAACCCACTGATTCATTCTAAACAGGGAATTCTGCTCTAGAAAAGGTAGTGCCCAGAAATGAATACATTCTAAAATATTTTAGACTCTCCATTCCAGAGTCCTTCTTTTGTCAACACCAGTGGGGAAACTTGTACATGACTAGCAAAGAAAAAGGTAGAAAACAACAACACTTTTTATTTCACTTCAGGAGTTGATTAAACATTAGGGTCCCTGGGGACTTGCTCCAGGTCTCACCAATGTTACCTGCCTTGTCTTGCTGGGCAAGTGAGGGTGGCCAAAGGAAACCCAGATTATGGATTCTCAGCCCAGAACTTACTAACCAATGTTGGAATAGAGGAAATCCATCAGTTTCTTTGTGTAATAATTTCCCCAGCTGAAAAATGGAGAGGATTTTGGCTCCAATATTTCAGTTAAAAAATTATTTTAAAAACATAAATTATAGCTATGACACCAAAAACAGTAAAAGAAAACATAGATAAATCGGATTTCATTAAAATTCAAAACTTGTGCATCAAAGGACACAGTGTGAAAAGGCCACCCATGGAATGAGAGAAAATATTTGTAAATCATATATTTTGTAAGGGACTAATATCCAGAATATATAAACAATGCCTACAACTCAACAGCAACAAAAACAACCCAGTTCAAAAGTGGGCAAAGGACTCAAACTGACATTCTCCAAACATTTACAAATGGCTAATAAACATATGGAAAGATGTTTAACATCTTTAATCATTAGGGAAATGCAAATCAACACCACAATGAGATACCATTTCATATCCATTAGGATGACTATTATAAAAAATAAAAATGCTTTTAAAAAAGCAGCAAACAGCAAGTGTTGGCAAGGATGTGAAGAAATTAGAACCTTATGCATTGCTGGTAAGAATGTAAAATGATGCAACCACTGTGGAAAACAACATGGTGCTTGTTCAAAACAATGAAACAGAATTATCATATTATCTAACAGTACTACTTCTGGATATATGCCCCCAAAGAATTGGAAACAGGGACTCGAATAGATATTTGTACACCCATGTTCACAGCAGCCTTATTCATAATCGCCAAAAGGTAGAAGCAATCAAAGTGCCATCAATAGATGAATGGATAAATAAAATGTGGTATATATTAACAATGGAATATTACTCAGCCCTAAAAAGGAAGGAAATTCTGACACCTGCTACAGCACGGATGAACATGAGGGCATTATGCTAAGTGAAAAAAAGCCAGTCACAAAAGGACAAATACTGTATGATTCCACTTATATGAGTCACCCAGAATAGTCAAATTCATAAAAGACAGGAAGTAGAATGGTGGCTGCCAGGGGCTGAGGGGAGGAAAGAATGGGGACACGGTGTTTAATTGTTACAGAGTTTCAGGTTTGCAGGGTGAAGAGTTCAGGAGATGGATGGTGGTAATGGTTGGGTGATAACATACCTAATGCCACTGAACTGCACACTTAAAAGTGGTTAGGATGGTAAATTTCATGTGTACTTTACCACAAAAAAATTCTAACCAAAAAAAAAAAAAAAAAAATGAGATTGAAGAAAATCCCATAAAACCCCAAACCTATGATGTTAGTTATAATGAGCCAGACTCACAGACCTGCTGATGAAGAAGCAGGCTTGGCAATTCTTCTTCTTCTTCTTCTTTTTTAATGTTTATTTATTTTTGAGAGAGAGCACATACATGCAAGCAGAGGAGGGGCAGAGAGAGAGAAAATCACAAGCAGGCTCTGGGGTGTCAGCACAGATCCTGACATGGGGCTCAGACTCATGAACTGTGAGATCATGACCTGAGCCAAAATCAAGAGTCAGAGGCTTAACTGACTGAGTCACCCAGATGCCCTGGCAATTTTTTAGAGGACAGTTTTAAGGAGGGTCCCTGGAAGATTGACTCTTTCAGCACAGGAGCCCCCCAGGTACATCCCACAGGTCCTCTGCCTGCCACCCCCTCTGAGTCCCACTCTGGAGGGTTCAAGGGCTGAAGGTGTGGACACATGCAGATCATCAGCTGACCAAGATTTCTCTGATCAAGATCTGTGAGAGAAGTTGAGGACCCAGCTGGGGCTCAGGAAGAAAAGGGAAAGGTAAAGAAGAAGAGGGTAGTTGGCAAGGACGGAATCATACTGGGGAAGATGCTTTGAACTCCTCAGTGGAAATGGGCTACAGGGCCTCTAGGTCACACGGAGGCCTCCTCACCACCAGCAGCAGCACCTGTGTTCTGCATTCGCACTACACTTATAAACTTGGGGAAGTCATTATCTCAGTTAATCCTCCCCACAACCTTGTGCTAGGTATCTCCTTTTTACTAATGAAAGCGCGTATCTCACACTTCTCCACCTCTTTCCATCTCCCATGTAAAGACCATTCGAGCCCAACTGGAATTTTGCAAGGACCTTGCAGGTGGCCTCCCCACACCCACTGTTTCTTCTCCACTCTAGCCTCCAACACGCAGCAGCTGGAGAGGCAAGGAAGGACAGATGAGAGATGGGAAGCTCTACAGTTTCCCCAGCTTACTACCTTTACAGAGTTTCCAGGCCATGATATGAAATGGGGAACCCAGGCTGAGCCCAATCGGCTCCTTGAGTGAAGGAGAAGCTGATAGGGTAGGAAGACCAAGGCAGGACAGAGCACTGGAGGGGAGAGAGTGGCAGTCAGTTTGTGGCAGGATCATTCCAATACCTTGATCTCTGACCATCTGTATACTTCCTCTCTGGTGGGCGGCCAGTACCTTCCAGCAACTGTCAGAGCTACTACCACCTTCCATTTGCCCACTCATTTTTCTCCTCTCCTTATACATCTCCTTTTGTTCTGTTTTAGCCAAGCTATTCAGTGTCTCCCCAAACATCCTGTACTTACTCCACCTATGAAGCACTGAGCCTAGCTAGCATTGCACATCTGAGAACATCCTCCTTTCTCCATTGTATCAGTATATTTATTTACATCCGCTTTATTTTTTTTATTTAAAAAAATTTTTTTTAACGTTTATTTATTTTTGAGACAGAGAGAGACAGAGCATGAACGGGGGAGGGTCAGAGAGAGAGGGAGACACAGAATCTGAAACAGGCTCCAGGCTCTGAGTGGTCAGCACAGAGCCTGACGCGGGGCTTGAACTCACGGACTGCGAGATCATGACCTGAGCCGAAGTCAGACGCTTAACCGACTGAGCCACCCAGGCGCCCCAACATCCGCTTTAAAGGCACAACTTTTTACAAATGGGCCCTTCATCCAGCAAGCAAGACTTACATGATTACTAATAATTGGCACTGTGCTTCACACTGCAGAGAATGCAAATTTGGGTCAGATGGTCCCTCATCCAGGAGTCTGGTAGGTGAGATAAGACATTCCAGAAAGGATCCATAGTAAAGACAGAAAGTGGGAGATGGCCAGTGTCATGAGACATACAGATAAAAGGCCACAGAAGGAAATAAGGTGATGATTTCTGACTAAGGTAACATGGAAAGCTGGGCGCTGAAGGTTAGTTGAGATTCAAAAGAACATGAAAAATGCTCTCTCCCTCCAGACCAGTAGGTTGAACAATGGCATCTGGGAATCACCTATATCAGAATCACTCAGGGGTGTTTTTATAAAGTTCAGATGGCTGGGCTTCTCTTCAGGCTCCTGAATCAGAATCTTTCAGGAAGAGGTTTGGGGTGCTTCCATTTTTTAGCACTCCCCAGCTGAGTTTTGTGCTCACTAAGCTTGGAAGATCATCACAGTAGACTATGAGCTTCTTAAGAGAAAGGCCACGTCTTCTTCATCTTTGTAGCAACAGCTTCCAGCAATTAACGATCAAGTGAAAGACCGAATAAATGGAAAGGGGATTAGCAATGGAAGACAGCGCCCCCAAAAATGCAGAGCAGGGAAAGCAGAATGTATGGAACATCCCTTAACATAGCCCTCTGTGGATGACACATGCTCTGCTTATTCAGGAGAATAAGCTTGTTTTCTGAGAATATTGGCTTCTACAGGTTGGTCCTCTGAGTCACTTCATATTTTCTCCCATACTTGACAAAGAATAGACTTTATTTTGACTGATGAGTCATTGTGCTGTTAAGCAAGTCCACTAAAATGTAAAGATCCCATAAAGAAACTAAGGGTGCTGTAATGGACACGAGGTGCTCTGTCTCATTCTGTCTGCATGAAAAGGTTTTTTGGATGAAGAGGTAGTTTTCAGGTCTTTAAAAGCTTAGGTTTTTGTCAGTTCGTGTTCTTTTTCTTTAGTGTTTAGACAAACAGCATTTTGGAAAAGGGCTCTGATTGAGAGCTGCTTCCCCTGCTCATCCCCAAAATCTCTATTCTATTCCATTCGATGTTTCACCGTTCAAAGGATGAGTCTGAAATTGTTCCTCTAGCCCACTACAAACCACTTTGGTTCTCGGGTTGGTACTGGGGCCTCTTTTTAAGTTCAGTGAAGAGGCAAGGGGCCAAGAAAACAGAAACGTGGCTCTTGAGTCTCAGTTTGGAGACCAGGGTGTATCTTGAGGTAAGCAGTAATTACCTCATCATGACCTGAGAGCTATGAGGTGGATGACCATTAATTCTGTTCCAGCTCTCAAAACTTTGGTGATTGCTTTCCTACCAGGCTTCAGATGTTTAACACCTATACATTTCAGATTGACATGTGTAAAATAAAATTAAGAGTTTACTTTTGCTTTTGATATGTGTCTATTGCAGTGACATAGATGAGAGGGATTTACTTTGGCTTCATGTTTCATTTGGCTTTGTCGTTCATTCGCTCTGGAGATGAAGAGTGTTGGATGTGAGAAAACCACCATCTGGTGACCAGTCGAATTGGACTCTAAGGCCGGTTCTGTGAGAGGTGCCTCTCTGATTTAGGGCAGGCCTCTGACTTCTCTGGGTCTAAGGATTCTCACTGTAAGATGAAGGATTTTAGACTAGGTCATGTCCAAGATCCTTTTTCTCTCAAAAACTCTAACATGAAACACATACAAATACTATTTAAGTACAAAATAAGCACACAGAAAATGTGAAAGTTGGAAATTCAGATACCTTTTGGATATATATATTGTCATATCCAAAAGTCATCTGAATTTCCAACTTTCGCAGTGATCAGCTACAAATACATACATACATACATATATAGATATATATATCTATATATCTATATATATATATCTGATCAGGATATAATATCCTGATATATATATAGATATAGATATATATATCCTGGTATATATATAGAGATATATATATACACATACATATATGTACACACACATGCACACACACATGCATTTGTAGCTGATTGCTTTTTAAAATACTGGATTTCCTCAGGGTGCCTCAGTGGCTCAGTCAGTTAAACATCCAAGTCTTGATTTCGGCTCAGGTCATGATCTCATGCTTTTGTGGGTTCAAGCCCCACTTTGGGCTCTGCACATGGTACTATGCAGAACCTGCTTAGGATTCTGTGTCTCTGTCTCTCTGCCCCTCCCCTGCACACACACACACACACACTCTCTCTAAAAATAAACTTAAAAAAAACTACTGGATTACCTCAGAGGTACATCTTTGTGTATCCACAGTGATATTCTCAGTGCGTCATAAACATTCAGTAAATGTTTGTTGAATGAATAAATGAATGAGTATTCAAATGCATTTGAAACAGATGCAAAAGCTAGACTAATTTATCTGTTCATCAACTTTCACTGACCTTTAAAGTAAACCCCTTCTTTAGAGTAATAACAGTAGCCATAGCTGACATTTATTGAGTGCTTTCTATGAGGGCTTATTTAGCCCTTGATACACAGTACTGTATCTTATTTATCGGATTCAGAAAATACTTGAGGCTTTAGGGAAATCACTTAATTTGAATATCAATTTTCTTCCTATAAGAAGTGAGGGCTACATTTTTAAAAAATTTTTGTTCTAATGTTTATTTATTTTTGAGAGAGAGAGGCAGGACACAGCAAGAGCAGGGGAGGGGCAGAGAGAGAGGGAAACAGAATCTGAAGCAGGCTCCGGGTTCTGAGCTGTCAGCACAGAGCCTGACGTGGGGCTCAAACCCACCAATCATGAGATCATGACCTGAGCTGAAGTCAGCCGCTTAACCGACTGAGCCACCCAGGCACCCCAGGACAATATTGTCCTGCAATATTTCTTTCTTGCAATATTTTGTGAGGAATTAAAGATAATGGTTTAAATACTTCACATATTACCTATTACTTAGGAGGAACTCATTAAATTGTAGTAATTTTCTCATAATTAATGAACTTATTTATTATCTTCTATTTTGCTTTTTTAAGGTAAAACAGAAGACCAAATTGAACAAAGGTAAAATAATCTTGTTCAATTATTTCATGTGAAATAACAATTTGGCTGGGTAGGGAAAAACCTAGTAAAATTAATTTTAAAGCTTAATGATAGAGTATCTTTAAAGAGACAGTTTTATTTTTAAAAGCAAACAAGTACAAAAATAGAAAGCCTAAAGAGAACTACCTTCAGGGATAGATTAAATTGTTTATAATTCATATCTACATTGTTACTAAATACAGTCCGTTCAAGATATTTGAACATAATCTGTTCTCTAAAGTAATTTAAACATTAACTTTGTGAATATTGTTTATACTATAATTTGATTAATAATGGTGAAAAGGTAAACTTGCTCTAAGCTTTTGTCAAAATTGTTACAAATTCTAAATAAGCATATCAAGATTGGTAAGGCTTCACAGTGTGGTCTTATTCCTATGTGGTATTATCTGTTGATATTATAGTCTTTCACGATTGGCAAAATTTTACTCCTTCATATAAATAACTAGCCATTTCCATTGGAGTTTTTGACCACACTACATTTTACACTACATTTTTTATTCAAGATTAAGATCCAATAATTCTTTCCACTTTAGTTATTTATATCTTCATTGAAGCAACACATTATACATTGAGGTTAAATTTTTCTTTACCTAGAATGTGCTTTCTCAGCACGTAAGAATAGCGCATATCAATATTCTAAAAGATTTACTTAAAAATAAAGAGTGCCAGGTCAGGTAGGGGCTGGGAGAAAATTTTTTTAAAAATAATTAAAAATAATAAAATAAAAATAAACAAATAGCACCAAAGTGCAAACAATTTAATAAGATCTTTTATTTGCAAAGACTTTTCGCTGAATTGGAAAAAGTGTTCATTGTTGATTGCTCCTATGCTTCTAGTGAATTCTCACATTGCCCATTAAGCTGATTTGCTCTATAGATTGTAAAAGTTGTGGATTTTCAATCACATACAGTTGAAATATTTAGTATCCATATAGTAGAAACTAAATCCCAGAAGTGTTCCACAACTTTTCTAAGTCCAAGACAATCAAGAATAATGTTCCATTAAGATTCCTATTGAATGTATTCAAAATAAACCCATCTCAAATTGAATATGATTTTCCAATAACTTCAGTTTAGCTGAATGAAAAACTTAAAACTGGGAAGAGAGAATAGGACTTTTGTGACTAAATCTACAATGCTGCAGGAACATAGGAATGTGGGTAGCTTAAAGATAATTCTTACCTTTTATTTAATATTGTCTATGGAGAAGGTACAGCTAATGAAATCTTTCTAAATTTTTATAAGATCCCTAGAATCCTAGGGATTATTATTATTTTTTTATTATTTATTTACTTTTAAAGTTTATTTTATTTATTTATTTTGAGACAGAGTGCATGGGAAGAGCAGAGAGAGAAGGAGAGAGAGAGAATTCCAAGCAGGTTCCGCACCGCTTGAGCTGGACGCAGGGCTTGAACTCACGAACCGTGAGATCATGACCTGAACCGAAATCAAGAGTCTGACACTTAACTGAGTTAGCCACGCAGGCCCCCTTTAGAATCCTAGAGTTTAATGTGCTATAAGGAAAATGCCCACAAGTTAGACCCTAGGGTCCTGGTACCAGCACAGATCATAGCTAATTCTGCTGTGGTCTCACTACTCTCTCAAGTGTCCTTGCACGTGCTCTGGGAAGTCCATTTCCCCCATTTTCCTAGCAGCTTCTCCTGACCTTCCCCAGGACCCTGCTTGACACCCACCCTCTTATTCTCTGCAGATATGAACTCATCTCCTCCTCTACAGAAAATCGGAGGTTATCTGGCAGGTATCCCCTCAAGTTCCCATGCCCTCCCCTACACCTACCCCTTTAGAACTTATCTTGCCTAGCACCTGGCCTCACCACTTCCCCTAATTATCACAGGCAGAGGCATCTCATCTGCCATGCAGGAGCGGCTCTCCACCCAGCTGTGTTCTCAAACCCCACCTCTCCCTGCTCTCATGTCCCACCCTCCCTCATCTATTATTTCTCTCTCTCTCTCTGTATCTCTCTTTTTCTCTATAGATTCTTCCTTTACTTCCTAAACTCTTCTTCTCGTCAGAGCCAAGCTCCTGAAGTCATCTACATTTTGCAGTGTCCACTTCCAGGAACTGTTCCTTCTTTAAATGTTCCAACATTGCCCACTTGTCTCCTGCCACACGGTGGCGCTGGCCCTGCTGTAACAAAGGTCATTCAAGCCGTTCAAACTGCCAACTCCAGTGGACACTTTGCACTCCATTCTTAATTCATTTAACTTCTCTTCTGTTGACACCCAACTTCTTGAACCTTTCTCTTCCCTCTGATAGCTGTCAACATGTCTCTGATTCTCCTACTAACTCTGTCACTCTTGTGATCTTCAATGTGGCTTTTCCTTATCTACCTTGCTTCAAAATAAGGATGATCCTAAAGATCTTACCATCTGTTCTGCCTTCAAGTCTTCAACAACTGTTTCTGATGACCTCTGTTTCCTGCCTGGACTTTTCTGAGTTTTTGTGGACATTGTCCACAAATGTCCAATTGCTTACTAGATATTTCAAAACCTTTCTCTTTCATGTAGTGTTCCAAATTTACTGGCATGAAATTCATTGCAGTCACTTGTATGATTTTTTAAAAAACATATCTGGAATAGAATGATATGTTCACACCTTTACTATGGCATCATGGTGGGTGGAGTATACTCCCTGCTCACACCTTTACTATGGCATCATGGTGGGTGGAGTATACTCCCTGCCTCTTGACTTTGGGCTTGTCCACTTCGGCCATATTTGAAGTAACCTGAAATGTACCTATGCTCTTGGGCTTGCCCTCCTGCTCTCTGATGATCTGTTATGAGAAGAACATGACCCAGTATCTGCTGTCTCTCAGCCTGGGTGCCCAAATGGTAAATGTAAAGCCAACTACATGCCCCAGCCCAGGACCTGAAGAGTCGGTGAGACTTGACTTTGGACATAGGGCCCAGGGAGCTTGCATGGAGGCTTCTGAAATGTATTACACAGGTAGTGATAAGCACAGAGAAGAAAGATGAAAATAAACCAAAACCCTCCCATTCAAAGTAAGCCTGTAAATGCAAATTCTCAAAAACACTTAGGGAAAAGGAATACAATAAAGTATAATGTGTTAGCAATTATCACCACAGCAAAACTTTTGCTGTACAGCAAAACTCAGTAGCTTAAAAACAGCCATCTATTCTCAAGCAGGCTGCCACCTGACTGGGCTTGGCTGGACTCTAGGTTCTAGGATCCAGCTTCTGGTCTCCAGGTTCCAGGTTGATTTCAGGTCTGGTTTGTGTGTCTCTTATCCCTCTGAGACCAAATGCTACCTAAGGCATGTGGTTGGCTTCACATTTCCCATTCAGGGGCCTTGGCTGAGGGACAGCAGGTACCTGGTTCATGTTTCTCTCATAATAGATCATCAGAGAGCAGGAGGGCAAGTCTACCAGCACAGGTATACCTCAAGTTACTTCAAATATGGCCAAAGCCAGTCACACTGATGAGCTTATATCTGGTCATTTAGTCAGAGGGTGGCTTGGTCCAGGTACTGGCTATAAGCTGCATTTGCATCTTCCTGTCTCTCTAGGTATAAAACTCATATCAGATGGCTCAAGTGGCAAGGTAGTTGGATCTATTCTTAGTTTCCATTCATGCAGGAGTTAAAACCAGCCCCTGGTTTCTAGGGCTGAGCCTGGCTCACTTCTTCTATCTTGCCTAAGTTCTTTTACCCCACAAGACATAAACTCCACCTCTCCCTGCTTCCAGACCCTGAGCTCAGCAGGCCACAGCTTCAGTCCTGCTTATCATTTTGTATGTATTTCTCTTCTAAACCTAGTCCAATGTTGTATTTATCTTACTTTTGAGATACCAATGTCTTTTTAAGTTTCACGCTCCTCCGTGTTTGAAGTGGGGAAAGGGTGCTTTGAAACATGAACTCACAATGCTATCTTGACTACAATTTTCCTGGACATTTCTACCTACGTGCTCACCAAGCACTTATACCTCTTCCACTCAAAACAGATTCCATTCACCACTTTCCCACAAAACCACTACTTCTGTATTCCCACTTCTGGTTGTTACACTATCTCTCCATTTGCTCAAGTCAAAATCCTCATTCATTCTTTTCTTCCCACCTTCTGCATCTGCTTCCAGTCTGACTATCAACTCCTCCCCCATGCCAACCCTCAGTCCCTTCTGTGAAGTCAGATCACTAAAATGCACACCTTATTCTATTACTCCATAGCCTGAGAGTTCTCAGCTTGAGAATAAAGTCCAGACTTTATTCTGGACTGATAAAGTGCAACATAGGCCTGATCCCACAGGTCTGATTCCCTCTGAGCCTCAGTTCCCGCTACTAATGTATCGACAATTCCTTGACTCAGGCACCCTGTTTCTGGCTCCGTGTTTCTTTTCATGCCCTTTGCGATAACAGAAATTCCTTTTCCTGAACCACCAGCCCAAGCCCTACATCTACCACTCCTCTTCTCTCCCCTCTCCACAGCTCATCTGGGGAATCTTTGAGACCCAAGAACCTCTTGCTCTGAAAACAACTTCCACAATCCCCTCACCCCCAGAGTTAACTGATCTTTTGCACTTTTGAAGAACCTGATATTACACCTCCATTAGAGAACCTATCACACCAACTAGTGTGTTCTTGCATACACTTGTTTTCCCATCTAGGCTTTAACCTTTGTAAGAGCATTTTCTTTTTCAATACGGAGCATGCACCCAATGAACGCTTGCTGAAGCCTTAGGATTAAACACAGGTGAGCCTTTTTCTCACTAGGTCTTTGGTTTTCTCATTAGCAGGTGAAGAAATAGACTGCATGGCCTCCAAGAGCTCTCCAAGGCTCATCACACTGCCATTGGGATGCCTCAAATGTACATTTTAAGTATAACTCACATGAAAATTTTTATAGATAACATCAGTAAATCTTTGATGTTTCAGGCCTCAAAAGATGATGGCAGTGAAATTTATAGTTGTTTTAATAAATGTTTCTAGTTTACCCTTGGTTTTGGGGTGGTTTTTTTTGATGTTATTGTTTTAGACTAAAAACGTAAAGGAAGACTGTCAAGTAAAAGGTATTCTACTCCAAGTATATATTGCACACAGTTATGTTTGAGTCTTTAATGTAGTATTTATGTTTTTATTTAAAGTACTTGTTTACTGTTTTATTTCAATGGGAATCTCTTATTTGCAGTTGTTTGGATTTTGTGTTCTTGTTTTAAGGATTTAAAAATATATTCAGTGGAGACCTTAGCTAATGTGGTACAACTGAGCCATATTGGAAATCAGAAATTTCATTTCAATTTCTGCCTGGCTTGGCTGCTCAGAACTTTTCAGGTCCTTGTTGAAAATCTCAAGCATCTGCATACAGCAACTGAAAGTTTGGTTCAGGTCACACATGATGAAAATTTGCCATTCATTCATTTCATTCATTCAGGAAATATTCATGCAGTGTCTATTAGGAATTGAGCACTGGGAACACAATAGTGACGAGATAGAGTAGTCTCTATCCTCAAGGATCTTTGCATTTGTTGGGGGAAAGAAGCAATTAAATAAGCAAGAAAAATATGATGTGTAGTGCTGATGAGTTAAACAGCTTTCCAGCACAAGTAACATAACCCTACTGTAACTGGGTTAACCAAAAGAAAATTTATATATGCCTGTGTCTTCAGAGGTAGGCTGGCTTCAGCAAAGCTTGATCTAGGCAGTTCAAAGCATGTGGCCAGACCTAACACTCCTTTCTCTTTGTTTCTCAGCATTGCCTCCATGATGTGGGCTCCTTTGTCATCAGAACTCTTATGATTCCAAGATGGCTTCAAGCAACTCCTGAAGCTGGAGGCTACATATATCATTCACTATGGTGGGGAAGAGGGAATCTGTGTCCCAGGATTCTCTGCATTTGAGCAAAAGTCTCAAGATTTCTTCTTATTGGAGCAGCCTAGCATCTGTGTCTGCCCTGAACCAATCACTGTGAGCAACTGGAAGGGATGTGTTGATTGGGTTAGTCTGCATCATGTGGTTCACCCCAGGGACCAGGGATGGAAACTGAAATAGAAATTGTTGGGGCACCTGGGTGGCTCAGTTAAGTGTCTGACTTTGGCTCAGGTCATGATCTCGTGGTCAGCAGATTCAAGCCCTATGTCAGGCTCTGTGCTAACAGCTGAGAGCCTGGAGCCTGCTTCAGATTCTGTGTCTCCCTCTATTGCTGCCTTTCCCCCACTCATGCTCTCTCTCTCGCTCTCTCTCTCTCTCAAAAATAAATAAACATTAAAAAAAAGAAAGTTGTTGTGAAGGAAAGAGAGGGTGGGTGCTTGGCAAGCAATCTATTAATGTTCACTAGAAGTGCTGTGATAGGAAAAGTACAGAGTGTTTTGGGAGGCAGGATAACACAGTAGTTAGGAACATATGTCCTGCCTTGTTGCTCAGATGTTGAATTTGGAGCACCCTTGGCAATAGAAATCTTCATAGTTGGAGCCACCACATACCAAAGAGACAAAACATGCATCTTATTGTGAAAAGTACCAAATGCAAGACTGGAAATACTGATACTGACTTTTTGGATTTAAGAAATTTCAATACTTGAACTATAATTGAATAAAGGAGAGAGATGATGAGTGATCATGTTTATTAAATATTTGGCTTTGGTTCAACAGGATGAAATCTTGATTATCAGATAAAAGGTATGTCTAAGCATAACTTCAAATGATGTCATTATTTTATTCATTGGTCTTAGATCAAGCTAGAGATAAGATAGTCTGCTAGACAAAATTCATAGTGGGGTAAGTTTCCTCAGATAATAGCCACTCATTGTCAGGAGTCAGTCATTTATTCAACATACTAGCACATTTTCCTTGACTGTCCATCTTGTGACTGACAATGTTCTAGATGCTGAGAGTACCTACAAAGCATCTGGGGGATTTGGCTGTCAGGTGTGAAGACAGATGGAACAAATAGTCTCAATGTAGTCCATGCTACAGGGAGATTTGTAAGCAATACTAAGGAGTGATGGGAAGGAGGGTGACAGTCTCCCTGGGGAGTTCAGAAGTGTCCCATGAGAATCAGAAACCTATAAAGCAGTCACATTTCCACTAACAATAGCATTAAAAAGAATGTGATTACCAACAATGCAAAGTTTATTACAAAACTAAAATGAACTCCATCCTAAACATTTAAAACTGTTCGGAGCAAATAATGCAGATAAGGAAAACAGTGAAAAACTGAAGTGACAAACTCTTCACTTCAAATGAACAGCTTTCCTCCCCTCCCCTCCCCTCCCCTCCCCTCCCTTCCCTTCCCTCCCCTTCCCTTCCCTTCCCTTTCTCCTTTCTCTGCCCCCTCCATCTCTCTCTCTCTCTCTCTCTCTCTCTCTCTCTCTCTCTCTCTCCCCCCTTTCCTCCCTCCCTCCCCCACTCTCTTTTTGGTGAATACTTCTTTTTCTTGGTGTAGCTGTTTGATGGTTAAAATGAACCAAATTACAGTTCTGTGTGGTTGACTCTTAAGTGGTCAATCCAAAGATAGGAACACGTCACTTATAGGATATATTTTAACATGGCAACTTCCTTTAATCTATACATTTACTAAAACTATGAAACATAATTCATTGAAATTAATTTTTCAAAATATATATTAAAAGAACCATCAATAGGCAAGGTGGGACTCAGTAGTTACCCCCAGTTTTCTGTCTTTCACACTTATCTATCACCCTCTAGTCCTGACCCCTTCCCACCATTTTCTACCCCACTCACTTCCCACCACCTTTAAGTAGCTAACCTCTACTTATTCAGACCTCACCTTGTCCAGAAAAGATATCCTTCAACCCTCCCAGAACAGCCAAGTACCCCTCCTTGGGGGTCCAACTTAGCCCTTTCACTGCCTTATGACAATCATATATATATATATATATATATATATATATATATATTTTATTTGTTATTTTTAGAGAGAAAGAGAGAGAGCATGAGCAGGGGAGAGGGGCAGAGGGAGAGAGAGAGAGAGAGAGAGAGAGAGAGAATCCCAAGCAGGCTCCAAGCTCAGTACAGAGCCCAACGCAGGACTTGATCCCATGACCCTGGGACCATGAGCTGAGCCAAAATAAGAGTCCATGCTCAACCGACTGAGCCACCCAGGTGTCCCAATCTGTTTCTATTTTTAAATAAAACACTGCATCATGTACGCTCTTTTATCCTCTGTGCCTCATGAAGAGAAGCTCAAAAAACATTTGAGAAATGAATAAAAGAATTTGGTCACCATATAAATCAATAGCTAGAATTATAGTGATAGTGAATGTCTATTAGGCATGTGTAATGTATCAGGCACTGTGCTAAGCATTTTATGTGTATTTCATTCCATCCAATCTTCACAACAGCCATAAGAGGTAGAGACTATGAGTCTCCTCATTGTACAGATGTAGGCACTGAGGCTTGAGGGATTAGGTAACTTGCTCAAAGGTAGAATGAGACAGGGTCAGAACTGACTCCAAGTCTGATCTCACTCCAGAGTTCATGCTCTTAGTCACTCAATTTTTCACTCTTCAACAGATGTCCTTACAGGGGGAAGTTATAACCAGCCCATTCTTAGACATTCTACTGTCTTGAAACAGGTATCTTTTAGATTATCTCTTTTTTTTTAAAAGAGAGAAAGAAAATGTGTGCAGGGAGGAGGAGGAAGAGAAGGAAGAAGAAGAAGAAGAAGAAGAAGAAGAAGAAGAAGAAAGAGAATCTTTTTAAAAAAATTTTTTAGTGTTTATTTACTTTTTAAAATTTTTTTTTTCAACGTTTTTTATTTATTTTTGGGACAGAGAGAGACATAGCATGAACGGGGGAGGGGCAGAGAGAGAGGGAGACACAGAACCGGAAACAGGCTCCAGGCTCCGAGCCATCAGCCCAGAGCCTGACGCGGGGCTCGAACTCACAGACCGCGAGATCGTGACCTGGCTGAAGTCGGACGCTTAACCGACTGCGCCACCCAGGCGCCCTAGTGTTTATTTACTTTTGACAGAGAGAGAGACAGAGCATGAGCGGGGGAGGGTCAGAGAGAGAGGGAGACACAGAATCTGAAGCAAGCTCCAGGCTCTGAGCTGTCAGCACAGAGCCTGATGTGGGGCTCGAACTCACAGAGTGCAAGATCATGACCTGAGCCGAAGTCGGACGCTCAACTGACTGAGCCACCCAGACGCCCTGAGAGAGAGAGAATCTTAAGCAGGCTCCATGCTCAGTGCAGAGCCTGATGCATGGCTCGATCCCTCATCCCTGGGATCATGACCTGAGCCAAAATCAAGAGACACTCAACCATCTGAGCCATCCAGGTGCTCCAAGATGATCTCTTTTTACACTTAGTTCTTCAAACTTCACAATGAAAGTTTATATAGACACCAGTCAAGTTGACTGATGATGTCATTCTATAACACTACCTCTGAAATGGCATATTTCAGGCTCAGAATTCTTTTTAACTCAACAGGCCCTGTGATATGGAAAAAGGAAGAGAAAGAAAGAAAGAAAGAAAGAGAAAAAAAGAAAGAAAAAGAATGGCCTGAGTCACAACTCTTGATGACTCCATCTTGAGCAAGCTGAGGGTTTTAGGCAAATCACTCAATCGCTCTGGATCTCTGAATCCTTGCTTGTAAAGTGAGAGTCATCTCTAGCACTCATATTCTGTGATCCTTCCAGGATCTCCAGCTGTCTCCATATTATATCTTGAAACCTTACACAGTGACATGTTTTGTGAATTTAACTTTGGCACTTTCTTTCTCAGAATGTGTGTCTAGAAAGGCAGGATAAAGTAAAGTTACAGACTGCATTAACCTTCCAGAATAATTGCTAATTCTGGCCAAAAAGAATTGCCTTTGCCTGAATGCACAGGTTTGTCTGAACCTCCCTAACCAAACTGCACAGTCTCTGAGGGCCTGCTGTCTTTCTTGGGAGGACCCAGCTAAATGCAATTGGGCTTTTTGTTGTCCAGATACTAATTGTAAACATGACCTTTCTGGCATTCACAAGGAGAATATGCAACTTTTGAAGCTGAATCCCAGAAGACAGAATCTTAATTGGGAACAGTAGAAAGACATCTATTTCAGTAGAAAATTATCCATAGTTCAATGTGGATTTGTCTGTAATTATTCCCAAGTGGTTCTTTGTTCATCAGAGCCACTGTATCTAAAATAGATAAAAGTTCTTCTCAGAGAAACAAGTTGAGGAAGCAAAATACCACACCAAAAGCAGATCTGGGGAACACTTGGTGTGGCAAAGGCAACTCTTGGCAGAGCTGCGGGTGGAAGGAGGTGAGTCTGATGGATTCACCCACAGCCAGAGCAGGGCTTGTCAAGGCATCAACATCCGCCCCATAAGTGGGGTTCCTGTTTCCTCTGAACAGGTAATCAGGGGCCTTCAAGTCTGGGTGGTCTGTTTTTCCAATTTGTGACGCTTGGTTGTATTATCTTATCACTTTTCCCCTTTCCAGTTTCCTCTCCTCGTCCTCCCAACCCTCCCCTCCTTCTCCCTCACACTCTCCAACACCCCTCCCCTACTTACAGACTCTCTCTCACATACAGCCCATAAAGTTATACTTAAGACCCATTCTCTCATTTAAAAATGAGAGTGAAACACAAAGGTTATTTTCTAACATAATAGAATTTGCATGTCGGAAGTACCATTAGCAAGCATGTAGGCAAACTCCGCATTGGACTGCAAGCCTGCAGGCTGGAGCAGCTTATGGGAGTGCCTCCAGTTGCTATATACCTAGAGCAAGGATTAAAATCCAAGTCTCCCAACACCCAGACGTTTTCAGCATCATCTGATTACAGCCAAACCTTCGACATTTATAAAGTTCTGCACTTTACAAAGCACTTTCCCACATGGGTCTTAGCCTAGGTGTTAGACCAAGAGGCTCTTTATAACCCTGGTTATTATTTACACATAAAACAAGGCTGAAAGAGCAAGTATCCTTTACTGGATCACCTGGCTATTAAATGCCAGAGGCAGGGTTTGAACTCTGGACCCTTAGGCCATGTGCTTGCCATATTGTCTTCATATGCCCTCTCATGCTTGCATTTTAAGGCCAATTTTGTACACAAATTTATAATTGTGTTAACAGAAATGATCTAGTTGCAGTGACAAGCTCTTAAGTATGAGATTAGCACTATAAAATGATTCCAGAAAAGTCTATTTGCTCAGATGGTGCTTTCTGGCTCAACATGTAAACACCATGGCCAATCTGGACACATTTACCCAAAGTCTTCTCTTCAGTATAATGCTCTGGATTTAAGGCCTTATCTACTGTATCATCAATCTCGTTCTGAAATTCAGGATAGAAGGTACATGCTAAAGTAGGAGCAACAACAGTAATTACATGAAAAATACAAGTCAGAACCAGCAGTCCTTGGAATTAGGCCCAGTGGGCCACCTGCAGACCCCTCCCTGGAGATCTACAATTGTGGTGACATCAAGTGACACTAAGGCTATTTGGGGGCCTATGTTTTGGTCTATTTTTTTTCAGTTAGTGCTATATCAAAAATGTTTTCCATGCCCACAAATACATTTCTATAACAGGATTTGTGATAGCGACATAGAATTCTGCTTTATATATGCACCATATCTCTTCTAGACAATCCTGGATTGTTGAATTAAGTTTGCCTCTGATTTTTCATGTTACTAACTGAAAACATTAGTAACATCTAAATCATTTGTTATGACTCCTTTCCTATTTAAAGATAATATGAGGGACGCCTGAGTGGCTCAGTTGGTTAAGCATGAGACTTTGGCTCAGGTCATGATCTCACAATTCATGGGTTCAAGCCCCGCATCAGGTTCTGTGCTGACAGCTCAGAGCCTGAAGCCTGCTTTGGATTCTGTGTCTCCCTGTCTCTCTGCCCCTCCCCCACTTGCACTCTGTCCCTCTCTCTCTCTCTAAAAAATAAATTAAAATATTAAAAAAAATAAAGACAATATGAAAAACCTAAGACTATAGAAGGTCAGGTTGATGTAGCCTTACTTACAGACCTATACATTTTCTCCCTAAAAGGTATTTGTTCAATGGTTTACTTGGTGCCACCTAAAAGAAGCTGGTATTGGGGCGCCTGGGTGACTCAGTCGGTTAAGCGTCCGACTTCGGCTCAGGTCATGATCTCGCAGTCTGTGAGTTTGAGCCCCACATCGGGCTTGGTGCTGACGGCTCAGAGCCTGGAGCCTGTTTCAGATTCTGTGTCTCCCTCTCTCTCTGACCCTCCCCCGTTCATGCTCTGTCTCTCCCTGTCTCAAAAATAAATAAATGTTAAAAGAAGCTGGTATTTATGAGAAAGAGAAAAGCTTATTAGTAATTATTAATGAGTATTCATTAGTAATACTAATAATAATTAGTAATTATTCATGAGTATTCATTCGTTCATTCAGCCAGTCAGTTATGAAATATTTCTTGTGCTCTTAAATATTCCAGGCACTGTGCTAGACATGTACTAGGTAGAGATGATTTAAGACAGATTCACAACTTGGCCAAAACTCACAGTCTGGAAGCATGGGGGTGTTAGTGTATGTGTCAGTATTCCCACCTAGAGAATGAGCTCCTTGAAGGCAAGAATGAAACTCATCCTTTCATGCCCACATGGCACCTACCTCAGTGATTTGTGCTGAGAGGTCCATGATCAACATTTACTATGGGAACGAGACCACTTGACATAATGTGAGTGACTGAAACCACTGTACTTTCCAAAAATGAGGAAAGGACCCATGGTTATATGAAAGAAAGGAACTCAATTATTTTCCTGAATTCAAAGAGCCTGAATTTGAGATTTATGGGGAGTTGTATAAGAGCATCTTATCTTTCGTGTTGGCTTCTTTTTTTGTTTTTTTGTTTCTTACCTGTTATTATTTGTTTTGTGTCTTGTCCACTCAAGACATTAGTTACTAGTTACCCAGTTTCTTTTTACTGAATATTATTAAAGTTAAACTCGATTAACAAAAACCTTAATAAATACTAAATGACTATTAAAATATTAACCAGATACTGTTAATAATAAAATTGCCTATTTATTCTTATACCCAATAACTTGGGTATATCCAATAACTTTCTTTCATCCATGAAGTTTGCCCAAATGCTAATTCTTAGAAGACAATTGTTATCATTGGCCAACTGAAATTTAAAGAGCTACAAGGTTTTTTAATTCATTTTTTTATTATAGAGAGAGAGAAAGAGAGAGTGTGTGCAAGTGGGGAGAGGATCAGACAGAGAGTGTGTGAGAGAGAGAAAATCCTAAGCAGGCTCCATGCTCAGTGCAGAACCCTATGAGGGGCTTAATCCCATGACCCTGGGATCATGACCTGAGCTGAAATCAGGAGTGGGATGCTCAACTGGCTGAGTTACCCAGGTGCCCCTATATTATCTTTTAGAAAAAGGTTTTAAACAATCTTACATTCTGAAACAACTTTACAAGACATTTTTATTTTCATTTTTAGTGACAGAAATCTGTCTCTCAGCTTTGTGAAAGTAATTTTGAGGAGTTGATATAACTAACCTGGTTACAAAATTAATCAGCATCCAAGCAAGAAGAAAATTAGAATCATAGAAACTTAGAGCCAGGAAATGCTTAGAAAGAATATTTAGGGGCACTATATAGATATATGTTTGCAATGAGGTTCTGAGTCCTAATAAAGCTGGGCATTGATAAGGGAGAAAATAATGTTGTGGTCTAATGATAATCAGTACATAATTTGGTAGGCACAGATGGGAAACAAGAATGAATAGAACATAGTCCTTTCCATCTAGCTTATAGAAGGACCTATATATGGAAGTTATGGGGTGAGGGAGGAGCAGTGGCAGGACTATCTACCTGATTTATGGGGCCCAGTGCAAAATGAAATGTGAGACTCATTTAAAAAATTATTAAGAATGCCAAGACAGCAACAGCAGAGCATTAAATCAGGCAGTCTGCATACTCATGAAGCCAGCCTAGGACAGTGTATTAATCATGGCCTTGCCCCTCCAAATACAGGTGCTGGGACTCTTTCTTCCATACCAACACCACGTCTTTGGATATCAAAAACTCACCCTCTGTTTCCCGGTACTTACATATTTCAGGCTTAAAAGACCCATAAAGGACTATGTCCACACTGGGAAGGTGTCAGGACATGGGTGATCCCAAGCAGCATGAGGGCAGCTTTGTATGGCATCCCATGCCATCTTGAAGAGAAGTCTGCCTTTTATATAGTTCCTTTCCCTGAGTGGTTTGCTGTGTTTCTTTGAATAGCAATAGTTTCGAAGGAACTTAAGGCAATGGGAATAAAGAAAAACTCTTTTTTTTTGGTCACATCCCTGCCAGATCCTCCATAGCAAAATGTTTGCATAGCTTAGCAATTCTGGGTCCTGCCTTAGAAGCCCCACCCAGCCCACCCACCCTCATAATTTTGCCTCTACAATTCTCTCTTTGATATGTTTAGGCTACAGTGTTGTCCCTTAAAACACCCTTGGAAGAGGGATGCCACACACCAGTGAACAGCTTTGAAGCGAAGGCTTTGGGAAAATGCCTTAGTTTAGAAGTACTCGCTGCAGAATAAGGAACATACATGCAGCATTTGGGCCATGAAACAAACCACCCAAGACAACTGCACCTGGACCTCCCCTATGGTGTGTGTCACTTGAAAAATGAAAACAGAACATACCCTCTGCTTTGGGAAGACACAATCTGACATCAAATCGACAAGGAGTTGGGATGGGTGTGAATCAGTGGCCAGTGGTACAGGATGGTGAAAACGACATTGACCTAGAACCTAAGGAAGAGTCCTACCCTCTTGATTTGACTCAGCCTCTTTCTAGCTATGTGAGTTTGGGTTAATCACATTATCTCTCCGGTCTCAATGACTTTGTCTACTTAAGAACTATCTTAAGTTTTGGGCCTCTTTTTGAAAGAAGAGAAGTTCTATGCGCATTTTTTATTTTTTTTTTGAAAAGGTGTTGAGGGACGATAGGGCAAAGAAAGAAGAAAGAGTCTGTTTAAGGGACAAAGAGTTTGTTCATTGACATAAACAATGAAATACCCAGGGAGGGTGAATCATGTGCAGGAAACCAGAGAAGACAACAGAAAGGACTAATATTTAGGGATTGAGATAATTAGCTACAGAGCATGTCAGAGTGGTGGGCCAGGGAGTTGAAGTATGTTCAAGGGCAAGTTCTTGGCTTTGTGTAATATAAGAGGCGGGAAAAGGCCTGGATGGGATACAGATTTTAATTTCAAACTTCCAAGAGGTTATTATAAACAACTGCAGAGAAGGTTGTTTTAAATCGTGTTTAATGTGAGTATTCACTTGTTGGCAGTGATCAGCATTTCCTATAAATACCACTTACATAGTATGGAATGAAGCTGTAACATGTAATGTGTAAGGAGAAGAGGTGAAGAAAGAGCAGTGAGGGAAACTTGGAGCCTGAGCACTTGGCATGAAAAATTGGGGAAATTGAACTCTCCTCTTTTTATTCTTTTTGGAACTGATGGTGAACAATTGCCTTTTGAATGGCTGTGTTCTTATTAATATACATTTTTGCTTTGCTTTTGGGCACTTAATGTGCTCTCCAGAGAATTGTTCAAAGCATTTAAAATAGCATTTGCCAATTTCTCCTTCTTCTAATTAATACCAAGTGGTTTCATTCAAACCGAAGTTTCAGGCTGAGTCTACACAAGCAAAACTAAATGTAGAGTCAGAGCCAGCATGACCTAAATTCAGATCCCTGCCCCACCACTTGTTAGCTTTGTGACCTTAGGAAAATGATTTAGCCTATCAGAATTTCAAATACATCTTTTTTATAATGAGGAGTGTTATGATTATTAAATGCAGTAGACAAGGTATGTGAAACATTTGACATTGTTCTTGACACACGGTAGGAACACAGTAAACATGAACTTTTATTCATTCCCCACCTACAACTCTCTCTCCCCAAGAGGAGAAGCATGTGATTTTGGAGATCTGAGTTATTCTTCCAGATGCTTACATTTGTCACATTACCAAGGATGACCACTGACCCTGCTCCACTTCGTGCCTGCAAAAGAAGGCCTAAGTAGGGGTATCTGTTTCTAAAATAATCTTGGCTTCTTACTTGACTGATGTGAGTACCTCATGCCCAGTGCTCATTCTTCCTTCCCACTCAGCCCTGCTTTCTCAGGCTCATCCCAGTAGGTACTCATGCAGAAACCTTCCGTGATCTCTTCAATTTGTGTCCTCTCACAATATAGATGGCCCCTGACTAATGATTCCATTTATAATTTTTTTACTTTGCAATCACGCAAAAGCAATGTGCATTCAGTAGAAATAACACTCCAAATTTTGAATTCTGACCTTTTCCTGGGCTAGTGATATGGAATATGATACTCTTTTATGATGCTATACAGTGCCAGCTACAGCTTCCAGTCAGCCATGCGATCACCAGAATAAACAACTGATACACTGGCAACCATTCTGTACCCATATGGTCATTCTGTTTTACACTTGCAATATAGTAGTCAATAAATTACATGAGCTATTCAACACTTTATTATAAAACAGGCTTCGTGTTAGATGATTTTGCCCAACTGTAGGCTAATGTAGCTATTCTGAGCATGCTTATGGCTCTAAGGCACGTACCTATTTTGGGTGGGTGGATATTTATTTAGGTATGTATTTATTCATTCATTCATTCATTCATTCTTTATTTTATAGGGGGAGGGGCAGAAGGAGATAGGGAGGGAGAGAGAGAGAGAGAGAGAGACAGAGAGAGAGAGAGAAAGAGAGAGAGAGAGAGAGAGAATCTTAAGCAGGCTCCACACTGAGGTCCACACTGACACAGGGCTGGATCCCATGACCCTGGAATCACGACCTGAGCCGAAATCAAGAGTCATATGCTCAACCAACTGAGTGGCTGGGTGGATATTTAAATTAACATTGGAATAGTACCAAGAAAAGGGAGAATGGATGTTTACAAGACATCATGATATCCAGCATACCAATGGATAGAGCTAACTGGTGTCAGTGCATATTCAATTTTGTCTTAAAACGTTGTTGCTTTCATATTTCCCTATTTTATATGGATTATTTAAGTTATTTTAGTTGGATTCTGACCTACTGAAGCTGAAATTGGGGGAAAACATGTATGAACCTAAGTAATGGCGTTGGTCCTGAGATGTTGGAGGCACTTGATTCCAAACTAGATTGGGCAGTGCTTGCATGGTGAAAATGTGAAGCCAAGCACCCCAGGAATTAACCATTACTGAATACTACTTACAAAGATGAGTGTCTCCTCACTGGGGAAAAGATCATGCTGACAGGCTTGCTCCTCTTATCTCTCTTGACAGTGCTCCTGCGACTTTTCATAGTGATGGGCAGATGAACTAAGAACAGATTTTCAAATGTACATTTAGGAAAACATGATGATATTATATATGATGCTCTGTCAAAACGCACTTTACTTACAGTTAAACTTGGAATGTTCCCTTGCCTCTGCCTGACTCCATGAAAGCAATATAAAGTTTCCTGAGGTTCTTTGTGTCAGTCTGGCTTTCCCTCTTCAACCTCCGAGCAGCCATAATACTAGGACTCTCATCCTAGTAGTAGAAATATGTTTTCACTCCACTACTGAAAAAAAACCTACAATGGACCCCCCACAATTCCCTCACCTCACACTCCAGGGCAGCTGCATTCTGGTTCCAACAGTCCTTATCCGTCCTTATCAGGGTTTTTTATATGCCTAACATTCCCCATGACTTTTTTACATGTCTCACGTTCCCCATGACTGCCCAAACCATTTCTTCAGCATTGAATGCCCTCCTTCCACCATTCTTTCTTTCAAATCCCACTTCATATGTTCTCTCTTCCCCCAAACCATTCCTTCTCCCCCAGCCTGGAATGATCTGTCCTCTAGGTCTTTACTTATACATATTTTGTGTCCAGTGCTGAATGTATGAGTGGAAGGATGTAGGTCTGTGCTTGTGATATCTTCCTTGCATTGGTAAAGGTTAGTTTTATCAGAAAAAAAAAATGGGGAAGTTATCTGTACATAGGTAATAACAGTTTTGAAAATTCTTCCTTATTATTAATAAAAGTTCTTTTTTAGAATCTTTTTGTTTTAAAGTTTATCTATTTATTTTGGGGGGTGGGGCAGAGAGAGAGGGAGAGAATCCCAAGCAGTCTCCACATGTCAGTACGGAGCTTGATGCGGGGCTTGATCTCACAAAACATGAGATCATGACCTGAGTTGAAATCAAGAGTCAGATGCTTAATCACCTGAGCCACCCAGATGCCCCAGAAAAGTTCCTGATAAGACAGATGTTTGTAACTGGTGGTTGCCAGCTGGGAAGGGGGATGGGCAAAATGGGTGAAGGGGAGTGGGAGGTACAGGATTCTAGTTATGGAATGAATAAGTCATGGGGATGAATGATACAGCATAGGGAATATAGTCAATGGTATTTTGATAGCACTGTATAGTGACAGATGGTAGCTACATTTGTGGTGAGCATAGCATAAGGTATAGAGTGGTCAAACTACTATGCTGTGCACCTGAAACTAATGTAACATTGTGTGTCAACTATACTTCAATAAAAAAATGCAAAACAAAAAAAAATATGTTTGTGACTCAGTATAGTATTTAATCCATAAGAACACATTCATAGTAGAGAGCAATGATTAGGCTCTCCATTTATTTTGCACTTTCTTTTACATCAACTTATTTTTCTTTCCTGATATAGAAAGGCTTATGTTGTCAGTTGCAGCCCAAAGTGTCAGTTTGTGAGGCACAGTGCTCTTTAGAGGTAAAAAATGAAGTGTTGATATGTACATCTTGATTAATTAGAAAATAGTTCTCCCCCTCCCCTTTTCATATGCCCCCCCCCCTTCTCTCTTCTCTATTTGAATTGGCAGGCAGATATGGTGGTTCTGCCAAATGAGTAAGCTGAAATGAGAAAATTCACTTTTTTAAGCCAGAAGAGTGTCAGCATTGATCTGGGGGGTAAAAGGTGCTGATATGTATCCTGGCAGACCCTATTGCAAGACAAGCACCAAGAGTGTTTGAGGAAAATCCAGCATGAAAAAATGGACTGACAGTTTCAATAAGTGGATTTGTACTAAACTATCTAAAAATGGCTGTCTTTTTACATGTCAGGCTAGATGCACGACAATAAAATAATTTCAAGCTTGTTCCAATTCTAAATTCTATTTGAACACATATCCATAGTAATATACACAGTAGTCATCCTTCCGACTGCCCTCTTTTCTGCATGGCCTACTTCTAATGAGCTCCATTAAGAAAGTAGTGACAATGGCTTGTAACTCTTCTGTCATATGTACGGACAGCCAAAGTCCTATATGTAGGTCCCAGCAGGAGCTTTTCTACCTGCATCAATTAACCCCAAAATCTTCTAACAATTGTTGAATGTTTATCAACACTGACCAAAGGTGCCAAACCCAGGGGCTATTTCACTGAGCAATTTCCTACTCTAAGTCCTGACACAGGTACCCCAGAAACTCAGTCTTCTGCTATTTTTGCTTATGAGAAAATTAAGAAAAGGGATGAACGCTTGGCAAGCTGTTTGGGCTGAGGATCTGGGATGCCCAGGGGTTAATGGGACCTTGGTGATTAATGGGAACACGTGGTGATGCCAGCTGGGAGGGCAGTAGCGCACACGGAGGAGAGAGGCTTGCGACTGAAACCCTCGTTTTCCACTCCAGTTAGTGACAACTTTCCAAGGTAGAGAAGGCAGGACAGACAAATCAAAAATCATACTCAGGCCATCACCCAGATCCCCAACCACTCCCCCTCCCCCTCCCATCTGGAACTGTGGTCCATTGGTATATGAGAAGAAAAAAATTAAGATTTTGGACTATGGTAAAATTCTGTTTTAAAAATAAGAAAAATTAAGATTTCCTAATATTTAACATATAATATAATTAGAACACATAGTCCAACAGTTATTAGATTTACACACACTGTTTACTCAGAATAGTGTCCTCATCTTCGTATTCATTTTTGGTATATTTCAAGGTTTTTGAAATATCTTTGTCAAGATGGAGTTTATAAAAGTGAGATTGTAGGGAGATGGAACATGACTAAGAAAATCTCAAAAAATTAAACATAAAACTACCATTTCATCCAGCAATTCCACTTCTGGGTATATACCCAAAAGAAGTGAAACCATGACCTTGAACAGATATTTGTACCCTCATGTTCACAGCAGCATTATTTATAAAAGCAAACCAGTGGAAACAAGCAAGTGTCCGTCAACATTTGAATGGATAAACAAGATGTGATACACACATACAATGGACCACTATTCAGCCTTAAAAAGGAAGGAAGTTCTGGCACATGGATAAACTTTGAGGACACTATGCTAAGTGAAACAAACCAGTTACAAAAGGAAAAATATGGTAAGATTCCACTTCTAGGAAGTGGACTCTGGTCAAATTCAGAGAGAAAGAAAGTAGAATGGTAGTTGCCAGGGGCTGGAAGGAAGAGGAGATGGAGTTATTATTTTTTTTGGGGGGGGGGAGTTATTTAATGAGTACAGATTTTTAGGTTTACATGATGAAATGTTTTGGAGATAGATGATGGTGATGATTGTACAACAATATATTACCACTGAATGGTACCCTTAAAATGGCTAAAATAATAACTTTTATGTTGAACCACAATAAAAAAATATATATATATACATATAAATAAATAATTAACACTCTCACTCTGTCATTTCACAATAAAGCTGATATGTTCACAATGAATGAGAAAGTAAACACTGTCTGAATAAAATTTGTGTTACGGAAAAAATATTGAGAAACTGGTGTCTGGAAATGTTTCCATGATTATGGAATTCTGTTGCCCAAAATAGTATGTGTCATCTATAAAAACTCTGATATCTGCACTTTTTAAAAACTTGGAAAGAGAATTTGCAAATTATGAATCTACTTGTGAATGCACAATACAGAAAAGCAACACTTTTTGGTTTGTATGAACCAACTGATTAACAACAAGGAATATTTAGCCTTAGTAGATGAATTTGAACAAAAAATATTTTTATAACTGATGGATACAAGTAAAAATTAGGTAACATGTTTTAGAAAGTTTAGTCAGTGATGCAATTCTTCTGTGTGGGTCTATTTATTTTTGTAAGAAATCTTTTTCCATGCTGTCTCTTAAAACCCAAGTATCAGGTATGTAAATATGAGTTTGTAAATTTAGTACACACCTGTGTTTGTGTGTATGCCCTAGTTCTGTCTACTGAATTGGCGTATAATTAATGATACACTAACAGCAACGAGCACCCAATGGTTTCTAAATACCATTCTACAATTTAAAAAACAAAAAACAAAACAAACAAACAGGACACCTAGGAGAAATGACTATTTTCAGGGCTGAGGCAGGGAAAATACAGGATGAACCTGGAGCATGAACTGGGACACAAGAGCCAACCTAAAAAAACTCCAATGACCAAAGCTGGAAAAACTTGAGCAACAAAATAGATAACATCGTATTGGATTATAACCCAAACTATAAAATAAATATCCATGAGTCAATGCCAATATAAATGATTGAATGTACAAATAAATGAGAGGAGAAGAGACAAATCTTCTTCACAGAAAGATCGTAAACAGTGTATGCAGATACTACCTCTCCAGGATGTACAGCTTACTTCCCAACTCCATTTCTCCCTGTTATGAAATTGGGCTAGACATAGTGACTTGCTTCCAAAGAACAGAGTAGGGACATGACTAAGTAGTATCCCTACAGTGGAAAACCTTGGCAAACACTGCTTTAACCAAGGGAGGGCTAACATCCCTGTGATGTCATATGGCTATCATGTACCCCCAATATGATGCAATGAAAAGGGCACTTTCCCTCTCTAGTATTCATTCCCAAAAACCATTACCCCAACCCAATCATGAGAAAAACATCAGAAATACAGATTGAGAAGCCATTCTACAGGCTAGTTGGTTGATACTTCTAGAGACCACCAAGGTCATAAAAAAAACAAAAACAAAAAAACAAAAAAAACCCAAAAAAACAAGGAAAGCCTGAGAAACTGTCACAGGCCAGAGAAGACTAGGAGATATGATTATCATAAGCAAGGTGAGACCCTACATTGGATCCTGGAGCAGAAAGAGGACATGAATGGAAAACCTAGTGAAATCCAAATATGTCTGGAGTTTAGTTAACAAAACTGTATCAATGCCTGTTCCTGAGTCCAGTGTACCAAAGTAAGATGTCACAACTTAAGATGTTTGTAATGTGGGAACTGGTGAGGGGTATACACAACTCTGTACTATCTTTTCAACTTTTTGTAAATCTAAAATTATTCCAAAATAAAAAGTGTCAAACATATGAAAAAAATTTTAAGTGTCAAAATATACTGAATTGAGGACCAAACTTGAAAATCACTACATCACAGAATGTTAAACCAAGGTTGTCATAAATACTGAAGCTTTGACTGTCACATCTCCAGAAAAATTAACATTGTTAATAATTGAGGTCAGAAAAAAGTTTGGTTTTACTTAATTAATAAACAAAATGAATTATTTTTTAAAACATCATTTTATTTCATTTCTTTATCCTTTCGAAACGTCTCATTTTTTGAACGTTCTATAATGTACTCAACATATTGGCATTGTCATACATTTTATAATATATAGATAAGTAAACATACAAATATTTTCATAGGTCTATGAAGCTAAAAAAAGTTTGCCTGCCAGCGGTTTCAGGACACGATCAATGTGTCATAACAGAAATCAAAGAGAACATCTGGGTTCAGATGTCAGCTGTGCTGCCCTACCAACCGAGTGACTATGTGCAAGTCACCTCCTCTCCATGAAGTGAGGATAGCGCCTACTTTTCATGGTCATTATGTTGGCCAGATAAGAAAATGAATGTACAAGGCTTTACAAACAGTGAAGTTCCCCATAAAGGTGACCTGGAAATCAGACTAAAAGAAGTTGGGGTGTCCATGGTACTGATGAGAGAGCGTGAGGCAGGCTGAGGGCAAAATACAAGCTAGCACACACCCCCTCCCCCCCAAGTGGAATATGTGTCATATTCCTTAGGCACTCCTGGCTGCCCAAGGACACGGGAAATGACCGAAAACAAATGGTTAAACTGATAAGAGTCTCCACCAGTTTACCAGAAAAAGGCAATTTCATCAATAGCCTAATCTCTAGTAACCTGTAGACTGTTTCCTGGAGCCCCAACATCACTCCTCCATAGCGATAAAGGGAACAAAAGCAAGAAGGAAATGACAGGTAAAACTAAATTTCCTTATAACCTGCAGCCCATTGACAAATACTTGTGGCAAATACAGAGTGTAACATTTCTCCAGCAACTCCCTACTCTTAAGTTAATGCTTTGCTAGAGGGAAAAACAACCTTAGCTTGAGAGTCGCTAGGCCTCCAGTAATCTGTGAGTCTTTAGCATATGAAAGTCTCTTTGGAAACCTCCCTTTTGATTTTATCTCCCCCAAGTCCACAATATACAACCAGTATACTCCACTACTTCAGTGCAGTCTTCCTGCCCACGGGTCCTGTCCCCCTGCTTTACTAAAATCACCTTTTTTTTTTTTTAAATTTTTTTTTTCAACGTTTTTTATTTATTTTTGGGACAGAGAGAGACAGAGCATGAACGGGGGAGGGGCAGAGAGAGAGGGAGACACAGAATCGGAAGCAGGCTCCAGGCTCTGAGCTGTCAGCATAGAGCCTGACGCGGGGCTCGAACTCACGGACCGCGAGATCGTGACCTGGCTGAAGTCGGACGCTTAACCGACTGCGCCACCCAGGCGCCCCTAAAATCACCTTTTTGCACCAAAGATGTCTTCAAGAATTCTCTCTTGGTCGTCAGCTCTGGACCCCATGAACTCCCCATCACCTCAAAACTTCATCAGTACTAATGCCAAAAGCTGAAATCCAAGGTCAGAAAAGGCACAAAGTGGAGAATTAATTGCTAACTGAAGTAATCTACACAACTTTAAAACGTGGCCCCCTAGTTCTTTCCTGGGCACTTGAGGTGGCTGGAGTCATATGAAGTCATGAGGTCACAGAGACCAGGAGGCTGGACTTCAGATTTTATCTTTTGACTCGAAATCTTCCTCTAATCAGTTCATTGAGAGGTATTGGAGCCTGGGGAATGATTGTTCACCCTAACCACAATTGAGAAAATTGATTAATGAACCATTAACACATCTCTCAATTACGATAGCTAAATGTGTTTGCCAATGGAAAGTGTCATACTTGGCCCACAGGTGGGCCTGACTTTTCTTGTAAGTTTGCTTGGAGAATAGAGAATTATAATGCAAAGAATGAGATCTTCATCTAGCTGGCTGTTCTGCTCTGTCACAGGAACAACCTGCCACACAAATCAGGACTCCTGGGTGTATGGACAGAAGCTTCCTTTTGCCAGGTTCTTTGATGACCATCTTTATGTTGCCATGACAATGCCCTTCTCCATATTACCCAGTTTTCACTATGGGTGACAATCCAGGGACAAAATGTTACAGATGTTGCCTGCTCCATCTGATATCTACAGGAGCTTGTGAATCCCTATCAGCTGTGTCTCAAAACACCACAGCAGGGCCCTTTCATTCTGAGAGGTCTTCAGACCATCTGGACCTATCTGGGTGAATTTCAATAGCTTCAATTTTGGAAGCTGTTTCTGTTATAATGGTTGTCATTAAAAAAAAAAATGCTCAGAGGGTGGTATTTCCTTCACTTGGGTGTCGTCATATCCTCCTCTTGACCTCCTCCTCCAGATGCATCCCGTCTTAAATCTCAGGGCCTTTCTCAAGGCTGTTTGTATTTCCTCCACAATGAGTAAGACATGATGACTCTGTGTGTGTGTGTGTGTGTGTGTGCGCGCGCGCGCACGCATTCAGGCACTTCTGTTTCTCTTCTCGCTGATCTTCAGAGATTTCAGCCTGAAACCTACTGCTGAGATTTCCTGCCCAGTGACTTCCTGTGTAAACAAAAACAGCTCTTCAAGATCCATACAAGGAAATAGAAACATCTCCTTATGTAGGGCAGTTATACCATTCATGCCTCTTAAAGGAAGACAGTAAGAAGCTGAGTGCCCCAACCTATGGTTATTAAGATTTTCATTTCTAGACATTTTGAACAAAGTTTGGCCTCATTTAAAAAAAAAAAAGTCATGCTACACAAAACACAACCATCTCTTTCATCTAAGTGTTTTGAAAAGAAAGGCTACAGAAGTTATGGATTCCACTGTCAGAAGGAGACTCCTTTGATAGAGGAATGTTTTTAATTATTTAAATACTTTCACAGCAAGAGCTCACGGTGGGTTGGTTTCCAAAAGTATTACTAGAATCTCACTGCAGGTAACCATGTAACTTTGTCAGAGCATTGATTAAACATCCTGGCATGAGGCAAAGTATCCCTGTGAGAAGGTGCATCCCACATGTAAACATGCAGTGCTGAATATTAGCAGCCATTTATTCACTATGCTTTATTGACTTTTGCTTCTGAGTAACTCCAAGTATTTCTATATCCTATCCTGCCAAGACTTCCAGGGCTGAGATGGGAGGAGCATAATCCAATTACAAACCTCTGCTAGCTTTTTATCTTTCAAAAGACAGTGAAAGAATAACATCAAAGACAAAGGAGTATTTTCCAATCCATAGGCAATTAGGAGTGGCCTTGAGACTATAAAAATAGGATTCACTAGTTCCTCTATTCCCTGGGAAAACATTTTCACTTATAGAGAGGTAGTTGCTATCGTAGGAATCTTTTTTTCAACTGTTCTCTTTAAAAATAAGCACTGAAACAGCTGTAAATAAAGTTAAAATTGAATTGGTCAAAACTACTACTAAGCACTCCTTTTAACTGAGACATCCAGATAAGAATATACACAATTTTTCTCTTCTCCTTTTCTCCTTTTCTTCCTTCCTGTTTGTGTCTTCCTTTCTTTCTAAAAATATTTAGCACTGGGGTGCCTGGGTGGCTCAGCCAACTGGGCATCTGACTTTGGCTCTGGTCATGACCTCACGGTTGGTGAGTTTGAGCCCCTCATCAGGCTTGCTGCTCTCAGCGCAGAGCCAACTTTGGATCCTCAGTCTTCCTCTCTCTCTGCCTCTCTCTCTCTCTCTCTCTCTTTCTCTCAAAAGTAAAATAAAATAAACATTAAAAAAGTAAAAAAATAAAAAATAAAAATATTCAGCACCTGCTATATATAAGCATTGTGTTAGATACTTGGGATACAAAGGTAAATAAGAAGTAGTCTGGGGTGCCTGGGTGGCTTAGTCAGTTAAGCATCTGACTTTTGATTTTGGCTTAGGTCACGATATCATCGTGAGCTCTGAGTGTCGGGCTCTGTGCTGACAGGGTGGAGCCCGCTTGGGATGCTCTCTCTCCCTCTCTCTCTGCCCCTCCCCTGCTCATACTCTTTCTCTCTCTCTGAAATAAATAAATCAACTTAAAAAAAAATGTAGCCCCTCCTTTCAGATCACAGTCTATGGAGAAAGCTAATTAGGTCATTTGTTCATTCATTCATCTATGCATTCACCCAGCCACTACCTATTGAGTGCCTACTCTGAGTACCCTGCATTACAATGAAAATCTCAGTTATCCAGGGATGTAACTGAATGCTAAGGGCAGCTGGGTCAAAAATATAAAGAGATTGTGGACATTTATGTTCTCAATTTTTCTACCTGCCTGTTTGAAATATATAATAATAACACATAAAAATAAGTGTTTTTAAATAACCCACTGTCTTTGACATCAAAAGTTATGAATAAGATAAGATGTAATGAAATACCCATAAGGCAGTAGGGGGCTTCAACTGAAATGAAACTTAGTAAAATGTTTTATGTCAAACATTAAAAAAAAAAAGCAAGAGAAAAGATAGTCTCTGCATAATATGTTTAGAAATCTTTCGATTATTATGTAACTTTCTTGCCGAAAAGATGTTTCACTTCTTAAAACTCTTTTATCTGGCTACTCAGACTTGGAAAAAAATTATTTTTTTAACTCTTCCAAATGAAGAATATCAGTGGTTTTTGAGCCATCTGCCAAATATAGGGAAAAGCAACATCCTCAGACAGTGAAGATGGAAATTTCTGAACCAAATACTAAGAAATATCTTGCACAACTGGTGCTGGGAACTATTAAAAAAAAGGATACTATTTTTAAAAAAGGGAAAAAAGATATTTAAAAACAGAAACTATTAAAAAAAAGTTCACTAACAATGCACACCTTTCATTTTTGTATTTACTTATTATTATTTACTTATTTTGTGTTTACTTATTATCTTTTTCAGCTATGATCATAATTAAAGTCAAGTATAGAGATAAACTGATCTTAGAACCAGACTTTCAAGTAGTTGCATCATAAACCATTAAACCAAAATTTTAAAACATGATGAAATGTATTTCATCTCAGTAAAGTCATTGCAAAGACTGCTTAACATTAACAATTTTTAAGAATCTCATGTTGGGGCGCCTGGGTGGCTCAGTCAGTTAAGCGTCCAACATCAGCTCAGGTCATGATCTCACGGTCCGTGAGTTCGAGCCCCGCGTCGGTCACTGGGCTGATGGCTTAGAGCCTGGAGCCTGCTTCTGATTCTGTGTCTCCCTCTCTCTCTGCCCCTCCCCCGTTCATGCTCTGTCTCTCTCTGTCTCAAAAATAAATAAACGTTAAAAAAAAATTTTTTTTAATCTCATGTTAATAATTATTAATAATTATTAAACATTAAGATATTCTAAAGTGATATAGAGAAATTTTTAGCCTTAAATGCTTATAATATTAAAAAATAACAGTTGAAAATTAGTGAGCTAAGCATGCTGCTTAAGGAGCTAAAAAGAGGAGCAGGGGAGGAAAAACAAAAGAAAGTATAGGAAGAAAATAATAACGATAGCAAAGATACACTTGTGCTGAGCATAGCATAACAGAGAGAGGTGTTGAATTACTATGTTGAATGCATGCCTGAAACTCATGTAACATAGTGTCAACTACACTCCAATAAAAATAAATAAAATAAATACATAAATACACAAAACAATGAATTTAGAAAGGTAGATTTTAAAAAAAGATGGCAAAATTAATGGGGGATACAAAACGAAAAACAAAGCCAAAAATTGGTTATTTGAAAAGACTAATAAAATTGCCAAACATCTGGCAAGCCTGGGCAAGAAAAAAAGATTAGGCATTCATAAATAATGTTAGGAACAGAAAAGGAGACATAACTATAGTTGCAGAAGAGATTTAAAATACTATATAATATTACCATGTACAACTTCATGCCACCAAAGTTCAGAGTCATAAGTGAAATACACAAATTACTAGAAAAATTTTCAAGATCAAAGTTGACTCAAGAAGAAATAGAAAATCATAATGGTTTTACATACATTAAAGAAATTGAATTCACAAAGGAAGTGAGGTAATTCAAAATCTTTCCTCAGAGAAAACAGCAGACCCATTATTTTACTGTTGAGTTCTAACATTCAAGGATTAAACAATTATTTTCAGATTATAGAAATATTTTCATATTATAGAAAAAGACTAATTCCAAATTCATATCACAATGCCAGCTTAATCTTAATGCCCAAACTTGACCAGGACAATAGGAGAAAGGAAGAAAATTGGACATAGATGCAAAAACCCCAAACAAAATATTAGCAAACTTGTAGCCAGTAATGTATGAAAAATATAATACATTATGACTAAGTTAGATTTATTATAAGAATATAACATTGCCTCAATGTTAAAAAGTCAAGTAATATATGAGAACTTAAAATAGGAAACCATGTTTTCTTAGAATATGCAGAAAAAGAATTCTGTAAAATCCAGTTACCATAATGTCAAATTATGGAAAGAGCCCAAATGTCCATCTATTGATGAATGGATAAAGAAGATGTGGTTTATACATTCAATGGACTATTACTCAGCCATAAAAAGAATGAAATCTTGCCATTGGCAATGACATGGATGGAGCTAGAGAGTATAATGCTGAGCAACATAAGTTAATCAGAGAAAGACAATACCATATAATCATACCACTCATACGTGGAATTTAAGAAACAAAACAAATGAACAAAGAAAAAAGAGACAGAAAACAAGACTCTTAATTATAGAGAACAAACTAATGGTTACCAGAGGGGAGGTGGGCAAGGGGATGGGTTAAATGGGTGATGGGTATTAAGGAGGGCACTCGTTGTGATAAGCACTTGGTGTTGTATATAAGTGATGAATCATTAAATTCTATACCCGAAACTTTAAATAAATAAATATATAAATAAATAAATAGCTTGTTTAAGGGAGAAAAAAGCCCACTAACATTCAGAATCATAAAACAAACACCTGAACTACTAGCAATAGAAAAAAATATTTTTAATCTGTTTTAAAGTGTATATCCATGGATGAACATTAAAAAAAATGTTAAAGTAAAAAAAGTCACAGAACAGTATTTCAGTGATTCTATTTAAATGATTTTTACTTCCATATGATTTTATTTTTATATGACTGTATTTATATGATTCAGTGATTCCATTTCCATGAAAAGTTCACAAATAGGCAAAGCTAAACAATATATTGTTCAGAGGTCCCAACTTACATACAGCGAATTCACACACAGCTACACGTGGGGGAAATGATTAGCTTAAATTTTAGGACACAGGGTAACTGGAGGGAAGAGAATGAGGAAGCAAACAAAGGACTTCAAAAATACTGGAAATGCGCCTCTGTCTCTAGCTCAATCATTGTTATACTGGTGTTTGCTCTAATATTATTCTATTATTTTAGTTCTAACATTACACATTCTAGAAACTTTTTGCACATATAATGTATTTTCAAGTGACGAATGGCTTTTCAATAACTGCTAACTGAGAACAAACGCCCTGATGACAATGAACAGAAAAATAGTACTTTTATATATGGCTAAAGTGGGGAACATCAGATTGGCAAGGGAATCAAGTTTTTCTTAGCTCACACTGAACTATTTATAGGTGACCTGTCTGGGAATTGCTTCAAAATAACCTAGGGATAGGGTAATGATGAAAATATTAACCATGAGTTGGTAATCGTTGAAGCCGGGTGATGAGTGCATGAGGGTTTATTTATACTATTCCCCCTCAGTTGTGTGTACATGAAGAGGAGGAGGAGGAAAGGGAGGGAGAAAGAAGTGGAGAAATTTCACAGAAGGGAACTGACACAAGTGAGGATATTTACTGATTATCTCAATGTTCAACATTCCCTACTATAAAGAATAAAACAGAATAGATTTATTTAAAAAAAAATTTTTTTTAACGTTTATTTATTTTTGAGACAGAGAGAGACAGAGCATGAACGGGGGAGGGGCAGAGAGAGAGGGAGACACAGAATCGGAAGCAGGCTCCAGGCTCTGAGCCATCAGCCCAGAGCCCGACGCGGGGCTCGAACTCACGGACCGCGAGATCGTGACCTGAGCCGAAGTCGGACGCTCAACCGACTGAGCCACCCAGGCGCCCCAAAACAGAATAGATTTAAAAGGAAGAGGAACAAAATAAAGGGGGACCTGCCAATTCCTTACACATGAAGAGTCTAGTTGGCTAGAACACATAAAATGTGTAGGCATGAAGGCATAAAAGGTCCACCAGGCTGTCAGGGCAGGTGTGGGCGGAGGTGAGATCCTGAAAGGCAGCCATGGACAATCCTACCCGCTGTGCAAGAGGCCACCCCTTCTCCTGCTGCTGCTGAGGAGCTTCATGATCTTACAGCAGACCTGAGTCTTTAAGGGCTGGCCAGAGGAGACATACAACTGATGAAATACTGCGGTCATCCTGATGTGCTATACTGGCCATAGGCCACCCGGCCTGGATGGTCTACAACGATCACATTCCAGGACTCTGACTCCCATTCTCAGGACTTCCATGGCTCATGCCTTTCCCTGCCCATCCCCCTCGCCCCCCCCCCCCCCCCGCCACTGCCTTCCATGTACGAGTACCCAGTAGACCTCCACAGGGCCTAGGCTGTCCCCAAGTATACCTCCTCCTCACATTCATGCACACACATCCGATACTCAACTGATAGTGAACTGGCTATTCACTTTCTTGCTTCTACTCCTTAGTACTGTAGGTATTATTCCCTTGACCTAAGAAATCTTCTGCTCTTCTGCCCTCCTGGAGAATTCATAAGCACCCTGCCAGAATGCTGGAGTGGGACCTCCTCTAAGGAGGCTCTCCCTGACCCACAGGGAGGGAGTCCCCCCGAACCTCCTGTTCCCATTTTCAATCCTGCTATGACTATTTGCAACACTTCTGGCTCTTTCCACCTTGTTGAACTGCCCTCTGCTGAATTTTCCACAATTGTGGAAGAACTCTCTTATCCTGTCTCTATGACCATCATTCTACATATTGAAATCATGTCAAAAAAAAGCACACGTTTGCTATTTAAAAGATTGTAGAAGGTATCAAAGGAAGGTTATTATGTGCATAGAGGGATGTTGTAGTTTAATCCTAGCTTTGTTCTTGATTTTCTGTAATTATATGTTGCTGTGATTTAGATGGAGTTAGCAGAGAGAAGTTCCTGCTGAAATCAAGGACTGTAGTTGATGCCTTCTTCACCTGAGCATTTGTTCCCACTCCACATTAAATGACTGCTCTTGCCAACACCCAAAGCTGGACCAGCTCCCAAATGAGCCAGCCGTGGGGAGATAGAGACGGCAGAGAAGGTACTGGTTTTTGGAAAGTTACAATACTAATACCCTTCTTACAAGGAAAGACATACCTGGCTCATTAAATACTAAACTACTTTTTAAGAAGGCAACCTAAATTACATCATGAAATCTATGCTAAACCAAAGCAGAATGCTGTTGAACTGAAGTTAGTTTTTCTGCTCTACCTTCAGAACTCTCATGTTATTAATCCTGGGAAAAGTATGGCGTTAGCTGTAGCCAAACTTGGCAATTTAAACGTCATATCCATGGTATCTGTTTTTATTTAGTAACGTTATATATTTTTATCCAGCACTGTTCTATCTCTCATGTGACATTTTAGTGCATGCACAATATTTTGGACCATATCTAGGTACAGAGGGCAGTTGCTTTAATTTATGGGTGATCCCAATTGTCACTTCCCCCAAACAGCAATGGAATTTTTCAATATCCTCAGAATAAATCCCTCCTCTGGAGCAGTAAACATAATATGACAGTGTGTCAACCACGGATTTGTTTCAAGATTATTTACTTACAATTCAACAACACTGCTGGCCCAGGGAGTGCTTCGTCAGCAAAAGCTGCATTGTTTGAAGTAGCTCAGGGAAACAGCCAGGGTTTCAGAATCCAAAGAATGTAGTTTTCCTAAATACCTCAGGATTACGAGATGCTATAGAACTAATAAATTTGCTCCTTAAAATAGTCCAGAAGGAATCCTTAACTATTCCTACATGTTTGAAAGTTTAGGTTATTGATGGAGAGAGAGAATGTAGTTTTGTCCCGCAGGCTCACATAACAAGTGTCATGGGTCATTTTAACCTCCCTCTTTTCTCCTTGTGATTATTTTTAAAAGGATAAATTCCAAAGGTGGATAATCTTTTGGAAGAGAAGGAAATAATGATGAAATGAGGAGAGATTATCTGCAAGAGCCCACTTCAGGGCAACGTTTTAAGCAGCAAATGTTTACCCAGTGCTGATTGCTGTTTCCCAGGGTAGTGGGCTGGGTGAGCTCACCCACCTATGGCGTGAACTGGATCGCACTCTGCAATGCAAACATTACCTGTTTGGTAATGTCATCACAGAATGAGAGGAGTTACTACCATCACCATTTTACAAATGAAGAAATTTAGGCACAGAAGACTCAAGCAACCTACTTAAGTTCACATAGAAAATGAGTTGAAGAGAGGCACCTGGGTGGCTCAGTTGGTTAAGTATCTGACTCTTGGTTTTGGCTCAGGTCATGATCTCATAGTTCATGAGATTGAGCCCTGCATTGGGATCTGCACTGACAGTGTGGATCTTGCTTGGGACTCTCTCTCTCCCTCTCTCTCTCTCTCTGTCCCTCCCTCACTTGTATTGTCTCTCTTGCAAAATAAATAAATAAACATTTTTTTAAGTGAAAAAAAAATGAGTCAAAGAATGTGGACAACAAAATCTTAGATCTCTTAGTTCGGTGGTCATAACCCCTGGTCTATCCAGGCTGTATTTTTAACCATGCAAAGTCACATTTGTCTCACTGAAAGAAATATGCACACAAATTATGTGCAGACTTCCCCCACAGTAATGGACATTTTAACTGGGATCATGGTGGGGCACCTGGGTGGCTCAGTCGGTTGGGCAGCCGGCTTCAGCTCAGGTTATGATCTTGCGGTTTCTGAGTTCCAGCCCTGCGTCAGGCTCTATGCTGACAGCTCAGAGCCTGGAGCCTACTTTGGATCCTGTATCTCCCTTTCTCTCTCTGTGCCCCTCCCCTGCTTGTGCTCTGTCTCTGTCTCTCAAAAATGAATAAACGTTAAAAAAAATTTAACTGGGAGCATGGCAGCCCATAATAAACTCACTTCTTAGTCTCCCTGGCAGCAGCTACATGTGGCCAATGGAGTGTGAGCAGAAGGGATGTGGGCAACTTTTGGTTCATGAAAGTCTTGCAGGCTCCCCCTCTCTCTGCCTGGGCTCCCCTGAGAGTAAAACCTGAAGCTAAAGCTTGACTACAGGTTTATTTGGGAAGTGATCCCAGGGAGCAGAAGTGAAGATGACAAGGGAGAGTATGACAATGAAGGAGGGAGAGCCAATGCAAGAATGTGTTACAGAGTTGGTCGTCACTAGCCCAGGTGACCAGCACTTGATCCCATAGTACCTTCTGACGGTGAGACACAAGGAGGGAGATATCCACTGATACTTGTCCACCACTGGTCAAGGTGTTAACTCTCCCACACCACTGGGTTGTACTTGCTGTGATGTCCGAGAAACTCCAGAATAGAAAGTGAGAGGCTTGAGTTGAGGTGAGGCACCACCAGGTTTCAACTGTGCAAAGTCTGTATAGCTATGGGCATCAGAGGAGTAGGTTAGTAGGGTGGAGAGGATTTGTTTCTCAAGAGGAGCCTAACCCAGCTCCCTTCCTGCTGGCTAAGGCGCTGGTGATGGGAAGCCATCTTGGACTGTGTAACAAGGGCAAACTGCCTGGGAGGGCTGGAGCAATAACACTGAAGGGGCTTGGCGCCCTGGGAATATCTGAGCAGCCAGGTGAGCTGGGACCATACAAAAGTCAGAAATAAATCTCTTTGATTTAAGCGACTATTATTTTAGAAACTAGTAAAAGGTAAGTCTGACAATCATAAGTTGTAAACATGAAACAGGAGAGATTTGTTTAGACAATGAGTAAAACATATGCGTGTTAGTAAACAGGTGACAGAGCCAGGGGTTACATGACAATCTCACCATGAAAATCTCACCATCATGTGACTGAGTCCACGACACCAAAAAACAGTTCAATATTTTGCTGCTGAATTATTTAACTAACTGGGTGATGTTGCCATCCAAGCTCAGCCCCTCCAAATATTTTATTAAATATACATATTCTGGCCTTGGCAACACAGATTTTAAGGTGAAGCAATACAAATATGGTGATATTTTTTACAAATATGGTTATTTTACATCATGGTATCATACCAATTCTTGAGGAGAATTGAAATAGCCTATAAAACACCAAATACATCCCCACTAAATAATTAAACTATGTATCTAATTGAATACATATCATCTAATTGAATAGGATGTTCCTTTAAACTGTGTCTAGTGACAGAAAGAGAAGATTGTGTCGCATCGTGAAGGAGGAGCTAGGTACTGAGAGGTTGGGCAACTTTGTATTCAAACCCTCCTATGTTTGGCTCAAAAGCCCATGCTTTACCCATTATGCTAAACCTGATTGAATAAAGTTTCAAGCTTTGATATTCTCTTAGATTTAAGAAGATCTAAAATAAGTAGTCTATGGAGCGCTTGGGTGGCTCAGTTTGTTAAACGTCCAACTCTTGATTTCAGCTCAGGTCCCGATCTCAGGGTTGGTGGGATAGAGCCCCTGATCAGGCTCTGTGCTGATAGTGAGGAGCTTGCTTGGGATTCTCTCTCTGTCCCTCTCTCTGCCCCTCCCCCGTGCTCGCTTACTCTCTCTCTCAAAATAAATAAACATTAAAAAAAAATCTTTAAAGGGGTGCCTGGGTGGCTCAGTCAGTTAAGCATCTCCCTCTCTTGTTGCCCCTCCTTCCCTTCTCAAAATAAATAAAAAAATAAACTTTAAAGTAAGTAGTCCATCTGTGTTGTGCTTAAAAGGGGCACTGTAGGGGCTCCTGGGTGGCCCAGTTAGTTAAGCATCCAACTTCGAGTCAGGTCACGAGCTCATGGTTTGTGAGTTCGAGTCCTGCGTTGGGTTCTGCCCTGACAGCTCAGAGCGTGGAGCCTGCTTTGGATTCTGTGACCTTCTCTCTCTGACCTTACCCCCATTCATGTTCTGTCTCTCTCTGTCTCAAAAATAAATAAATATAAAAAAAATTTTTTTAAATAAATAAAAAATAAAAAACTTAAAAGGGGGCACCATAGAGAAGGAGCACTGGAGTTGAGGTGGGGAGGGGGGCTGAGTCATAATGCTGCTGCTTGCTTTGTGAATACGAAAATGGGGCTGGATTTCAGACATCAGGTTCTTTATTGATAACATGGCAATAATAAAATGTACATTGTAGGCTTTTTGAGACGTTAAATGCGATAGTATGTGTATATGGAAATGCTTTGTAAATCCGAAAGCACTACAATAACTGAGCATTTACCGTGGGCCAGGTACAGTATTAAACACTTCACATGGATTAGCTCACTTAATCACCACTGCAATCCTATGAGCTAACTGCTTTCCCACCCCGTTTTATAGGAGCTTGGAGCTCAGCTTGCCCGGGGTCATGTACCTAGTAGCGGGTGGGGCTGGTATTCAAGGGCAGGCACCCAGGACTCTGAGCCCACCACCTTACTGCCCTGTGCACATCAGCCATGTAGTTACCACCTATGCATTAACATACCACCGACACAATTTAGACAACTAATCTCAGATTAAAATGTAGCATATAGATGCAGTGTCTCTGGCTTCTCCTCATTGGGGCTGCCATAGGATCCTGCAGAGGCAAATGACCACAGTCATTAGGAGGAGAGATTTCTCTCTGCTGGTGAGTTACTTTTCACTAAACTAAAAAAATACAATTCCTGAACATTGCATTTATCTAGACATTAATCCTAGCCTTGTAAATTTCTGGAGTTCCCCCATGCTAAATTCAAATGTATTTGTTTTTATGTATTCTAAATTAATCCCTATGAACCAGGAATTCTAAGGTGCCCTTTCCTTTGTTTTGAACAAGATGTAAGATAAAATGTATAGGTTATGCCTCAGTGTCTAAAAGTTGACTGCTGGGAAATCAGGATGTTCACACTTTTTAAGCAGAAAGAAAGGGTAAATAATTACCACTTCCTTAGGATTCACTAAATACTCACGATTTTGTAAAGTTCACATAGATGGATCTGTGGTAAGATACGTAACCTCCCCAACCTTTTCCAACCCAACTGGTAGATGAGTCTGAAGTGTAAGTTTATATCTGAGAGCTCATGTAGTTCCTCTCTCTCCCCTTGAAATTCCCCTCTGTTATCCTTAAGTTATTTTTCAAAGTGCCTGTATGAAACTGTTCTTGGAGGATGCAGGGAGCTTTAAAAGTAACCAACTGTGGGCTCACACCAATGCAGTGGGGACTGAAATCACCCTGACAGACAAACACTTTGTATGAGGTGCAACTGAAAACAATACCACAAGTAAATGACCCAGTTTCCATTCTAAGCTTTATCCCATGCACAGCATTCAGAGCAAAAGGAACCCTGGCTAGTGCCGAGGGAAAAAAACAAAAACCAAAAACAAAACAAAAGAACATGGATTTCAGATAAGAATGATCCAGAAACCAGAGGAATTCTGAAAGGACTTTTTAGATGCAAAGTAGCAAATGCAGAACCTGAAGGAAAAAAGAGGAACAGCAATTCCCTCTGAGTTTCAAAAGATGTTTAACCAACATCTCAATGAAAAACCTATGTGGGGATGGTCAGCTGCCAACTGGAAAGGATGAGGAGACATCCTCTCCTACCGCCCTAATTTGTAGCCCCTTTCCCATTTAGAGGCTTAGTAGGAGGTAGCTGTAATATGACTACTTGTTGATGAAGGGATTTCTAACATGACCTACTGGTTTCCTTTGATGCTTTGTTTGCTGACACACTGCGAAATTTTGAAACGCAGAACTATAATTTAGTTCACAAGCTTATTTTAAAATGTATATTGCAGTCATGGAACTGATTTTTATGATCTACCTCTCAGAATTTTTTGTTAATGCTAGTCCCTTCACAAAAGGCATTAAGTTTCCCCTACCATCTACTGTCACTTATAGTTTCCCCGGTTCCCAAGGAGTTGGGGAGCAGCCTTCTGAAAACAGGGCTGTTGTGGCATCTGTGGGAAAGGGTCATAGTCCCAGCTCTTCTGTTCCCTCACTGTGCCTTGCATGGGACCTCAGGGGTGACCTCTAAGAGTATACCTGGATCCGTCTCACTGGCAATCACAGAGGCCTCTAGGTCAAAGGGGTACTGGCGGATAAGGGCACAGGGACATGGCAGGCAGAGCGGGCTCCTTTCTCCTTCTCTCCCAAGCTGATTCAGGGGACAAAATCAAACAGATCAGTGCTGTATCAATAGTAGTTCACTTTTCCCTGTAGGGCTGGCTCTTGCATGGTCTGTCCTTCAGGAAATATCTTTATGCTGCACTTCAGGAACTAGGCATGAATGGGCTTTGAGCTAGAATTCAATTTTCCCTCTGTCTCCATCCTTTTCTCTGAGAAGCATCCTTAGTAGGTAAAAACCAGCAGAAGGAGTGACCAATTCAAGGACTGGATGAACAACATGCAGCCCATAGGCCAACTTCCGCCTGACCTGTTTTCCACAAGACCTGTTTTCTTGGGCCTGTGCAGTTATTTTGTTTGTTTTGTTTTTAATTTTTTTTTTCAACATTTTTTATTTATTTTTGGGACAGAGAGAGACAGAGCATGAACGGGGGAGGGGCAGAGAGAGAGGGAGACACAGAATCGGAAACAGGCTCCAGGCTCCGAGCCATCAGCCCAGAGCCTGACGCGGGGCTCGAACTCACAGACCGCGAGATTGTGACCTGGCTGAAGTCGGACGCTTAACCGACTGCGCCACCCAGGCGCCCCTGTTTGTTTTGTTTTTAAATTTGAATTTCAATATCTTTTTAAAGGGCACAAACTCTCCAGGTCACCTCTAATCCCTAAATACACCCCGAACAGGCAGCCCCACTTGGCTCATCTGGTGTTACTCACACCCCTGTGGGCTTTTGACCTTTCCATCCCTGGTAAGCAGAAAACTCTCCTTAATTTTCAGCCTCAGAGCCAGTTTAGATGCTGATGTCTCAGGGGCCTTTGAGAATAGAAGAAGGTGGATCAAAGGGTAAATCAATAGCTTAGTCTAGGAGGTATTTTAAAAATCCAAGCAAGCCACTTCCAGACCCCCTGGTTCTGCATTTTTGGTTGCATGCCTGCACTTGTGGGCCCTCTGCAGACGACAGGATAGTACAACTCCTGGATAATAAATCCCGAGAGGTTGTGCTTTGAGTTCATATCAACACAGATTGTATCTTTTCTCAGTTTGTTTCCATCAAAGAAGTGCTTAATTTGGACCAATCTGGACTCTGAGAAGACAACGATTCTTTTGTTGGTTGCATTTAATTTCACTCCACCTTGCAAGTTCAAAGTGCTCTGGACATTCATTTAACTTCCTTCCTCTCCTCCTCACACTTTTCCTTCCTTCTCCTTCTATTTTAACTCCCAAATCCAAATGATGTATAAGTGGAGTGGATCTTGGTTGGGAGGGAAAGGGAAACATTTATTTTTTCCACCTCAAGCTCTACATTAGATCCTACATCTGAGTTTGCTAAAACACATAAGGTTCCCTAGCCCCTGGTCACATCCTTGGGGTGTACTTAAAGTCACAAAATAAGCACAGTACATTTTCTGCAAGGGAATCAAATTTGCTTGATGGTCAATCATTTAAAACTATAATAGAACTGGCAAATATGCTATGAAGCAGAAAGCAATTTTTTTTTTTAAATAAAACACAGGATTATAAAGACATTTCATGCTTGGTGAAGACTTCTTCGGAATGTTTCCCTGGTTCCCAAAGGAGTGCTTTATATCTCCGTTGCTATTAGGAGTATTTGGATGCAAGTTTGATAAGCGGTGTGAGATTCTGGTAAATTCTTTTCTAAAACACAGTCTGATTTTGTATCTGAGAGGAGTATTTCTTTATTTCTGGGGTTCATGAAATGAGAAATTATGTAGCCTTTGGCTGGACACTGAAGTCTATTCCTGGGCTTGCCAAAAAGGCTTGGGTTGAGTCACTGGACTGGACTTCATAGTCTCATTCAAAGACCACCGGGATTGTAAAACTCTTACTGCTGAGGCCATTTCTTGTAAATGGCTCCACGCATTCAAGAATAAATAGCGTAGTTCTGTTATTGTTGGTTTGGGAATCACCCATCCACCACGCTGGCACAGTTGTCCTGCTTATGCACAAGTGTCAAACATTTGCATTTTCTCTGTTCTGCATTTGTTGAAAGTAAACAGGCAGCAATAAAGAAACTTTATTATGCATGTTTTCTGCCTTGGGTGGCACCTGGAATTTGCTGAATTTGCTGAGTGGAACTTAAATTTTAAAAGACTCCTGAGCCTCACCTTTTTCATGCCATGCAGGTCAAATGGAAAACCGAATAATTAGAATAAGCAAGCTGCATGGGTCCTTTCTCTTGGTCTTGACTGACTCCAGACCCCGTTGTGGAATTCCAGCACCTCTTTTTTTCCCCCTTCCAGCCGTTAAGCTTCCATGACCAAATTTAAACAAGCATCTCCTTTCCCCCTCTCAGAAAATCAACAACTGATTTAGCATATTGCCTAGGACATTAGGGCACAAAAGTTTTAAGTGCAAAAACAAAACAAAACCACTCATATCCATTGCTTTTCTGGACATCTCATTTACTTTATGTCAGTCTTATTAGAACTTTAAAAAAAAGTGACTTTAAAGCAACGAAGTTGATTTTCATAAGCACTAGATAGACTCTTGCTAACATCAACTGAAAGCACTTGGCCCAGACTGCTTCTCACTAACTTGTACCAGGAGCTGAAAACAGGGAATGGAATGAGGCAGAATTGAAGAACAAATGCAAATGCCAAGCATATTGCTCTTTTTCTCACTGGCTTGCCCTAGAAAGGGACCCTGTCTGAGATCCTACAAAATCCTGTTAAATCTTTCTAGGCAAGATGCTTAATTATTGTTACATTTAAGGAAGAAAGTCAGAATCATATCTTCCCAGTGATACTACATCTTGGTAATAATTTCAATCTTTAGAGAAGGCAGATGCTGTGGTGAACAAAGCCTCAGCCTTGGACTCAGACGGGCCAAGGTTTAAATCCCAGAACTGCCATTTATTGGCTATGTGCCATTGGATATGTTACTGACCTCTCTTGGGTCTCATTTTTCTTCATCCGCAAAATGGGGAAATGATGGCAAGGATTTAATGAGACCAATGCAAGGAGCAAGCCCAATACTAGGCACACAATCCATGTAAGTTTCTCTTCCCTTTTTAAAATCAGATTACAGATTATGAACATAAAGTAACTCCTCACCAACAGCTGACTCTGGCTGGGGGCACTGTTTTCAATGAAAGGTGCTCTTGGTGGCCCCTAGTTGTGACTGCTGATTGCATACATCTGGAAACTATGACAACCGTTTTGCTTTGAGCTCAGCTTGGCCCAAATGTAGCTCTATATAAGGCAGCTTCTATCCTTCAGTTTTTCCCAACACATCATAGCCTGGCTTGAATTTGGGCAGAGGAGTGGGTGTCAAAAGAAATGCACAATGTCTAGGAAAATTTCAGATTCAACTAACAATTACCCAGCACTCTTTGGCCTCACTAGGGAACCGTTCCTGGAGTAGCTCACTGAACATGCACAGGAGCCCTATTAGAAAGCTACACTAGTATGTCTACTTTGTAGATGTCTCAACTGAGTCTGGGAGGTTAAGTGACTTTCTCAAGTCACAGAGATAATAAGGCACAGGGCTGGGATAAGATCCCGGGCTTTTTGATCTAGTTAAAAAAGCAGGAGGATTTACAGTGTTGGAAGATGGGCAATGGCAGTGTCTACTGGCCAAAGTCTACTTTGGGCTGACACTGTGTCAACTGCTGGGAGGCAGTGGGTAGGAGATGTTGCAGGTAAGTTTCCTTGACCTTTAAAAACCCTGTGGTCAGGCCCTCTGTCCATCATGTCACATATCAACTGGCACAGGTAGTACAATTTGGCTAATACACATGTCACGTAAATAACATCTGATCACTAACTTAAAAAAACTGAATTTATAAAACACTCCCAGCGTAATCCTTTGGGGAGTTTGTTTGTTTTATTTGGATGATTCAGAAGTATTTTATTTTGTTTTTAATGTTTATTTATTTTCGAAATGGGGTGAGGGGCAGAGAGACAGGGAGACAGAGGATCCAAAGCAGGGGCTCGAACTCATGAACTGTGAGACCATAACCTGAGGCCCAAGTCAGACGCTTAATGACCGAGCCTCCCAGGTGCCCTTAGAAGTATTAAAAAAAATTTTTTTTACGTTTATTTATTTTTGATAGAGAGAGACAGAGCACAAATGGGGAAGGGGCAGAGAGAGAAGGAGACACAGAATCGAAAGCACGCTCCAGGCTCCAAGCTGTCAGCACAGAGCCCAACACAGGGCTCGAACCCACAAACCGGGAGATCATGACCTGAGCCGAAGCCGGCTGCTTAACCGACTGAGCCACCCAGGCGCCCCGCCCCTAAAAGTATTTTAAAACCAATATGAACTCTCATTCTGTTATTCAACAAATTATTTGTTAATCTACCCACTATGTGTCAAGCATTGTTTTAGATGCTGGGGTTACAAAACCTTCGATGAAAATTTTTGAAAGTTCTCTTTTTGTAACTGATCAAGTAGTAATAAGTTAAGATTCGAGGGGGAAAGAATACTAAAAAAATGTCAGATTAAAAAAACATTTAAAGAAATATGCAGCAATTCTAAAGGCAATTCTTTTATGGGCTTACTTGATGACCCTTTTCTTTGTTTTCACTTAAAATGCTCCCATTTTTCTCTTGCCCCTTTGTTCTCAGGAGGCGATTTTTAGTTCCAACGTGTACTGCATTATACACTCCTGTTCTCACTGCCAAAGCAGGAAAGTCAGAGTGGGGGTTTCAGCATCACTCGGACTAGATGATAAACAGTAAGAGCAAATTTGCTGCTGGAGTTTTTAAAAAATACCAAAAAGTAGTATTTCAAACCCCCTCCAAATGAAAAGTGGAGTGAATGAAATTAAGACTGTTATTCAAGTGCAATTACACTGCACATGTAAAATTGAAATGCTGAAAGTAAATCATACGTTTGGATATTACATTTCATATTTCAGTGTATGCTGAATAAGCTAGTGAAGTTTTATTATTGTTGAGTGTAATGTCAGGAGACAAACTTCTACAAATTTTATACATAACTTTTTCCATTTTATCTGTTTTCCATTTATGTCAAGTTGAACACATGGTGTGACTTAATATTCTCTCTCCTTCTTCCCCACATTTAATGCCAAGGAATCAAGCTCTCTCTTGATTATACTAAATTTAGCCTTAGGTAACCTCAGACTGAGGGGGTTTTTGTTTGGGTTTGGCTTTTTAATTCCAAGAAGGCTTTTTTTTTTTTTTTTTTTTTGCTTGCTTGCTTGTTTGTTTTATGTTGTATGGAAAAGGAGAGAGGAAGGACTTCCAAATAACCCTATAAACCTGGTCCTCTGGATGCTGACATATGGCCTGGGCAGGAGGGTGTGCATTATGGAAGACAATGTACCTACAGGCACTTCTTGCCAGCCCAAGACTCAGCTCATTGAAACAAGGTGATAACTGAAGGAGCTGTTTATAAAGTCAGTAAGATTTCACAGCCGTGGCAGGCTTAGGCACCCAGGTCTCACTGGGAGAACACAAGAGTAAACTTGGGAAAGAGGAGGGAGACGCCCTGCGCCTGCGCTCTGGGTGGCATCACCCCTGCGGAAGCGCGGTGACTCTGCGGTGGCACCGTTAAAGGTAACAACCGTCACAGAAGGATGGCTTCCAGCTTTAAGAAGCCAAATGTGGCCTCTACCAGCCAGAAAAGAAAAGTGGGTCCTAAGCCTGAACTCACTGAAGATCAGAAGCAAGAAGTTCGTGAAGCATTTGACCTCTTCGATGCTGACGGAAGTGGGACCATCGATGTGAAGGAGCTGAAGGTGGCCATGAGAGCACTGGGCTTTGAGCCCAGGAAGGAGGAGATGAAGAAGATGATCTCCGAAGTGGACAAGGAAGGCACAGGGAAAATCAGTTTCAATGACTTTTTGGCCGTGATGACTCAGAAGATGGCCGAGAAAGACACCAAAGAAGAAATCCTGAAGGCTTTCAGGCTCTTTGATGACGATGAAACTGGGAAGATCTCTTTCAAAAACCTAAAGCGCGTGGCCAACGAGTTAGGGGAAAACCTCACCGACGAGGAGCTGCAGGAAATGATAGACGAAGCCGATCGGGATGGAGATGGCGAAGTGAACGAGGAAGAGTTTCTTCGGATCATGAAGAAGACCAACCTATATTAAAGTGGGTTTCTCCCTCGAGCATAGTTAGAGACATTGAGTGGCTCATTGAGTTCCCTGCGTGCTTCCGTTTTGCGAAACCTTGAGTTAGAGGACAGCGCTATCTTCAACCCCAATTTGTCTATATACTTCTATTTCCAAATCTCTGGCTCAATTATAGAATTTTAAAGATGCTTTTCATGTGAGTTTTAGTTTTCAATTCTCAAAAGCAGACCTGAAGTGCTTTAAAGAGCCCTGATGCTTCAGTCCTCTTGCTCACCTTTCCCCCTGCATTGGTAACAACCATTGAACGGAAGGCAGGCCGGCTGGCTTCTTGGGGACAAACAGCCATGCAATTTGCTTGTCACTTCCTTGATGGTCTTATATTATCTTGCTTCACATATTATTTCTTAAATTCAAGTCATTCTTCTAGCATGATGAGGTAGAGTTGGCCAGTAGGTCCTCCTAGCCATTACTTTTCATTTAACTGAATATTGGTTTAAAGGAAAATAGTGCAGCAACTTAATTGGCCTCAGAAAAGATACTGTTCTAAAGTACAAGCTTGTCTTTGGGTGGTGGTAAATTATGCAATTTTGACTATTCTCCTCACATACAAATGATTCTTCATTTGTTTGTAAATCACTGTGGATTATCTAGCACCAGATGTATACCTGGGCTACAAAATAAATTTTAATATTGGCCCAAGCAAAGTATAATTTGTTTGAGAGATTAAGCTAACTAATGATTTTGAGTAAATATTTACAAAGGAAATTAAAAAATTATAATACATTTTGAGCTACTTAACTGTCCTTGGAAAGATCAACTAGTATTTTAGTTATACTATAACCTTCATTTTATCACTGCTTTATTACAAGCCAGTGTCTATGTGCTAATTCTTAGAACATCTTAGTTCTTGATACTTGATTTTCCCCCTCCGGTATATAGTTGATGCCAGAGCATTTGACATGTAAGTAGTTCTCTATTTTATAATCCTAAGACAGTATTTCACTGTGGCTTTTGTATGTGTTAATACTACTTGTTCTCTGTTCTAAATTAAGCCTTTCTTGTTTTGAAATAAGCGACCCTTTTGAATATCTATAAATCTGAAACTAGAGAAAATTTAAAAATATAATTGTGGGAAGATAATATAATCTATCTGCTAAGATGGAGGCCTAGACTAATGTTTTGATAGTAGACAACAAACCTATTAAACAGGCAAGATATTTTAGTTATAACTAAACCTAAATTAAATATTCATACAAAGTCCCATTAAGATAAATGCTGAAATTCTGGAAAATTTTTCATTTGCTTTGTCAGAGATTTTACCCTTCAGAGGGTGGTGGATCTAATCAGGGAAACTACTACTCTGAGCTTAATTCTCATTAACAGGGACTAATTTGTCAAAGCAGTAGTACTAGCTGAAGTGATGGGTATGTGGGCATTCACTGTGAGAAAGAATTTTGCTGAGGTGGCTGACACAGAACAGGGGAACTCACCCAGGCTGCAAATACTAACAGTTCAGGTTCAGGGTCTTAGTGTAGATTCAGGTGCAGTGGTATGGGATACAGGTGCAATTTGAGCCAGGATCAGTCTGAAGGGCCTAATGTGAGGAGGGCAATGGGAGGAGTGTGGTATTCTGGGAAGCAAGAGTTCCTGGCATCATGTTAAACCAGAATCTTGGCCCAAGGATCTACATGTGGATCAAGGTAGAAATACCAGAAACAAAGAAAGTTGGCAGAAACTAAGAGAAAGGGTCAGAGCCTCAGCCAACTGGACTAGGTTCAGTCTTGGCTTCTGTCCCAGCAGAGGATAGAAGTGAAAACCAGGAACCTAGGCTGAAGCCCAGCAGTCAGGCTGCCCAAATGCCATGGGGTCAACTGTGGAGGCTGTGCCCAGTACTTCAAGGGTTGCCCTGAGAGCACAATCCATCCCACAGGAAGGGAGCTCCAGATCTGCAGATAAAGCAGATGACAGGGAATTAAGGTCAGAACTACTTCCACCCTTGGTTTATTGGATCCTTGGGTGCTGCTTAAAAGATACCACACCATATTATGGGTCATTTATTTAGAGCATATGCTGCATCTTGGAAGATGGTACCCCATCCTCACTGGTTATTATGCCCAAGCTGGGCCCTCAAAGGCATCTACAACAGTCTTTTCCATTGCTCCACCAGCAATGAAAGCTTGTAGAAGCTTTCAACCACTAGATTCTAGACCACTAGATTCTGTGGCTATATGGCTACTCCTGCACTACTGATCCTCACTGGTCATCACTGTACTTCCTTTCCTGTAGAGTCAGTCCCTTGGTCCAATGTAATATGTGGGATCCCATGTCAGTATTATAAATACCCAGATACGTGTGAGCTCTACAAGGAGGAAAGACAAACTCATAACTGAAATATGTGTCAGGTCCAATCAAGATGAGTCACTGATCTTTCCAGAGTAGAAGAGATCCAATTAGACTACTTGACACCAAGAGGCCAATTGATCTTGAACGACTGTGATATTCTGCATTTATCAGCAGCTATACTACTAGGCTTGTGAGTGGTTTCCGTCTCTGCCACAATGACTGCTCCATTCATGTGCCTGTTGCACCAGCACTCAGGCAGCCAATGACAGAGGCAGACTGATGTCAACTGACCAAGTCATCCTGTCTTCTTAGTTGTTAGGTGTCTCTTTTATGATAGGCACTCCCAGACAGGTGAGTGATGTTTATTCCTGATGTTTCCTTTTCCAGGGCACCAAAAATTCAGCCCACTGGTTGGTCACCACTGTTTGAGTCCACATATATTCTAAAAAATTTTTATTTTAATGTTTGTTTATTTTTGAGAGAGAGACAGAGTGTGAGTGGGGGAGGGGCAGAAAGAGACAGAGACACAGAATCGGAAGTGGGCTGTAGGCTCTGAACTGTCAGCACAGAGCCTGATGTGAGTCTTGAACCCCACATGAGACATGAGATCATGAACTGAGCTGAAGTTGGGAGCTTAACTGACTGAGCCACCCGGTGCCCCAGAGTCTAGTCCCAGGACACCTCTCTTTCTGCACAAAGTGGAAGGCTAAGTGCACTACAAGAAATTCTGCCCTTGGGGAGGATTTCCCCTGTCACTGCCGTCTTTCTGATCCACATTTGAGCAGTGTTGTATTGCATCATAGTTCATCATACCAAGCTGACATATCCTTGAACCAAGTTCAGCTTTTTAATTCTTCCAACAGCTGGTCATAAGGGACCCTGTTTCTTGTGTGCTCATAGGTAGGAGCTGAGGGAGAGGCTGTGGTGCAACTTGGTGGATGACACAGAGGGCTTCCTTCTCAGGCAGCTTACTTGGGTCCTTTGGCCCTGCTTGTGTCTGATCCCAGATATACCACTTCTTTTTCTAGTTTCCTAAGGCAACAGGATTGTTCCTGTTTATTTATTGATTTTAAAATTTATCGATTTTAAATCTTCTTTTCTGGGGCACCTGGGTGGCTCAGTCGGTTAAGTGTCCAACTTCAGTTCAGGTCATGACCTCATGGTTCATGGGTTTGAGCCCTGCATTGGGCTCTGTGCCAATGGCTCAGAGCCTGGAGCCTGCTTCGGATTCTGTGTCCCCCTCTCACTCTGCCCCTCCTCCACTCATGCTCTGTGTGTGTGTCTCTCTCAAAAATAAACATTAAACATTTTTTAATAAAATAATAAATCTTCTAATATATGCATTTGATGCTATCAGTTGCTGTCTAAGCATTGCTTTGGTCTTATCCTACTCATTTTGATATGTGCATTTGCATTTTATTTCGTTCCAAATATGTTATAATTTTTCTTGAGAATTCTCTGATCCATCTACTATTTGGAAGTATGTTGTTTAATCTCAAATATTTTGTTATTTTCCAGCTATGCTTCTGTTCTCTTTTCTAATTTAATTCCTTGCAGTATGAGAGCATACTTTATATGAGGTCTATTATTTTAAATGTGCTAAATTGTGTTTTATGGTCCATAATGTAATCTTGTATGTTCTGTTTGAGTTTGAGAAGAAAGTGTAATTTCCTACTGTCAGATGAATATTCTATAGATGTCAATTACACACAGTAGGTTGATGGTGCTGTTGAGTTCAACTATATCCTTACTGATTTTCTGCCTGCTTGATCTATCCATTTCCAATAGAGGGGTATCAGTCTCCAGCTATAATTGTGGATTCACCTATTTCTCCTTGCAGTTCTATCGGTTTTTGCCTCACATTATTTTGATGCTCTATTTTTAAGCAAATACATATTAAGAATTTTTATGCCTTCTCAGAGAATTGACCTTTTATGATTATGTAATGTCCCTCTTTATCCTCGATAATTTTCCTTGTCTTGTCTGAAATTAATATAGCTACTCCTGCTTTCTTTTGACTAGTGTTAGCATGGTATATATTTCCACATTCTTTTACTTTTAATCTATCTGTGTATTTTTAAAGTGTTTTTTTTATAGACAATATATAGTTGGGTATTGTTTTTCTATCCACTCTTGCCATTCTCTTTTAATTGGTTTATTTAGGCCACTCATTTTAAAAGTGATTGTGAGTATAGTCAGATTAATATCTCCTATGTTTATGGGGTTCCTGGTTGGCTCATTCGGTTGAGCATCTGACTTCGGCTCAGGTCATGAATTCATGGTTGGTGAGTTTGAGCCCCATGTCAGGCTCTGTGCTGACAGCTCAGAGCCTGAAGCCTGCTTCAGATTCTGTGTCTCTCTCTCTCTCTCTGTCCCTCCCTGCTCGCATTCTGTCTCTCTCTCAAAAATAAACATTAAAAAAGTAATCAAAATTAAGAAAAAATCTCCTAACATTCATTACTGTCTTCTGTTCATTGACCTTTTTGCTCATTAATTCTTTCTTTTTTCCCTTCTTTTTCTGCCTTCGCTGGTTTTAATTGAGAATTTTATATGATTCCATTTTACCTTCTCTTATTAGTGTATCAATTATAGTTATGTTTTTTTCTAAATTTAGTGATTATCCTAGACTTTGCAACATACATTTATGACTGATTCAAGACCATTTTCAGATATCTGCTTCACAGATAGTGTAAATACTTTATTCCCAACTTGTCCTTCTCTTCCCTTACAACATTTCTGTCATCCTTAACATCTCACTTATCTGTATAATACAATCACTGAATATATTGTTGCTATTGTTATTTTAAAGAAGTTATTATCTATTAGATCAATTAAGATAAGAAAAATAAAATATTTTGTTTACCTTCATTATTCTTTCTCTGATGCTCTTTTCTTTATGTAGATCTGACTTTCTGACCTAAATCATTTTCCTTCTCTCCTAAAAAACTTCTTTCTTACAAGACAGGTATACTGGTGGCAGGTCTGCTAATTCCTTAAATTTTTGCTTGTCTAAGAAAGTCTTTATTTCTTCTTTACTTTTGAAGGATGGTTTCACTGAATCCAGAAATCTAGGTCAGTGGGTTTTTATTAATAATTAAAACATTATTTTTATTAATATTTTTTCAAAATATTAAGATTTTAAAAAAATGTTTATTCTTGAGAGAGAGAAAGAGAGAGAGAGAGCATGCACAAGTGGGGGAGGGGCAAAGAGAGTGGGAGACACAGAATCCAAAGCAGGCTCCAGGCTCTGAGCTGCCAGTCCAGAGCCAGAAGCAGGGCTCAAACCCATGAACCATGGGTTCATGACCTGAGCCAAAGTTGGATGCTTAACTGACTGAGCCACCCAGATGCCCTAGTGGTTTTTTTCTTTCAACACTTTAAATATTTCACTCCACTTTCTTGCTTGCTTGCTATCTGAAGAGAAGTCAGTATAACTCTTATCCTTTTTTTCTCTACATGTAAGGTGTTTTCCACACCACTGGCTCCTTTCAGGAATTTCTCTGTGATTTTTTGCATTTTGAATGTGATAATTACATGTAGATTTTTGATGTTGTCTGAATTTCTTAAATCTGTGGTTTGTGATACATTTTTTTTGTGTGTGGGGTTTTTTGGCTTTACATGCAACATGGGGCTTGAGCTCATGACCCTGAGCTCAAGAGTCACATGCTTTACTGCCTGGGCCAGCCAAGCAGTCCCTGAATCTGTGGTTTGTATCTGTCTTTAATTTTGGAAAATTCTCACCCATTATTACTTCCAATATTTCTTCTTTTCCTTTCTCTCTTTTTTCTCCTGGTATTCCCCTTATACATGTTATACCTTTTGTAATTGTCCCACAGTTCTTACACATTCTGTTCTATTTTTTCAATATTTTTTCTCTTTATATTTCAGTTTTGGAAGTTTCTATTGACATATCTTCAAGCTCGCTCACTCTTTCCTTGGCTACCAGTCTATTAATGAGCCCATGAAAGCCAATGAAAGGCATTCTTCACTTCTGTTCCAGTGTTTTTGATTTCCAGCATTTCTTTTCAATTCTTTCCTAGAGTTTCAATTTCTCTCTTTACATACACATCATTCCTTTATATTGTCTACTTTTTCCATTAGCATTCTTAGTAAACCTATTATTTAAATAATGATTAGATCCTGTTGGTTGTTGGTGATGATGAGTTTCTCTATAATGTTGATGGTTTTCTTTTTAGTTATTCTATCAGTTGTTGAGAGAGGGATGTTGATGTATCCAATTTTTATTGTGTATTTCTCCTTTCAGTTTTATTAGTTTTTGCTTCACATATTTTGCAGCTCTGTTGTTTGGTACACAGACATGTAGGATTGCTATAACTCCGTGGTGGAATGACCCTTTTATTATAATATAATGTTTCTCTCAGTGTCTGGTAATTTTATTTGCTCTGTAGTCTATGTTATCTGATACAAATATAGCACTTCTGCTTCCTTTCATTAATGTTTGCATGATTCATCCTTTTCCATCCATTTTCTTTTTAACTTGCCTATATTGTATTTGGATTGGATTGCTTGTGGACAGCATATATTTGGTCATGTTTTTGATCCACTCTGCCAATATCTGTCTTTTAATTGGCATATTCAGGCAATTCATATTTAATATAAATATTGAAATGTGAAGGCTTAATCTACTATTTTATTTTTTGTTTTCTCTTTGTTCTCTCTGTATTTTGTTTCTCTGTTTTCTTTTTCCTGCCGTAATATTGGCTACATAAACATTTTTTATCATTCCCTTTTGATTTATCTATAGTGTTTTAAAGTATATTTCTTTCTGGACTTTTATAGTGGTTGCTATATATATATATATATGTACATATATATATACATATATATATATATATGTACATATATATATGTATACAGGATCACAGTACACTGCTGTCGTCATTTTACTGGTTTGAGCAAAGTATGAAAACCTTTTCTCTCTTTACATCTCTTTACTTTATCCCATGTATAAAATAATTGTCTTAAATATTTTTTCTACATACATTTAGAATCAGATCAGTGTTGTAATTTTTGCTTTAGCCATCAAATAACTTAGAAAACTCAAGAAGAGTAAAAAAAGTTTTTACCATATATTTGCTTACTTATACTCTTTCTTCTTGATGTTTCACGGTTCCTTCTTTGAGAATCTCCCTAGCCATTCTTTTAGTGTACATCTGCTAGTGCAAATTCTCTTAGTTTTTTGCCTCTAAGAATACTTCATTTCTCTCTTCAATCCCAAAGAATATCTTCACTGGATATAGGAATCTGGGTTAACAGTTCTTTACTTTTGGCACTTTAGTAAATGTATAATATGCTGTCAAAATAAGAACTAAATTAAAATAAAAATTAATATACTCCAAGATTGCATTTATAAAAGTGCAATTACTTGTTGGGATTAGCAGTGGGTGTTGTATGGAAATCAATTTGCCAATAATTTTTTTTTTTTTAAGTGCAGTTCACTAACAAGGACAGAGACCCATTTCTATGACCTAAAGGACTATGCTCACTTCTGGGTGTTACATCTTAAAAGTAATTGGAGAGATCCTGGCCTGTTGAAAACAGATAAATAGGATGAGGGGATACAAAACCATTTCTTAAGATAAATGGTCCAGGGGTGGCTGGGGGGCTCAGGCAGTTAAGTGTCTGACTTTGGCTCAGGTCATGACCTGACGGTTCATGGGTTCAATCCATACATTGGGTTCTGTGCTGACAGCTCAGAGCCTGGAGCCAGCTTTGGATTCTGTGTCTCCCTCTCTCTCTGCTTCTCCCCTGCCTATGTTCTCTCTCTCTCTCTCTCTCTCTTTCTCAAAAATAAACATTAAAAAGTTTTTTTAAAAAGAACATTTTATTACCACAGTTGATGATGACTACTTATAGAAAACATGTCTGCCTTCTTATTGATCTGCCTAACGTGTTGATAATTCAGGGTGATGCTATAAAGTGATGTGTGTGATTTCAAGATTAGCCAGCACTTAAATAGCACTTACTCCATACCACTATTCTAGGAGCCCCTACATATTCAACTATCACTTTCATTTTACAGAAGAGGAAACTGAGACATGAAGAGATTAAGTAATCTGTGCAAGTTTACATACCTAGTAAGTGGCAAAGAGATGATTTGAACCCAGTCTGTCTAGTTCCTGAATCCAGACTCAAAACTAATATGGAGTCTACCACCTTAAGTCTTTAATCAACTTGTCAAGGCCTTTCCAGTCCAATGCATGGTGTCCCTTTTAAAGGGCATATACCTACCTAACCAATGCTCTGCTGCACTCAAAATAATTTTGGAACCCCTATTTTTGAGACAACCTAAAAATATTCAGCATATTCTTATGAACATTCTCAAGAGTCAAATCTAACTCCATTGAGACTGGGCTTCATTTTTAGAAATAGCTTCAAGTTACTTGTACTTAAATCTGATAACAGAGTGGCTGGAAAGGCTGGATATTATCATTTAAGGATTAAAACAGTAAATACAACTGAAATGATAAGTCTAATTTCTTTGAATGGTGTGTGAACTGGCTTTGAAGGTACTTCCAAAAGAGAAGCATTGGAAAGGTGATGACTGATGAACGCATCATTGGAATAAGTCTCTAATCACCAAGGCAACCCAGTATTTTGAAGGAACGACATTCATTGGGATGTGTACATCTGGTGATACTCTTCCTTCCAGAGTTATACATCACACAAACTCATTCTTTGCTTTGTAAAAGAGCTGTCCTTGAATGTATTAAGAAATAGAAAGAGGGAGGGAGAAAGCACCAAATAAAAGATCTCCATGCATTATAGCCTTAAATAACAGAGATCTTCCTTGGATGACTTTCAGGAGAAAAGACAAAGCCTATACCACCGCAAGTAGAAATAATAGTCATCGTATCATCTTAGGGCAGCAACAGCTTCCTAGTGAGAGAGACCCAAGTTTGAAGCCCACCACATAGCTGTTTCCTAGCTGGTTTCAGGGAAAATCACCTCTCTAACCCTCAGTATGTTTATCTATGAAAGGAGGGGAATTATATTACCTTGTCAGGATATTGTCAGAAATAATTTATATAAAGTGCTCTGACACATAGCAGACCAACAAAGGGAAGATATTAAAAATAACGATAGATGAAGTGTACCAAAAAAGATACAGTAGACAAATAAATGAATCCTTCTCACATACAAAGTGCATTAAACTTAGAAAACTGCCATCTAAAATAACAGTGTCTCCTGATCCAACGCTCACCATCCAGGACAACTGAGACGGGTTTGGGGGACCCAGTTAGGGGGAAAATATTTTTAAATTTTATGGCCCCTTAGCAAGGGTAGACTTTCAATTTCTGTTGGCTTCCCTGCTCTCTAGCTACCTCTTCCATCATCCAGAGTATGTAAACCTGAGGCCCAGGGGCAGAATCTGGCGAGTACGGACCCACTTGGCGGGTGCATTAGAGCTGCCTGCAGCTGTACAGGGTGCACGTCCATGAAGCGCCCAGCCAGCAGGCAAGTGGAGGCTGAAATCCAGCCAGGACTCACTCATTAAGCCCAGCAGCACAGGGAGCAACCGCTCAGAGGGACCTTTTACTTGGCACGCTGGCACCAACTGTTTTATTTTTCCTGCTTTATCTGCCCAGAGGGGTGTGTGTGTGTGTGTGTGTGTGTGTGTGTGTGTTTTCTGCTTTGCACAAGACATTGTATACACTACTTTTGGTCCTGCCATTACAATGTTTTTCTGTTTTGTTTTTTGTTTTTTTAGCCAAGTGAGTCTGCCAAGTTTGGAAAGTCAGGAATTTCCGGGGAGAATCTGTATTTCTAGCTTCTTTTGGAAAACTGGATCTTCTTTCTATAGTAGGTCCACATTCCTTCTTGACAACAATTTCACTGGACCCAAAGGACCACTGCTCCTTTCAGATCTGCAGTGCCTGGTTCTCTGAAGACCTGAGAGCCTGTTGGGTTTCCCTGCTCCAGGTGGATTCTGTTTCTGGACTAACAGGTCTGACTTCCCGCTTGTGGCACAGGTGCCTCCAGAGGGCAGCACTTGAGTGCATATGAGTGACAAGTGAGGGATGATACTGTTAGGACAGAGACAGTCCTCTCCTTGCTGCTCCTGCTGCCCACTTCTCTGGAGAGCCAGAGAAAGCAAGTCCCTCTCAGGTCAGGCAGTGGATGTCCAGCCTCTCGGCAGGCAGAACAAAACCACTCCCTGTGCTTGCCAAGGAATGAGGAAATGCGGCTGGTACTTCAGAGGCTGCCAGCAAAACTCAGGTGACCTCCTGGGCTATACCAACCCATTTCTTGTCTTGATCAAAACAATCAGGAGATAAATGCAGGGAGACAGCCCATCCCTACAAAACCATGGGGGGAAAAGAAAATAAATCACTGTGACATGGATGCATGTATGAATGCTCGGGCAGTTCATGGAATTGTCGGCGCAGCTTTCAGAATTCAGGATTGGTGGAAGCCATGGTGGAGCCCACTGATTTCAATCCATGCTCCCGATGGGCCCTGGTTAACTGATGTTAAAGAAACCAAGAGCTGTGTACACTATTTACGGCTAGATTAAGCCGATTACTCTAGCTTAGCCTACTTCCAATGTACAGATCTTACCAGTGCTCTGTTACCTGCTTTTCTCTCCCAGGGACTTCTCTTTGGACATTGAAAACAGAGATCCTGATGAGACCATTTTTTACCTGTCTCATTTGAGAACAAGATTTTCTAACTCTCCCATCAACACTGATGAAACCCCTCAGTCCCAGACTGTGACTTGTAGAAGTTTCCAAAAATATGCAGCAGCACAACTACTCAGAGAGATGAGATGCTGTTACCTAATAAAAATACCATAAATACAGAATGATGAACTACCATGGGAAATGAATCGATAGAGAAGGACACATTGGAATGTGGGAGAGTAAAAATCACTTAAACTTTGCATGACCTTGAGGAAAGTCATTGCGGTATGTTTTCCAGGTCCCTCAGATAGCGTTTTGAGATGTGGCTGCTTTCCAAGTCTTACTATCTAGTCAGCTGAACTTAGACCCTTTCTGAGCCTTCTTCCTTGGACAGCCTGGAGTCCCTCTTGAGTCCAAAGGGTTGTCAACTTTCTGTACTCGGTAGCCTTTGGGCTGGATCAGTTAATGAAACAACGAATTCCATGGAAGAATCTTGTTTGTAGCAATGGGGGCAGAGGTGCCTCTCTTTGATAATTTAGAACAGTGGTGAGTGGAGGGTCAGATCACCCTGGGGTGGTGTCACAAGCTGAGAAAGTGGCTGTGGCACTGCGCTCCTCTATGGTTTTCTACAGCTGTTCCAGATTTTCCATGGGCTCACCTTTAAATTGAAAGAATTTCTGCACTTTCAAGAATTTGAAAACAAAGCCATGTGTGAGAATATGAGATCCACTCATATGCCCTTGCAAGAAATAGGTTGCATTCCTTTTTCCGTACTTAAAAAAAAAAACCCAAAAAAAAACAACTCTTTTTTTTTCCAGAATGCCATTTATGTAAATGATCCCAAATTAATCTTTAGCATGTGCCCATGTTGTTTTGATTTACTAAACTTTAAAAATATGCCCATTGTTCCCCTTTAACAGCTTTGGCAACTATTTCAGAAATTGAAATATATGAGCAAATTAGCAAAATGAGTAGAATTACCAAGTACCATTCAGTAAGCACTAAAGGTACAAATACCTCTACAATACATAAAAAGCATCATTATAGATCTTATGATGCTATATCAGGTTTCTTGTTTAACTTCACTTTTAATTAACAAAATACAATGAAATTATAGAGAGAAGCAAAATAATATCATTAACAGAATGGTATTTTTACATGTCTTTAAGTGATTTTCTTTTTGTTTCTAAGGTAATTACGTGATGCAGTAGAAAGAACAAAGAGGATTTTTGTCACATTGGGCAAATCACTTCTGCGATCCTAGTTTATTTATAAAATGGGGTTGGTAATTCTCATATCACAAGGTTGAAAGGATTAAATGAAACTCTATATAAAATGTCTAATGGAGGGGCGCCTGGGTGGCGCAGTCGGTTAAGCGTCCGACTTCAGCCAGGTCACGATCTCGCGGTCCTTGAGTTCGAGCCCCGCGTCAAGCTCTGGGCTGATGGCTCGGAGCCTGGAGCCTGTTTCCGATTCTGTGTCTCCCTCTCTCTCTGCCCCTCCCCCATTCATGCTCTGTCTCTCTCTGTCCCAAAAATAAATAAAAAACGTTGAAAAAAAAATTAAAAAAAAAAATAAATAAAATGTCTAATGGAGTTCCTGGAACAGTGTACCCAGCATAGGTAGCTCCTATGTGCTTTCTCAGGTGATGGTGACATACAATGCTTAAGTAAATTTTTTAAAACATTCAAAAAAGTCGACTTTAAAATTATTTAAATTATTTCTTTTTGGCACCGGAAATGTCAGTGACTGCCATAATCCTAAAAATTAATAATGATTTAAATCCTAAGTATCAATCAAACTATTTCCCTTAATATCACATCACATAGGCAAATCTTAATTTTGGTGACTGGTTTCCTCTTAGCAAACTCTTGTTTGGCCTATTATCACTTGCATGCTGTTATTATACTCAGCAGTTGGATCTTTATTTTTTTATTTGCTTCGGAAGCATTTGCCTTTCCCACCAAAATTCAAAGCAATCCATTTGCCAATTTTTTCCCCTAAAATCTCTCATAAATTATAAATATTATATATTGGCTAAATATTTCCTGTACTTAAAGGATACATAAATCAGTACCTATATGATGTTTCTCACTAATAAAAGGAGATTATCTGGTTCAAGAGCCAACCAGGCAGTTTTATGGCATATCGTGTTTCTATAGTTCAGCCAAAAGTTTGAGCAAGTTAGACTTGCTGCAAAAAGTCTTAAATTGTTCTCAACCATTTCCTCACTTAGCATATACAAAGATCAGAGATGGCCATTGGTACAACAGTTATATGTGCCGATTCCTGTAGACAGCTAGAACAAGGGGCTTGCAGTTTATAGAGGGGAAGGCTGGCAAAGTGTTTGGAAGTACACCCAGATACCTGAGGAAACTGGTGGAAAGGCTTGTTATTTCTACAAATATGCTATATATAGTACATGATTTTACACCCAAGGAACCGATTAGATTAAACAGTTTTACAAAGTTTGGGGTTAAGAGAATATTGGCAATGAAGGATTTTTATTAGGACTTCTGGACTGGTTCATCAGGGAAGTTACTACATGCCAGTTAGAGAAGGTTCTAAGTTTTACGAAACTCAAGATAACTGTCAAAATGCTATAATAGTTTGAATCACCTTTGAATAATACCTCTTAATGAAGTTCTGTCATGAGAAATCAAAATCTGTATCTTCAATTGACCCTAATTGTAGGGTGACCAACTGTCCTAGTTGACGTGGGACTGAAGGCTTCTCAGGCTGAAAGATTTCAGGGCTAAAACCAGGATAGTCCCAGGCAAAGCAGGAAAGTTGGTCACCCTACCTGTTGGCCTCGGGTGCATCATCAGAGTATTTGGATTACTCCATGCCTCAAAAATTCACCTGGCTTGCCTGACTCTAGATGGTCAATAAGATTTTATTCATTGCCTCCTGGTGCCAGGATCCAGAGATGATTCTTGATGGACAAGCATCACTAGCTGAAATATTTTATAATTCTCATGCTTTGTATCTTAGGCTGATAGTCCCACATGGGTACCCTTATTCCAGGTTTATGTTGCTTTTGGGGAAATTAGATTCAACTCAGCAGAGCAGGATGACCAAAATTAATTCTTACAGTAGATTCTGTTCTGGTTGTGCTATTCTTATCTAAGTTAGATATGATATCAAGAAACTTTAAAAAAAATTTGTGTGGAGAGGCACCTGGGTAGCTCAGTCGGTTAAGTGTCTGACTCCAGCTCAGGTCATGATCTCATGGTTCATGGGTTTGAGCCCCACGTCAGGCTCTGTGCTGACAAGCTAGGAGCCTGGAGCCTGCTTCAGATTCTGTGTCTCCCTCTCTTTCTGCCCCTTCCCTGCTCTGTCTCTGTCTCTGTGAAAAATGAATAAACATTAAAATTTTTTTTTTAAAATTCTGTGTGGAAATGAATTAAAATGGGTCAAAAATAGAAAGTAAAGAGCTTGCCCACCTTCCTGCTTACCTTCCCCCAAATATTCAGTTATAAATGTAGTATGCACCTTAACATTATAGTTTACTTCCACGAAGATTTATTAAATGATCACTCTGAGCCAAGCCCTGTCTAGGTGCTGGGGATATGAGGATGCATGAGAAATGGTCCTTCCCTCTGAAATCGCCCATCCATTGGGATTGGCCTTTGTTTGCCATCCTCTTCCCCAGATCCATTCTCTACCTTTCTCTGCCCTCCTCTGTGCCCCCAGAATTCAATCTCTATGAACTACATCTTTGAGGCACCCTGGAACTTTGTGGATTCTGGCTGAATTCAGCAAATGAGAGGCATTGTTTTGGCCTGTCTACTAGTCCAATTCCTTCCTCCTAGGTCCTAGTACTCACTGAGCTCCCATACCCCATAACAGATTTCCTCTCCTCTGCCTACTTCTGCAAATGGCCTCTTCATAAATTATTTTTACAATTTCATTTGAGTGTACATTCTGTTTCCTGTGCAGACCTTGACTGGTCTTATATGTAAACTCTCGAAATAAAGGAGGGAATGCGCAATAATAGAGGTATATACAAGTAGAATGGTGTGACAAAGCAGGATCAAGAATGTTCTGAGAATGGAAATAAATAAATGCATCTTGATCTGAACATTGAAGGATAAGTAACAAGTGGGAGAAACACCTGGAAGGAGCAATGTGTAGCATGGAGAGAAAATAAACCATGATGTATTCATGCAACTATTACCAGCTTGAGACAGCTGGCCCACTAAGTATAGGGAAGGAAGAAGTTAAAGATAGTCTGAAGAGATAGGCCAGGGTCAGGCCATACAAGTATGCTATGCAGTTCTGTTCACTTTACACACACACGCACGCACACACACACACACACACACACAATGTACCAAACTCTATTCTAGGCACTTGAGATTCATTAGACTATAAAACAAAGGTATCTCAAAAGAATACAAATAAGCAATAAATATAATACACACATAAATTATATAATCTGTTAGAAGGTGCTAAGTGTTACGGCAAAAGAAAAAGAAGAAGGAATAAGGGAGACGAGGAATGAGGTGAAGGGGGTAGGCTGTGATTTTAAAGAGGAGAATAGACCTCACGTCATTGGATAGGCCACTTGGAGAAGGTAATTTGTGCACAGAGTTGAAATAACTGAGGGAGTTAAAGAGTGGCTATCTGGAGGAAGAGCATTCTCAGCACAGGGATCAGCTGTGAAAAGGCTCCCTAGTAAGATCATGTTTGACATACTCCAGGAACATCAATAAGAACAGGGAAGCTAGAGCTGAACTGGAAATGAAGACGGTAATGGGGAATGAGATCAGAGAGTTTCAGAGTGGAGAAGGTCTTGAGGAGGCTTGTAGGCCATTGTAAATCCTTTGGATTTTTGCTCTAAGGAAGATGGGGATTCACTGGAGACTTTTGAGCAAGGAGTTACATGCTCTGATTGAACTTTAGTCTGTGGACAATGAGAAATAACTGAAGGGATTTCAAAATGGGAATGCCATGGGGGAAACATGTACTTAAGATCCTTGTTTCTCAAAGAGTGCTCCAGGACTAGCAGGCATCACCTGGGAGCTTGTTTAAAATGCAGAATCCTGGGGCGCCTGGGTGGCGCAGTCGGTTAAGCGTCCGACTTCAGCCAGGTCACGATCTCGCGGTCCGTGAGTTCGAGCCCCGCGTCAGGCTCTGGGCTGATGGCTCGGAGCCTGGAGCCTGTTTCCGATTCTGTGTCTCCCTCTCTCTCTGCCCCTCCCCCGTTCATGCTCTGTCTCTCTCTGTCCCAAAAATAAATAAAAAACGTTGAAAAAAAAAATTTTAAATAAAATGCAGAATCCCAGGCCCCACCTAGACATAATGAATCAGATTCTGTGATCTCATGTGGCTCATTTGCACAGTAGAGTTTAAGAAGCACTGGTTTAAAAGGCTCCTTGACTGTCTACCTAAAGTAGCCCCTCCCCTTCCAAATTACTTATGTTACCCCCATTTTATTTCCTTTGTAGCAGCTTTCATTCTCTGATATATTCTTGCACATATGATTATTTGTGTATTGTCCTCTTTCTTCCCATTGGAATGCAACATGAGCTCCCAGACCTCAGAGAGCATCTGTTTTCTTCCTGTCTTACCCTCCACATGTGGGACATGATAGGTGCCCAATATATATTTGCTGAATATGCTATTCCAAGGGCTGAGCTCACTGGATCCAAGGGAAGTACTATGCTAGGTGTAATGGAAATTTTAGAATGCATTTGGTATTTATATGCATCCTCATCAATAAATAAATTTATGTGGTGCTTGCCTATACAGATAAATTCCAACTTTATTTTATTTTTTGTTTTTTCAAAATTGAAAAAAGTTTAACTTTATTTTATTGTAGCTTTTAAAAAATTACAAAATAATATTTTTGTGCTACTAAAATCCAGACAATAAAAGATACAGGCTGGGACTGCCTGGGTGGCTCAGTTGGAAAAGCATCCGACTTGATTTCCGCTCAGGTCATGATCTCATGGTTCATGACCTTGAGCTCTGTATTGGGCTCTGCGCTGACTGAGCAGAGCCTGCCTGGGATTCTGTCTCCCTCCCTCTCTGCCTCTCCTCCTCTCTCTCTCCCCCCAAACACATTTTCTTTTATTTATTTATTTATTTATTTATTTATTTATTTATTTATTTAGATAAAGCACACACACATGAGCAGGGGAGGGGCAGAGAGACAGAGGGAGAGAGAGAATTCCAAGCAGGCTTTGCACTGAGTGGGGAGCCTGATGTGGGGCTTAAACTCACGAACTGGTGAGATCATGACCTGAGTGAAGATCAAGAGTCAGAGGCTTAACCAACTGAGCCACCCAGGTGCCCTAACACGCATTTTCAATGTATCATTTGGCTTAGTTGATTTTGTTTTTAGCCTCTTACAAGTTATGCTTTTACAACTTGTGAGCAAGGGTCTTTCTAAGCACAACAGGAAGCTAGATGCTAAACTGGAAAAGGGTTAACAGATTTTAGCTACTTTAAAAACTAAAAACTGGTTATCTTGATGGCAATGGAAAGCCCTTGAAGGCTTTTTTATTTTAAATACATTTATTTATTTACTATTATTTCTTAACGTTTTATTTTTGAAAGACAGAGTGCAAGCTGGGGAGGGAAAGAGAGAGAGGGAGACACACAATCCGAAGCAGGCTCCAGATAGCTGAGCTGTCAGCACAGAGCCCTACGTGGGGCTCCAACCCACTGACCATGTGCGATCATGACCTGAGCCAAAGTTGTATGCTTAGCCGACCGAACCACCCAGGCACTCTTAAATGCATTTTTTAAAAAGTTTATTTATTTTGAGGGAGAGAGAGCCAGGGAGGTGCAGAGAGAGAAGAGAGAATCCCAAGCAGGCTCCGCACTACCAGCGCAGAGCCCAATGTGGGGCTTGAGCTCACGAACTAGTGAGATCATGACCTGAAGTGAAACCAAGATTTGGATGCTTAACCAACTGAGCCACCCAGGAGCCCCTAGCCCTTGAAAACTTTTTAAACTACGTTTACATGATCTCAGTTGGTCTTTTCCCTCTGGGATCACCTAGCTCCCAGTTAATTTTTCATATTGGCCACAACTTTTTTTTTTTTTTTTACTATTTGCTCTTCCCTGTGATGTTGGTCTCCTTCCGTTGGCTGTCACTAAGTCTTCTAGTATTTTGGCTGCTGGTTATGCATCTGGAATGGCATGTATGCTGTGTAAGACAGGAGGATGTGGGAAGACAAGTGATGTGACCTCCTAGGTGCCATGCACCAGGAATTTAAAATCTCTTCCACCCCCAATGAGAAAGAATGAAATATGGCCTTTTGTAGCAACGTGGATGGAACTGGAGAGTGTGATGCTAAGTGAAATAAGCCATACAGAGAAAGACAGATACCATATGTTTTCACTCTTATGTGGATCCTGAGAAACTTAACAGAAACCCATGGGGGAGGGGAAGGAAAAAAAAAAGAGGTTAGAGTGGAATAGAGCCAAAGCATAAGAGACTCTTAAAAACTGAGGACAAACTGAGGGTTGATGGGGGTGGGAGGGAGGGGAGGGTGGGTGATGGGTATTGAGGAGGGCACCTTTTGGGATGAGCACTGGGTGTTGTATGGAAACCAATTTGACAATAAATTTCATATATTGAAAAAATAAATAAATGAAATCTCTTCCACCCCTGAGAGATGGAGATTTCTCTGGGGAGAAATTGTAATGGAGAGGATCGGAGGTGCCTGTGCCCAAACAGCTAGAGTGTATCAGAGCAGGGATGTAAAATTCTGTTTCTCCTCTTTCCTGCTATAGACAGGAAACCTGAAGGTCAGATAAGGGAAGTGACCTGCTGAAACCCACATAAGCTAGTGGATTTTGGAGCGAGGGCTCAATCCAGGTCTGGCTCTAGTTTTAAATTTCTCACTGGGCCAAGGTGCCTCTTCCTAATAGAGTTTACAAAATATAGTTAGAGAAACTAGAACTGCGCCACGGTCAGGGGACATTTAACAAACGAGGTGACCTTTGAGTAGGCCCCGTACTGATTATTACGTGCTGAGCACAACATGTTACCTAAGGACAACGCACCCGCCAAGGGAGGCACTACCGACAACGCCAAGCGCACAGACATGTTAGCTGAGCAGCAGAGGGGACCGGACCCCGGGACCTAATCACCACACGGCTCTGCCTCCCACTGTCAGGCTCCACCTAGCGCCCCGACCCTTCTCAACCTCGTTTCTGGGTCCTGAAGGCTACGAGGTTCCCGGGGATGGAGGGCCGGCTCTTCTAGGATCTCTGCCGGGCGCGCGGCGGCCGGGGGCCTAGGGACCGCCCGGGAAAATGTCAAATTCTGACTTTATAATGAGGTTTAGTGGGATATACTTCTTCATGCTGTATTCAAGCTTGATCTTTTTCATGAAAGATTTAGAAGTCTGGATTCAGTGCCTACTTTTGCTGCCTATATTTTATGAGCCTAAAATAATAATTTTAGTTCAGTCTGAATTGTTTTTTAAGAAATTGTTGGTCTACCTTTTAGTTACATGTGCTCTATGGCTCAACACAATATTTTCATTTGTATTAACTAAAGTGACATGTTCAGCAACTCCATAAGAAAGATAAGGTGGCTGTAATGTTTTATTTTACAGATTGATTCAACTCGTTCATTATACTCAAACAATGATGAAGCTTGGTGAGAATAAGAAAATAATAATCACAGAACTTTAGAATTGGGAGGAGTAATAGTTGGGATTATTTCTTCCAATTATTTCTAAATTTTGGATGAGGACACAGAGGTCTGGATTGCACAGAGTGGCACAGATTTTGATGAAAACTGACCTCTTAAATCAGTGATCTTTATACTATACCACTGGTTCTTTCTATCAGTGAGTTAGCCAACCTTTGCCTACAAAGGGAGCAATTTGTAAAAGAGAATTTCTATTCTATTTCTAAAATTTAGCTTTGTAATATGAATCATGTCCTTTAAATTTGTTAAATAAATAGCTAAATTAATGAAGACAAAGAAAGAAGAAAGAACAGAAACAAGGAACGAAAGAAGGAAGGAAGGAGGGAAAGGAGGAAGGAAGGAAGGAAGGGAAGGAAGGAAATAAATCTACTGAAATTAATTACTATTATAATCTACATAAATAATTTGGATTTTAAATTTTTGAACTTTTTCATTTTACTTCTTTTATACAGTCCCTCCTTGGTGTGTGTGTGTGTGTGTAGAATGTCCTCTTGTTACTGTGGAGGATTACTTCTACCAGGATAACACTCCTGCCTCTCACCCTTCCAAAGAAGAGTAGGTTGTTTGAATCATGGAGAATCCACTAGCCCATATCTCATCAGTTGTGAGAACGCATTAGAGATTCACTCACTTTCCTTCCCTTTCTGACCTTACTGGTGCAAGTCAGCAACTCCGGCTGTGTACAGGACACATGCAAGGCTCCCAGTTTGCAAAACTGCAGGGGACTGTTGACTTTGTATCTTGGAGTTGGGCTGCACATAGGAAACAGCACAAATGGCACAGGCTTCCTCATCTGCTCTCTGCCAAGTAAGTATCCCAATAGGAAGGGCTGAGGTTGTCTGGCTATGCCAGTGGCAGAATGGGTGAATCTAATCAGGGGTGACTTAGTAACAAGTCCATTATGGTCACATATATAAGACATGCTGTCCAAGTCTGACCTTAGCAACGTAGCCTGACATTTTGAAGTCCATCTGTCTGACTCCTCAGCCTATTTCTCGGTTGATACTCCACATACCTTCTTTCTGTCTTTCTTACCTAAGATGACCTTGCTTCTAGGTCTCCTTGGTTACCAAATAGCCATTTGGAATATTTTATAATCCACTTAAATCTTAAACATAATGATGTCATAATTATGAAAATAATGGGGTTTGTATGAAATATTGCTTAATCTTAAGAACAAAATGGCAGCTGTAAAAACAGATGAAATAATTAGAGGAAGAAACTTTTTGGAAGCTTCAGGATATTTAAAAAGTAGTTAGTACTAGTTAGTAATAAACTTAGGTTTTCAGAAATTACACTTAAAGGAGGAACATGGATTACAGAAAACAATCTGCCACTACAGGATAAAGCACTGGTATTGCTAAACAACAGGTTCCTTTTTCAAAAAAATGTGGGCTTGTTGAAAAAGTACGGAGATGTCAGCCATGACTTCAAATGGTCCCTAACTTAGACAACAGCAAACTAATGAGCAAGAGTTCTCAGGGTTGAAGTAGCGCTGATTAATTTACTATGACTAACTTTTCCAGAACTGTGCTCTTCTCTTCCTAAGAAAAATACCCAAAGCCCTGCTTCTTCCATGGGCCGACTAGTCACCTCTCAGGATAGGACACATCTGTTTTCAGGTGTGGACTGTAATTGCTCAACAGTGACATTAAGCTACTTAAAATACTAATAGTTCAAATTTTGCTTTGAGATGATCTGTTTGCCAATAGAGCTAAGAGGTTTCCAACTAAAACAGATAATTAGTGGGTAATCAAGACAGCTGAAATGGGGTGTGGGCTGGACTTTGAGTGTGTCCTGTAATTGCCCATCCCGGTGCCCAAGTGGAGCACAGATAAAGTCTAAACAGCAGTTTGCTCAAATACGGAGACTAAGGGCCCTCAAAAGGCAGGTGGGCTAGTTCAGAGCAGTCAGTGTGACCCACTTAGAAAGTACTAAGCACATAATAAGTATTGACCGGCTAATTCCTCCAAATTTTAAAGGGGACCATGATGATTCTGAGATGTCAGTAGCCAGAGAGACCCAGGCTACAACTGGCTATGGTGACTAAGAGTTCTCTAAATTGTTTTTAAACAAATCATTAGCTGGATTTTCAGTTCAGCTAATCAATTATTAAATTATAGTGGGCCTGAAATACTCATCTATTGCATTATTTATATGCTGGGTTTTTATACTTTATCTACTTAGAATGTGTTTGCATATATTCAAAAAAATGCCAGCTATATAAATAATCTTCAAAATGTTTTATCTGAGAGTTTATTTACTCTATTTTGTATTGTGGCTTATATTTCCAAAGAAATTTGTTTGGCCTATATAGGAATATATGTATCATAAATTTCAAATTAAAAAAAATGCTTAAGGTTGTAATGGGTCCTATCAAAACAAATTTGTGTAGAGAAGAGAAGATCAAGGTGGCAGAGCAGGAAGATCCTAAGCTCACTACCTCCCACGGACACACCAAAACTACAACTACATATAGAACAACTCTCTGAAAACAACCTGCAGGCCAGTAGAACAGCCTTTCCACACCTGAAGATATAAACAAAAAGCCACATTGAGACAGGTAGGAAGGACAGAGATGTGGTCTAGTCGGGAACTACAGCCCTGGTACAGTGAAACACATGGGAGAAATGTCATGAATGTGGAGGTCCTTCCTGAAAAGCAAGGAATTCAAGCCTGACATCAGGCACCCCAGCCCTGGGTCCCTCCAAGGGAAGACAAGCCTCCATAACACCTAGCTTTGAAAATCAACAGGGCTTAACTCCAGGAGAGCTGAGACTCTGCTCTCAAAAGGCTCATGCCACTGGGTGTTGTATGGAAACCAATTTGACAATAAATTTCATATATTGAAAAAAAAAAGGCTCATGCACAAATTCACTCACTCTGAGACCCAACACAGAGGCAGGAGTTTGAAAAACTCCCAGGCCACGTATGAAGGAGATTTATTGACTAGTTTTAGGGAATGTGCCAAAGGAGCAGGAAGTTGTAAGAATCTTCTCTAGGGATAGGACTGCTGACAGGCCCCATTTTCCTTAATCTCCTTTTAACTAGCATCTACCTTGATGAGTGACATTTCTGATACTTCCCATCTACCTTGCTACCACCATTCACCCTACCCAGGTGGACCTGCTCTGCCCAATTCACCTACTCTGGCAGGCACTCCTCCAAAGTGACTCCCACCCTACCACACACCATGGATAGCTCAGCCAGGACCAGAGTCCCTCTCCAAAGATACTTCCACCCTGCCACACCCAGAGAACATCCTCCCCACCAAAGCAACTCCCACCCCTGGAAGGGGGCAGCCCTGCCTACCAATGCACTGCAATAGTCAGGGCTGGGCTTTACAACCAACCACATCAAGGACCAGCCCCACCCACCAGTGCCCCCTCAGCATCAATAAATGAAACAGAACAATAAATAATAGAAAATAATAATGAGACTAAAAGCTAGTTCTTTGGAAAGATAAACAAAATTGATAAACCTTTAGCCAGACTCATCAAGAAAAAAGAGAGAGAGAGAGAGAGAGAGGACCCAGATAAATAAAATCAGAAATGAAAGAGAAGAGGTTATAATCAACACCACAGAAATACAAAGGATTATAAGAAACTGCTACAGGGGCACTTGGGTGGCTCAGCTGGTTAAGCATTGAACTCTTGATTTAGGCTCAGGTCATGATCTCATGGTTCATGAGTTCAAGACCCACATTGGGCTCTGTGCTGACAGTGCAGAGCCTGCTTAAGATTCTCTATTTCTCTCTCTGCCTCTCTCTCAAAAATAAGTACATAAAAATAAACACTTAAAAAAACAGGTATTATTCTGCCATAAAAAAGAATTAAATCTTGCCAATTGTGACAACATGAATGAATCTAGAAGGTATTATGCTAAATGAAATAAGTCAGACAGAGAAAGACAAATGCATATAATTTCACTTACATGTGGAATCTGAAAAACAAAACAAATGATCAAACAAAAAACCAGATTCTTAAATGCAGAGAACAAACTGGTGGTTGCCAGAGGGGAGGTGGCTGGGGGGATGGGAGGAATAGGTGAATGGGATTAAGAGGTACAAATTTCCAGTTATAAAATAAATAAGTCACGGTGATGAAAAGTACAGCATAGGGAATTATAGTCAATACTATTGTAATAATGTTATATGGGGACAGATGGTGACCACACTGATCGTGAGGAACAGTGAGTAATGTTCAGAACTGTTAAATCACTATGTTGTGCACATGAAACTAATATAGCACTGTATGTCAACTAAACTTCAATCATAAATTAAAAATAAAAAAAAACATTAAAAGGATCACATATCACAATCAAGTAGGATTTATTCCAGGCACGCAAGGATGGTTCAATATCTGCAAATTATACCACATTAACAAAATTAAGGATAAAAAGCATATAATCATCTTAATATATGCAGAAAAGCACTGGGCAAAATTTAACATCCATTTATGATGAAAACTCTCAACAAAGTGGGTACAGAGGGAACATACCTTAGCATAATAAAGGCCATATATGACAAACCCACAGCTAACATCATACTCAATGGTGAAAAGCTGAAAGTTTTTCCTCTAAGATCAGAAAAAGACAAGGATGCCCACTTTTACCACTTTTATTGAACATAACTCTGGAAGTCCTGGCCATAGCAATCAGACAAGAAAAAGAAATAAAAGTCATACAAATTAGTAAGGAAGAAATAAAACTGTCACTATTTGAAGATAACATATGATACTAGAAAATCCTAAAGACTCCACCAAAAACTACCAGAACTAATAAATGAATTCTGTATGGTTACAGGATACAAAATCAATATACAACAATCTGTTGCATTTCTATATATTAATAATGAAATAGCAGAAAATGAAACTTAAAAAAATCTTATTTACAATCTTATTTGATTGTAAATCAAATTTACAATTTGGTTCAAAAAGAACCAAATACAAAGGAATAAATTTAAGCAAGGAGATGAAAGACCTATACTCTGAAAATTATAAGACATTGATGAGAGAAACTGCAATTGACACAAATAAATGGAAAGCTATACCATGCTCATGGGTTGGAAGAATTAATATTGTTAAAATGTCCATACTACTCAAAGCAATCTACAGTTTCAATGCGCTTCCTACCAAAATACCAATAGCATCTTTCACAGAACTAGAATAAATAATACCACAAATGATCCTGAATGGAATCACAAAGACCCTAAAGAACCAAAGCAATCTTGAGAAAGAAGAACAAAGCTGGAAGTATCACACTCCTTAATATCAAACTATACTATGAAGCTAAAGTAATAAAAATAGTATGGTACTGGCACAAAAACAGACACATATTTCATGTGAGAAATAAACTCACATGTATATAATCAACTAATTTACAACAAAAAAGGCAAGAATAGGCAATGGAGAAAAAACAGTCTCTTCAACAAATGGTGTTGGAAAAACTAGACAGCTATATGCAAAAGAGTAAAACTGGACCACTTCCTTCCACCATATACAAAATAAACTCAAAATGGACTAAAGACCTAAATCTAAGGCCTGAAACAATAAAACTCCTAAAAGAAAATATAGGTAGTAAACTCTTGGACATTGGTCTTAGCAATATTGTTTTGGATCTGTCTCCTCAGGCAAAGGGCAACAAGCAAAAATAAACATGTAGAACTATACCAAACCAAAAAGCTTTTGCACAATGAAGGAAACAATCAACAAAACTAAAAGGCAACCTACTGAATGGGAGAAGATATTTGTAATGATATATTCAATAAGGAGTTAATATCCAAACTATGCAAAGCACTCCTACAACTCAACACCAAACAAGACAAAAAACAAAAACAAAACAAAACCCACAAACAGTCTAATTAAAAAATGGACAGAGAGGGGTGCCTGAGTGGCTCAGTCAGTTAAGCATTTGACTCTTGATTTTGACTCAGGTCATGATCTCACAGTTCGTGGGTTTAAGCCCTGTGTCAGGGCTCTGTGCTGACAATGCAGAGCCTCCTTGAGATTCTCTCTCTCCCTCTCTTTTTGCCCCTACCCTACTCATGTGCACTCTCTCTCTCTCTCTCTCAAAATAAATAAATAAACATTTTTTTAAATGGGCAGAAAGTAAACATTTTTCCAAAGAAGACATGCAGATGGTCAACAGACACATGAAAAGATGTTCAACATCACTAATCATCAGGGAAATGCAAATCAAAACCACAGTGAGGTATCACCTCACACCCATCAGAATGGCTAGTATCTAAAAAACAAGAAATAACAAGTGTTGGTGAGGATGCAGAGAAAAGGGAATCCTCATGCACTATTGGTGGGAATGTATACCGGTTCAGCCACTGTAGAAAACAGTATGAAAGTTCTTCAAAAAATTAAAAATAGAACTACCCTATGATCCAGTAATTACACTTCTGGGTATTTATCTGAAGAAAATTAAAACACTAATTCAAAAAGATATATGTACCCCTATGTTTATTGCAGCATTATATACATTTACATTTATTATAGCATAGGTAACATAGTCAATAATATTACAATTACTTTGTATGATGACAGATAGTAACTAGACTTATCATGGTGATATTTCATAATGTATATGAATGTCAAATCACTATGATGTACATCTGAAACTAATAAAATATTGTATGTCAACTATACTTCAATTACAAAATATTTGTGTATAATAACGTTACTCAAGGTCATTGTTCCTGATCATGTGCACAGCCCGCCCTCTAGTGTTTCTTTCTAAAACCTACCAAATTTTAAACCATACTCTTAATCTCAAAATATTAGGCTAATAGGATTATGAACTGTGTCATCAAATTAAAAGAACCAGGCTAAATCCCTGACAGAGATGAAAGTTAAATCAGAGAAAATTGAAGGCCCTTTAAGAAGCGGGTGGTAACCTCACTGGAGAAATACTGCAAAGTTAGTGGTAAATATATATTAAAAAGTTTCATTTGGTAAAATAAAGTCTTAATAGAAAGAAGAGTTAGTTCATAGGATAGGTGTAGATATGTAAAATGGGATAGTTTTGTAACTACTAGTACCAGTGTTATTTTATTAAAAAGACAATCCAGATGTTGATTAAATAATGAAATTATTTCTTCCCAAAATAACAAATATACATAAAGCAGGTAAATATCTCTTTGGGAAGAGTTAGGATAATCTAACTTATTTGTATCTGGAATGTTTATAACAAAAGTATATCAAATTAAATTTAAAAGAACATTCATTATCTGAAAAGAAAAAAAGTAATTGTACATTATTCATGTATCTTGATGGGTTTCATAAGACATATAAGAAAAATCTGTGAGGTTATTTTTGCTTTCGTGAAAGAATAAGTCATAAACTACCCAGGGTAAAAACTTACTTGAGCACTCAGAATTTTGGAGGAAAAAAATATCCTTCTGACATATTTTAACTAATTCTGTATTTCAGGCTGTTTCTGTTGACAAGAACATACAATGAAGTATGGATTCTATGGGGCTGTGATCCATACTATTCGATGTCTTGAAGTTCAAATACTTCAAATGATGACCTTATTTAACTGTCATAAAGAATGTAAACAAAATAGGGACTTGGGTTGTCTTTTTTTTTTTTTTTTAATTTATATTTCAGGTCTCCTTATGTCTCAGGCATATTAGCATAACTTGTCTAAAATCATAAAGAAAAATTGACAGAAAACTGCTTGAGATCGCCATGTGTTTTCAATTGATGCTGGCAAAAACTAACCTAATGGAAGGCATTTGGTACAGGTTTATTTTTCCTTTGCAGTAACAGCAGGAACATGAAGCCATCACTCTTGGTGTTTATTGTGTATCTGCTATGGTTGGAAGGACGTCACTGCGCACCTACTTGGAAGGACAAAGCCGGTATCCATGGAAACCTGAAGGGTATGTTTGGTTTCTTTATCTGCTCTGTGTCCTGTTTGCATGTTTGCATGTGTTGCTGGCGTATACAAGTGATTTACGGTTGAGAGATAACAGTATTCATTACGGCCCTCCAGTTTCACGGTAGGATGTTCTCTCAGCACTTAAACCAAGTACACATGATGCCAAACATCTGGAATAAAAGTAGAGAATTCCAGCCGAGTATCTGAGAACGTTCACATATCCAGATGTTTGCTATCACACAGATAAAACTTGCCAACTTTCGGGCTGCATTTCTTGGTATCATCCAGATGTTTGGTGTCCTCTCAGCACGGTTTTAACGAACAGTGAAATTCTTTTCTAGCATTTGAAAAATTTAAACAATTAAAGTTATCTGTGCAGTTATTCCTGAAATAGTGAAAGAATGGGTTATAGTGACATTGAATCTGGTTAGTCTATGTTCATGAACTTGTGACCTTTGCTTGACGATATATGCTTTGGGTACTGAATACTTAGAAAAATAAATTAGTTAAAATGCTGCTTTAGGAAGGTCTATGATTAAACTCAGAAACAAAAATAAGTTCCTTTGAAAGCCATACTGACTACTGCAAAGAGAGAATGACAATGAATTTTATACCCACCAAAAGCTTATTAAAGATGTAGAAAAGAGGTGTCTGGGTGGCTCAGTCGATTGAGTGTCAGACTCTTGATTTCATCTCAGGTCATGACACCAGGGTTGTGGGATTGAACCTTGCATCGGGCTCCATGCTGAGTGCGGAGCCTGTTTAGAATTCTCTCTCTCTCTCTCTCTCTCTCTCTCTCTCTCTCTCTCTCACTCTCTCTCTCTCTCTGTGCCTGGGCACCTGGCTGTTTCAGTCAGTTAAGTGTCTTGATTTTGGCTTAGGTCATGATCTCATGAGTTTGTGAGATTGAGGCCTGCATCGGGCTCTATGCTGACAGCACAGAGCCTGCTTGAGATCCTCTCTCTGCCCTTTCCCTACTTGTGCTCTTTCTCTCTCAAATTAAATAAATAAACTAAAAAAAAAAAAAAAGGTATTCTCTCTGTCTCTCCCTGTCTCCCTCTGCTCCTCTCTCGTGCTTGCATGCTCTCTCTCCTTCTCTCTAAAATAAAAAAGTAAATACAATTTTTGAAAGGGTATATAAGAGATGTCCAGCAGGTTATTAAAGAATCTTGTATTATATGAGATACTTTCTAGTTTTAATGCCTCCTGGGAAGGCAATTGAAGCTGAAAGAAAGGGCAATTGTTCGCTGTGTTTGAGGTTCCCATTTGGCATTTAATATAAATTGTCTGTGAAGAAAATCTGAATTTTTTTCTAATATAAACACACTTGAGTTTTAAGTGAAAGAAAAAAAAACTGGATAACTGGAAACAGGCCCTGAGTGAAAGGACAAGAATGAGGTTAAATGAACTCTGACTTGTCTAGGAGCTCAGACACGAGGAATAGAAGGTATCATCTACATGGCAGCTGTGTCCGTGGGGCAGCTAACAGCCAATCCCATTGTGATCTGCTTCCAGAATTTGATGCTGCAAAAGAACAGCTAAGTCTCTATTTAAGGGACATAATGAAAACTGGTGAACTTATTGTATTCTGATACACTGCAATTTGATCAGATCTCAAAGGGAAAAAACTGCAATGCTTCTTTTAGGTTTTCCTGAGGCTGGAGACATAGATGGAGACGAAGAAGTGAAGAAGGCTTTGATTGGTATGAAGCAGATGAAAATCATGATGGAAAGAAGAGAGGAGGAACATACCAATCTAATGAAAACCCTGAAGAAATGCAAAGAAGAAAAGCAGGTACAGTAATTGGGAACAACACCTGCTCTTAAATATAGCTAGACCATAAATACTGCATCTGTTAGTGCAGTTGATGACTTATTTATTTTCCCTAACAGTAGATTTTCTGGAGAGCAGCTCTTAGTGGATGAAAACTTCAAAGGCAGAGTGGGCCTTTGAAGGACTCCAAATCCAGGAATTTGAGGGATTCATCTCTGTTGGGGAAGTGCTACTTTCTTAAAAATACTTTATCTTTAGTCCATTCTGACTCCGGATATGGAGTCAAAAGTGTTCATGGAGTTTTTGGCTAGATCTGTGGTCTCCAAAGGTTTTTGAGCCCCCATCCCTATTACTAATATTATTCTTAGTGTTCATTCCTAAATTTATGCATATTAGTTTATTTGTAAATTAGACACACGAATTGCTACCATTAATATCTCAAGGCAAAAAATAGATGTAGGATGAGGTTCATCACTAGCTAGGGTGGATGTTAAATCCACATTTCAAATAATCTGGAAAATATTTTGAAACTTTTTAGTTGATGGCCAGGTCTGATTAGATCATAGTTTTACTTTGTCATGTGACCAACAAAGAGCTTATAATGAAGACGTTTCAGCGCTGCCGCTTGCTTCTTGTCTACCTGAGCTTAAATTATTCATATTTTTTTTTTTTTTTTTTTTTTTTTTGGGACAGAGAGAGACAGAGCATGAACGGGGGAGGGGCAGAGAGAGAGGGAGACACAGAATCGGAAACAGGCTCCAGGCTCTGAGCCATCAGCTCAGAGCCTGACGCGGGGCTCGAACTCACGGACCGCGAGATCGTGACCTGGCTGAAGTCGGACGCTTAACCGACTGCGCCACCCAGGCGCCCCAAATTATTCATATTTTTTAATCTCATGGGTATTGTTTTGTTTTTATCAAGAATCTTTTGAAGCTTCTTCCCCATTTGGTGAGGGCTAGCTTAGTTAAAACTAAATAATAAAACCATCATTCACCTGAGCCCTCTAAATGGCAATTCATTGCAATCGGCTCCAAGGGAACAAAGAGAGAGGGAACCAGTGTGGATGCTCCTGGAATGTGGAGGACCCACTTCCCCATGGTCCTCTCGAGCAGTTGGTGACATGCAGTGGTCTGACATAAGCACCACAAGAAAGCACCAATGTATATAAAATAGTACATCAGCCTAATAAGTTTCTTTACTCAAATGCCTTTGCTTAATAGTTACAGTTCAAACTATGTATCTTACCAATGGGAAATACACATTACAGTTGACCTTTGAACAATGTGGGAGTAAGGGGTGCTGACCTCCAGTCGAAAATCTGCATGTAACTGTTGATGCCCCCAAAACAATTTCTAATAGCCTACTGTTGACCAGAAGCCTTACCAATTGTATAAACAATCGATTAACTCATATTTTGTGTGTTGTATGCATTGTGTACTGTACTCCTACAATAAAGCTAGAGAAAAGAAAATATTAAGAATATCATAAGGAAAAGACAATACATTTATAGTACCATCCTGTATTTATTGAAAAAAATCCACCTGTAAGTAGACCCATGCAATTCAAACCCATGTTTTTAAAGGTCAACTATATATCCAAATATCCAGAGAAGATGTTAAAAATTGTTCATATGTTACAGAATTAAGCTTAATATGTTTCTAAGTTATGGACACTGCATGGCTCACAGTTTAACAACATTAACAATGAACAAAACATTCAAAACAATTCAATTATTTTTTAAAATTATTTTCAACATTACCCTTAAATCAAAGAGGAAATCAAAACTGTAACAAAATAATTTGGAAAGTATTCTAAATTTTAACATTGAGAGTAAATTACTTTAAAATTTTATTTTTAAAAATTTATAAATGTGGTAAAATACACATAACATAAAATTTACCATCTTAATTATTTTTATGTGTATGGTAAATAGTGCTGAATACCTTCACAATTCTGTGCAATCAAGCTCCAGAATTCTTTCCATCTTGCAGAATTGAAACTCTGTACCCATTAAACAACTCCCTACTTCTCCTACCCTGCCACCTACTTCTCCTTCCCCGCCATCAATTTTTTTTAATTATTATTTTTTTTAATGTTTACTTACTATTGATAGAAACAGTGAGAGTTGGGCACAGGGCGGGGAGGTTGCAGAGAGAGAGGGAGACACAAAATCCGAGGCAGGCTCCAGGCTCTGAGCTATCAGCACAGAACCCAACATGGGGCTCAAACCCACAAACCGTGAGATCATGACCTGAGCCAAAGTCGGACGCTCAACCGACTGAGCCACCCAGGCGCCCCCTTTTTTAAAAATGTTTATGTACTTTTGATAGAGATAGGGGATCAGTTTTTAAATTAAAACTTAAAAATAAAAGTTTTAATATTTCCTCCCTACACCTATACCTATAAACATGTAAAGTTGGAGGCCACCAACTGCAGATAGCTGCTGGAATTCTTTATTTCTGAGTACAGTGGCCTCTGGGTGTCCATTGAGCCACTGGAGCAGGTCTGTGTGACAGGCTGACGCCAAAGTTATCTGTGAACCTGTCACCAGATTGGTTGATGTTACGGCCACACCTATACCCCTTGTGGCACAGGGTCCTTAGCAAGGAAAGGAGATCACTTGACTAGCAGCTGCAAACCCTCCTCCCTTTGGACAGCAAGCAAAAGATTTGAGGAAGTCAAAAATAGCTCCTTATAAGGATAATGTGAAAGCCTCTGGAGCTGGATTCTTCTGTGATGGGCTTGTGAGCTGGCCCCTGGGAATAATGACAACAGATATCATTTACAGGCCCTTTATAAAACACATTATCATGTGTAGTAATCCTTCCAACATCTGCATAAACCATTACTTTCCCTTTACAGCTAAGGAAACTGAGGCTCATGATGTCCATGAGCGTGTTAACCCAGCACAGTTATGAATGACCCCAGAGAAAATCAGCTGTCGGCACTGTGCCTCTGGGACCCAGTGACTTTCTGTTTTTGTCCCTTTCTCTGGCCTCCCCACAAGTCAAGGGTGTAATACTAAGAAAAGAATGCTTCAGTTAGGGGTGGGTCAAGTAAACAGATGTCAGTTTCAGTTTGCCCTCAGGAATCCCAAGAACTAGTAGGATTTTTTTCTTAAAAACCTTCTTACTATATAAACATTCATTAAATTATACTCTTAAAGTTTGAAGCCTCAAAAACTTAATTAAAAAAAAGGAAAACCTGTTTAACTCTGAGTCCCCCTCCCTAAAATTACTTTATGATTTTTTTATTTTTAAAGAAAAAATTTTTGTAACGCGTATTCATTTTTGAGAGAGACAGAGTGTGAGTGGGGGAGGGGCAGAGAGAGAGGGAGACACAGAATCCGAAGCAGGATCCAGGCTCTGAGCTGTCAGCACAGAGCCTGATGCAGGGCTCGAACTTATGAACCGTAAGATCATGACCTGAGCTGAAGTCAGACGCCCAACTGACTGAGCCACGCAGGTACCCCCCTAAATTTAAACTGAGGATAAAGGATACTTTAGGCAAATGATGACTTAGCAAATATGGGGTTGGTGCCCCCAGTCTCCTAGTACGGAGCACTACCTATCCTCAGGTGACCTAGGGTCATCACAAACCCCTTCACAGCCCCTCCTTTTTAATATTGAATATTATTATATCAATATAATATTAATTATATATTATATATAATTATATATTATATTGATATAATATTAATATTCAGAGATTATCAACATATGATTTAATATAATATTAATATATTGATTGATACAAGTATTAATGATTAATAATTAATATTATATTAATATATTAATATAATATTAATATTCAGAGAGCATCTGAAATTAACTGAAAGTGAGAAACTCCAGGGTGGCTTAAAGTGATTTGACCCCCACACCAAGTTTATATAGGACTTTGAAAATCTGTAAACTACAGGAATAGTCAGCAGGTAGGACATTTTAGGGGGAAACAGAAGGAATGGGCAGGGCATTTCTCCCCAGAGATCTTCCTCCATGGCAACATTACACTACCAAAACTTGGGACATGTGATTTGGTAACTGGTTTTTGTTGTGCTCTCAGAAGGAAGTGGAAGGAAATCGAGGCACACTATGTGCCTTGCTTGTTTATCTCAATACAAAACCTTAAGAGGTAAATCCTATTGCTATTCTTATTTGCTAAGGAAGATACTAAAGCTCAGAGATGTTAAGCCATTTGCACAAAGGTACACAGTGAGTGTAGCTTGGAATTGGAAATATTGGGATTTCGGTTTATGGTGACAATGAACAAGACATTTAAAATTGGTACTGACTGGAACGCCTGGGTGGCTCAGTTGGTTGAGTGTCCAACTTCTGTCTAGGTCATGATCTCATGCTGTGAGTTCGAGCCCTGGGTCAGGCTCTGTGCTGACAGCTCTCAGCCTGGAGTCTGCTTCGGATTCTGTGTCTGCCTCTCTCTCTGCTCCTCCCCTGCTCATGCTCTGTCGTGCTCTCTCTCTCTCAAAATAAACATTTAAAAAAATAAATTAAAAAAATAATAATAAAATAAAATAAAATAAAATAAAATAAAATAAAATAAAATAAAAATGGTACTGACTGAGGAAATGTGGGCAGTATTGTTTCCAGCCATGGTGGGGTAACTTTCTTGAGAAGATGTAGGAACCCAAATTGATCTACAATGCCCAAGGAGATAAGGAAATCATCAAAAGATTCTCAGTGCCCAACTAGTTCTTTGGGCTTAACATGACAGGGAAAGGTGATTTCTTTTTCTTTTCCATTAGGTAAAAATCAATACTAAATTGGTTTTAAGTACGGAAACTTTGCCTCCACTGTGTGGTTTTCACTTAAGGGAGTCACTGTTAGCTCTGAGACTGTTTTATGGAGGAGTCCATTATATCTAGTCACTCCCCTGAACTAGGTCTCAGGCTTGGAGGGAGCTTGTCTTTAGAAGTCCACACTAGCAAGGAGACCAGGGGTCTAGGCAGGGGTGCTGGCCTTGGGGGAGGTCCCGGGGGCAGGGCTGAGATTCTCAGGGACAGGCTCCTTACCACCCGGCGTGGGACCTGACCACATACAGCAAGGCACCACGAGGGGGAGCACTCGGAATATAGACAAGAAGAAAGACAACCTCAGAACACCGGCATGTCTGCAATTAGAGTGTAACTGGCTGGGCAGATCTGATTTGATATACAAGAATTGCCCTTTCTTGCAATGTTTAAGAACGTACAAAAATTAAAGGCAACATAAATGACGGAAATAAATTTGTCAGCTTTATAAACCTTAAAGCCCACTTTCCACATCTTCCAAGAACTACATGTGAAGACAGACAAGTAAACAGGTAAATTATAGTCATCCCCCAGAGTAGAGACCACATCCTAATTCACCCGCATCTAGTGCAATGTCTGTCCCATCACAAGTACCCAATAAATAGCTGTTGAAAGAAGGAATAAATGAATGAACAGATGGATAAGACTTTCAGTCTTCAGTAAGGATCAACCAGTGTCTTTTCGTTAAACAAACAGAAAGCATTCAGGTAGACCTGTTAACAGCTAGGGGCACAAAGAAAGAGTAAAGAAGTACATCAGAATACGCATATTTTAAAAATCAGCTAAGGTACACATAGAGTTATGAAATGGAAATAGGACGCTTGTTTCTTTTTTTAATTTTTAATTTAATTTTTTTTAATTTACATCCAAATTAGTTAGCATATAGTGCAACAATGATTTCAGGAGATTTCTTAATGCTCCTTACCCATTTAGCCCATCCCCCCCCCACACTCCCTCCAGTAACCCTGTTTGTTCTCCATATTTATGAGTCTCTTATGCTTTGTCCTCCTCCCTGTTTTTATATTATTTTTGTTTCCCTTCCCTTATGTTCATCTGTTTTATATCTTAAGGTCCTCATATGAGTGAAGTTATATGATATTTGTCTTTCTCTGACTAATTTCGCTTAGCATAATACCCTCTAGTTCCATCCATGTAGTTGCAAATGGCAAGATTTTATTCTTTTTGATTGCCAAGTAATACTCCATTGTATATATATACTACATCTTCTTTATACATTCATAGGATGTTTGTTTCTACTTTTTAATTAGGAAGCCTTGAGACTCATGAATGAAGTTCAGGAACATCTAGAAGAAGAACAAAGTCTATGCCAGGTGTCTTTGACAGATTCCTGGGACGAATGCAAGTCTTGCCTGGAGAGTAACTGCATGAGATTTTACACAACCTGCCAATCTAGCTGGTCCTCTATGAAAAATACGGTAAGGGAAAAATAGAGCTCAAGGTTTCAGAATACTTAAGGTACATACTCCAGCTTAATTTTTAAAAATTAATTTATTTTACTATTTAGAATAGAAATGCCTGACCTGATATTGGCCTTTTGTGACCTAGAATCTAACATTCATGCTATGTACAAATCACCTGTGTATATTCAAATTACAAGATAAAACAGTCATTCAGTGTTCATCTCTCCCTTTAATGACACAGTGTATATCCCTCTTGGAAATATCCTGAATCTTTCTGTCTTGTATTTGTCCTTTGTGAATACGTTCCCACTAGATTGTAAGCTCTTTGAGGGCAGGGACCACATGTTAGCTGTCTTCATTTAAGCATTAGGTATCTAATAAATGTTTGCTGAATTGCATTCTAAATAATAGTATTATAGTCTCTGATTTCAACCTGCTTTAATTTTTTCCCTGGAGGCCAAACATTTGAAGACATCCTCTGCCTCCTGAATCTCTCCTTCAACAGGCTTGCCTTCTTACAGCAACACACACATATGCACACATTCATGTCCTCTTTAACCATATCTATGCATTCCCTATAGGACTGGCATGTTTGTTTGTTTTGTCCCCTTTGGCTATCTGTCTGGGCAGAGGGACTCACAGAAGGTGGTGACCTGAATAGGATAAGCTCTGCCCCATAAACGTCTCCTATTCTATTGGCCTGAATTTCTCTTCCCGTTCGAGACGTGAGCTGAATATGAAATGCAGTGAAATTCTCTCTATATTACAGCATGCACTACTTACAGTATGCTCCTGGCTTGGCAATGCCATGCCCAGTTATAGAGGGGGCAACCCCTAGGACAATTCATTTGCCAAGTTAATTTGCCTCCACTGTTAATTGCATCTGCTCTATTTTTATAGCCATTGTCACTCTCCAATATACCGGAAAACAGTGGAATGAGCACTGGCTGGAGGTCAGAGATTTGGGAACCATTCCTGTCTGTGCCAGTTGTGTGACTTTATGAAAATTTCTTGGGGCTTTAAAGTTTGTTTTTGTGGATGGATTCAGGCAAATACAAGCTGGCAGAGAGAGGGACAGACAATCCACCCAGATTACTTTTTTTTTTTTTAAGTTTATTTATTCATTTTGGAGAGAAAGAGAAAGAAAGAGAGAGAGACAGAATCCCAAGGAGGTTCCATGTAGTCAGCATGGAACCTGACACGGGACTTGATCTCACAAGCTATGAGATCATGATCTGAGCCAAAATCAAGAATTGGACACTTAACTGATTGAGCCACCCAGGGGTCCCAACTCCCACCCCGGCCCCCACCCAGATTGCTTTTTGAGAAAGGCAAGAATAATACAAGAATTTCTGGGGATTTCTTTGAACAGCATTGGGATGCTACATCTGTGATGTCGGATAGTTGGTATGCTCCATAGCTTTCAACATGGCCACAGCGCTACCATATAAGGGCAATTGTGTTCTAGCACAAACCTGGAAGTCATATGGATGTAGGGCATGGTGTGACTGCTGGAAAATATTCTCCCACTGAGTGTAAAATTCTACAATTAGAGATTCATTTCTTTGACTCTAGCCAAAGAGGGCTTTGATCACTACTAATATGTAACCATCCCTGAGTAGCCTATTTAACTCTATCAGGCATCTATAATTCAGTATGAATGTGTTTATCTTTTCCTTTCCATGGACTAATTTATGAGACAAGAAAGAGAAGACCATAAAGTCACTAACAACATTACGTTAAAGGAAACAAACTAAAAAAAACCCCCAAAAACAAAAAAACCCCAAAACCAAAAACCCTTAGACAGAGATGAAAGGCAAGAGCTTTTTTCATAGTTTTGGGGCAACCTACACAGTACCCTTTAAACCTTGACATGCCAGCCTCTGCCGCTACATCAGGCTGTGGCTTGCCAACAATATTAAAAACTTGGCCTTTGGTAGGCAAACATAAACAAGGAAGAATTTCAGATCCTATTTCCACAAACAAAGTCAAAGTTATAAGAGTGTTAATAAATTATCTTAAAAAATGAGTCACCTTTTCCTATCTTGCCCAGAATTATTTTTGATTTGGGATGACCACTGCAAGTTGACTTTGAAATTTACAATAAGAAATGGTCCATGTCAATTGTCCTTCCATTTAAAAAAAATAATAAAATAAAGTTGATTTTTAAAAAAGAAACGGTCTAGAAAGAAAATTAATCTCTTATTCCATTTCTATCCTCCACCTCACCCCACAGGTCGAACAGTTTTTCAGGAAGATGTATCAATACTTGTTTCCTTTCCACGAAGATAATCAAAAAGATCTCCCTGTCAGTGAAAAATTCATTGAGGAGGATGCACAAGTGGCCCAAATAGAGAATGTATTCAGCCAGCTGACCGTGGATGTGAGATTTCTCTTTAACAGGAGTCTTAACGTCTTCAAACAGATGCAGCAAGAATTTGACCAGGCTTTTCAATCATATTTCATGTCAGATACAAACTCCACGCAGCCTAGCTTTCTTCCGGTTTTATCCAAAGAACCAGAGAAAAAAATGGATCCTGTGCAAAGTTGGGACATTCCCAGCTTCTTCCAGCTGTTTTGTAATTTCAGTCTCTCTGTTTATCACAGTATCAGCACAGCAGTCACCGAGATGCTGAATGCAATAGCAGATTTACCAAAGCAAGACAAAGGCAAGTATTACAAGATGATTTTTACTTAGATGTCAATACTAAGGTCAAGCTTTGTTTACCTTTGGAAATGGTAGACACTTCTAAGTCATTTTACAATGTTTCTTAGAGTGACAATTTATGGATAATTGATGTTTCAGAGCCTCTTAGAGAAAGCTTCGAAGTCTGCCAAACACCATCCCTCTTCCGTCATTGTCAATAGCCCTGTGGGGCTGTTCTGTCTTTTTAAAGCAAGTTTTCAAAGCTGATAAGGAAAATGCTAGCCGGGTGAGAAAGTTGAACAAAATGGTTGCCCCCTTTATCAAAACTTGTGTATATATGCTCTGCTCTATTCTGCCTGAACATCACGGGGCTTCTTTAAAATCAGTCTAGACACCTCAACTCACAGTTTGGGAAGAAGCGTAGTGTCACATATAACCAGTGCCCTCCATAGTGCCCTCCATAGCCTCCTCTGCATCACTGTCGTAATCCCTTAAGTCATAACATTTGTGCACAAAGCCATAGAAGATGCTTATAGAGAAACCCAAAGCTACATAATCAGAATTTCTGTAAAGGATAAGAATTGCCTTCTACCAATACCAAACATGCCCCAAGATAGACCATGTTGGAAACAAAATGCTGCAGTGTGTCTTCAGACAGAAGGAGGTGCCTTCCTTGGGTTTCTGTGGAGTGGCTGGAACACAGCATCTCAGAAATGAGAGCTGCTGGGTGGGCCAAGGTAGGGTTTACATTCCCTTAGATTTATGTCTTATGGACCACAGAGCCACATGAAAGAATGCTCCCCTCTGGCATGAAAAATAAAGCGAGCTCCTTCTAGAGGCTCCTTCTGCCATTTGTGACAACATGGATGAACCTGGAGGACATTATGCTAAGTGAAACAAGCCACACACAGAAGGACAAATAGTACATGATACTGCTTAGATGAGGAATCTAAAATAGTCAAAGTCATGTAAGCAAAGAGTAGAATGATGTTCCTGGGAGCTGAGTGGAGGGGGACATGGGGAGATGTTGGTCAGAGAGCAAAAAACTTCCATTACATAAGATGAGTGAGTCCTAAACATACAAGTCCAACTGTGCAGAATAGTGCCTATTGTTAAACACACTGCACTGTATACTTGAAAATTGGCTAAGAGGGTAGATCTTATGTTAAGCATCATTAATAATAATAATGACAATAATGATAAATAAATAAGAGGGCAGGAGGACATTTTTGGAAGTGATGGATAGGTTTATGGCATAGATTGTGGTGCCAGTTTCATGGGCTTATACTTCTCTGCAGACTCTTCAAGTTGTATATGTTAATCACGCAGAGCTTTTTGTATGTAGAAAGAAATGGGCTCCTTCTAGCTATTTTCCAGTTATATCAGCTTTAGCTGGCAACATCTGAATCATATTCTCAAAATTGCCATGACATTGCATCACTGGTCTCTCTACAGAAGAGTATAGAGCTACCTCACAGTACCAGAAACCAAAGCCAAAAAACAATACATGACATCCTTCCCGTCCCATTGTTCCATGAGTAGAGAACAGCCATCATTACTGGAATCATTGCTGGGTTCTATTTCAGGGTCTGGAGGACTTTTCTTGTAAGTCAGGTGTTTTCTCTGGTATTCTATTCTGAGGTCCCAAATTTACCAATATTCAGGAAAAGTATCAAGGCAGTAGACTAAATATATCAATGCTAGAGTGATATTGAGTAATTTTTGCCTGAACTTTTAAATAGATATCATTGTTTGGGGATAATATTCAGAATGTGTTCCATCTTTCACATTGTGTGCATCCTTATATGTGGATGCACATCCTTATACATGTGCAGAGGAGTATATAGTGATTCATTTGCACTGAAATCTAAATAACTTTCCAATCACTACAACCCCCTCCCACCCTACCGAGTAAGAATGTAGGTTTCCGCCAGTTCTGCCCCAGCTTCCTCTCCATTCACACTCACCCTGCTCAGCTGGCCCTCTGCACAACCCCCACCTTGGTGATAACTGGCATATCCAGAGCCTCCTGTAATACAAATGTAACTTAAATGCAAGTATGAAAAACAAAAACAAAAGGGCCTGTGATACACCTTTCAACTCTTCTTTCTCTGCTATCCCTACCCTACCTGACAGCACAGAGCTACCTCAACAGAAGAGACATTCTCTTCTCAGATAAGCACATGCAGACTATTTATCAAAAATAGTCAGGGAGGGGCCATAGGGTATTTGCAAGTGATTTCCATCACTTTTCTGGACAGGTGGTAGGTGAGGAATAAACCCAATGTGCCTGCACAGTCTGCCTAATGAGAAGACATTTTGAGCTTTGTCCCTGTGTAGACAGAATAATAGCTGCCCAAAGATATCTACACCCTAATCTGCAGGACCTGTGAATATGTTGTGTTACGTGGCAAGGGGAAAGTAAGGTTGTAGATGGAATTGAGGTGCTGGTCAGCTGATCTTAAAAAGGGGAGATTATCCTGAATTATCCATGTGGCTACAAGGGTTCTTCAAAGTGGGAAAGAGGGGCACCTGGGTGGCTCAGTCGGCTAAGCGTCTCTTAATTTCAGCTCAGGTCATGAACTCACGGTTCATGAGAGCCAGCCCCATGTCAGGCTCCACGCTGAGCATAGAGCCTGTTTGGGATGGTCTCTCTCCCCCCTGTCTGCCCCTCCCCCCTCACATGCAAGTTTTTTTTCTCTCTCAAAATAAATAATAAACATTTTTTAAAAAGCACAAGAGGGAGGCAGAACAAAACCCATAGAGATGGTAATATGAGAAGGCCCCTACTTTGCTGCCTTTGCAGGTAGAGGAAGAGGGCCATGAAGTAAGGACTATAGTTGGCCTCTAGAAATTGGAAAGGCAAGGAAATAGATTCTCCCCTACAGCCTCCAGAAAAAAAAAAAAATCCCCTGCCAACACCTTGATTTTAGGCCAGTGAGACCCATTTCAAACTTCTGACCCACAGAACCAGAACATTTGTATCATTTCAAACCACTACATTTGTGGTATTCTGTTACAACAGCAACAGGAAATGAATACAAGCCTCTTGTCAATTACCATGGCCAACATTGCCTGAGTGAGCACTGTGTATCTGGCAACCTTCATGGATGGGTTTTATTTGTCATGATTGTCCTAAGTGCTAAAATTAGAAAAGTAGCTAAAATTGAATAATGAACACCATTAAAAGGAAAGAGGCAGCAATAAAAATTCTGAAATATTTTGGTTATTAGTATTTTTTTCTTTGATTGAGTGTGATTTCATTTTTGTCTCCATATGGGAGAATTTCTTTCCTACCTCAATCTTTCTAGACCTAAGTTCCTACTGAAAGAGAATAAAATAGCTCTTGCAGTTGTCCTCACTTGCCTCATGAATCCCTGGCAAGGATAGATGGCATTGAATGAAACTGTGTGGTGCAGTAGCCTGATGCAATGCTGGTTGCTGGGAGATACGAGCTCTAATCCCACATTGGAGAGTGTTGCTGCCTTTAATTTTCCCTCTGACTGGGGTGGGGAGACAGAGGCAAGTGGGGAGAGGAGATGGTTGCTATGAGTGACAGCACTGGAAGTAGCTGCCTAGAAGGGTCTAGAGCTCAGTGATGGGTTACTGTCATGCCACGGCACAGAATGAGGAACTGGTATCACATGGACCTGGAATTTGCCATCCCCGATCTACACACCAGGTGTTCAACTAGATGCTGGGAAGAAGACCATGATTATGACACAGCTCCCTGACTTTTAGGAGCTCAGTCCAGAGAAAGGAAAACAGATCAGTGGACAACTACAAGACCATTGTAACTGAAATGACAGAAAAAGGTATGGAAGAATGACATGATTCAAATGATAAGACCAAATCCCTTCCCTCAACAGGCTCAGGGTCTAACAGAGAAGGTAAGAAAGCAAACAGTACATGAAGCAGAGACAAGCTCTACAGTAGAACTCCTCAGTGACTACAGGGGACCGTTCAGGAAGGCAGCTGAGAAGAAATGACCTCCTATTCAACAAAAGGAGATGGTTGCCTTATACACCACACGATGTAACCAATGCCTCAGAGGTTTTTAAGCAACAGATTTCACAATTTATCTCAAAATGAAATGTTTTGTTTTAAAATGTTGATGGTTCAATATAGGAGAAAATCATTGGGTTGTAAATTAATAATAAATGTTTCCTAATGTGAAACACTCAGTTGAGAACTGTCAATTTTCTGTTGGATTGACTTCTTTTTCACGTCATCATTTTCATATGGATTATTAGTTTTTCCAGAAAAAAAAAAGGGTTTCTCAAAAGTTGATCTGCTTTAGATGTTTTCCTAAATTCTTGATCCATTGTTTATAACATCATATATATGAAATGCAAAAGGAATAGTAATAAAGTAAATGCCTACCACCCAGTTTTAGAAATAGATATTCCCAGTGCCTTTGAAACTCCAATGTATTTCCCAATT